>NW_027437183.1:7185000-7610000 GCF_033239565.1 Halichoeres trimaculatus
AATGATAGAGGGACTTTGTACAGAGGTAAACTGCTGCCATGCCAGAAAAAAAAGTATCACCAGTGTCATATTTTAACATGATAGTTTCATGTTATAATGTGAAACAGAATTACTTTGTGATACCGAATGTCAACCCAGGTACTCACAGGAAAGAAGGATTTTCTGGTTTTACAAGATAATAGTAATCTATTTTCTTATGGACCTTTTAGCACTTTCTATACACTTTCTTACTTTTGTTTTCTTAAATGCTGCAGTGACTCCTGAATTTCCCCTCAGGGATAAATAAAGTATTTTCTATTCTATTCTATTCTATTCTATTCTATTCTTATATTTCATAAAAATAGGAAATTCTAAAATTAACAAATTCCAGTTTTATGAGATAATATCTTGTAAAAACAAGAGATTTAACAAAAATGAATAAATTAAATTAATTAATTAAAAATTAATACATTTGTTTACTGTGTTTGTAGGGGGGAAAAGTAAAAAGCAATATGCATGTAATATCTGATTGAGATAAAGATGTGATGACATAATGTTAATAAAAATATTCCTTAAAAAAATAATTACCTGTTTTTACAAAATAGTTTCTTATCAAAACAGGAAATTCAACAATAAATGAAAAAAATTAAATTAATTAATTAAAATAAATAAATTCCTGTTTTTACAAGATAGTTTCTTGTAAAAACAGGAAATTCAACAATAAATGAATAAATAAACTTTAGAAATAAATCAAATTAAAATAAAACAAATTAAATCGATCTATGAATTAAAAAATGAATTATTAAATCTAACTAAAAATTAATTAGTTAATTAAGTAAGCAAAATAAATATTTCTTGTTTTTACGAGAAAGTTTTTTTAGGTGTATGCAACAATGTGTCACCTAACTGAGCAATACAACAACAACAAAAAAAAAAAAAAAACAAGAACTGAGCAACACACATGCCCTGAACCAAGTCAGGTAAACTGAATGATTTAGATTTTTCCCATAATCCATTGGGAGCAGAGTGGCAGCAGTCTTTGTGCAGAGGTTGCTGGTTTGACTTTTGGCCATGATCATTTGCTGCATGTCTTCTCCCATTATCTGCTTCACACATTTCCTGTCTCTCTTCAGCTGTCCTTCAATAAAGGCTACAACGACTGGAAATGTAACTTTAAAAAAAGGGTCTGATCACTAACTGTGTATGTAATTGTGCCTCCTCCTAAGTCAAACAAAACTAGGTTGAGTTCAGCATCTCCATTTCTGATGTGTGATGTCAGACTCTACAGTTTATTGTTGTTGCATTAAGTCATAACTTACAATCAGTTTCGCCTAACGGAAAACAAAGAGGTGCCCAAAGTTAGAGAAGCAGTGCAAGAAAAAAAAAAGAATAAATACAAGACAAGTCTGATGATAAAAACATACCTCATATGGGTTCAGCTGAGACCTGGACAGACTCCTGAGAATGCGCACTCAGGGTGAAACTGTACGGCTGGTCACTGAGCAGTGAGAGCCAAACACGGGGTGCCCCCACAGGGTTCAGGCTGTATTCATTTCCAACCCCGTTGTTCCTCATCACAAACCAGTAGTTTTTATCCAATTTGTCCAGGGGTTTTTTACCAGAAGTCTTTTCAACCTGTGAAAAATAAAACATTATGTAGAAACAAGTATATTTATTTATCAGATGAGTTTTCATGTGTTTGCAAACACATTGAAATTAATACTGATAATGTTTTAGGACTTGTAGGATGATCAGCAACAAGCCTGAAAATTTCAAAATAGTAACTTTTTATGTGTCTCTTTGAATCATAGAGACACCCAAGATTATGAGATAAAACACTGTGGGTATTTCCATAACGTGTCCCCTTTAAGTACAGACATAAACATGTAAGACATGCAAATAGTTTATTTACCGTTAGTTTGTTGTTAACCACCTTGATCCAATAGTAGCTCTGTTGTTTGATGAAATGCACAGTCATCTGTCGGTTCTCGTCAGTTGTACGCTCACAGATATGTGCCTCGTAATCTGAAGAAAGCAAAAAACTTCTTTACTTTGCGGCTAGTCAAGAAATAAATCTGCCTTTTTACGTCTCACTCTGGGGTAAAACATAAAATGATGGAACTAAACAAGTATCTAAACATAACCCGAATTTTTTTTTGTGGATTCAAGTTATTAAAGTGAAAAGCTTTACCTTTTTGCATGCTCTCCAGAGGGTCAGTGGCACACATCTTGAGTTCCCCATCGTCATTTCTGACTGTCACAACTCTCTCCTCAACTTTCAGGACATATTTAGGACCCTTTTTTTGGTCTGTCCAGAAAAGAAGAATGATAAAGAAATTATTCAGCGCCACAGCGTAATTCTTCTGTATCATGAAAATGAATCTTTATTGACCCCATAAACTACACTGACGCCAATACCAGAAGTCTGAAATCTCTGGCATCAGACTTTTCACTTCCCTACATCTTATGATCAAAGGACTTAAGCCTCAGTGCACATTGCATCACAAAATCTGAATCACAAAAAAATGTTTTCTCAGTTCCCTGCGTGCTGAAATGCAGAGACATACAGTCATGCACATGTCCAGTAAAGCAGTAATGCCTCCACTCCCACTAATATTACACAAACAAACAAAGTAGTGCATAAGTAATTTCATAAATGAGTAAAGCTGTGAATTCACCTTGTTGAGATTATTCATATTGTTATTAGGCTGATATAATTTCCAATATATGGTTGTAAATGTCTTGATTCTTTTAAACAACGTGCTATTTGTTTGTTGCACAGTCCTGGAGTTCAAAGTCCCTGCTTTAACTGTGCTCTGTGAGGAGCGCTTTCTGCAGAGAAACGCGGTTTGTAACCCGACCACTCTGCACAGGGACGCTTTACTGGCAGAGGGTACGGGCAAGTGGGGAACAGAGATTAACAACCTTCCCTAAATTTCTACTGCAGCTTCCAGAAACCCAAGTGTCTCTTTTTGTTCAGTTTATTGGTTTAAAACACAGAGACAATGCACATTGATAAACATTTCTTTACATATGCCAGTTTGGCCAAGTTGGCAAGATTTCAACCGCAGTGTCTGGGGCAGGTGACATGAGCAATAAAATAAATAAAACGCATTAAAAAAAAAAAAAACAACCCCCGCAGACATGAATGAAGCGCTCGATGCATGCAGTTTGAAGAGTTTAACACATGCTTGGTGTGAAAGCATGTGTGCACATGTGAAGTAATGCACGGGTCACTTACTTGTATCAGCGAAGCACCGACAATTGGTGAAATCGAGTCCGTGGTGCGCCATGTCTTGCTGCAGCATTGTTGACTAGTCTCTGCAAGGGACGCTGTCTTATAAAGACTAGTCCGCAGGGCGCTGGGGGGCGTTCCTGTCAGCTGGGAAGCGGCCAAGAGGAAGTCTGCAAAGTGAATTATGAGCTTCATTCCGGCTCCAATCAAGCCCCAAGGGCCAATAAGTGACGTCCTGTTAATGCGGAAAATCTTGAGATAATTAAACTTTTGTTTTAATTATTTTTCCTTTTTTTAAGTTAGGAATTCAAATTAGACTGACACAATTTAAAGAAAGATGAAACATTCACTACAGACTCCCAGATTATACGTTTTTGTTACCCCCCCCCCCCCCCCCCCTTCTTTTGCTTCTTGGCAAACAGCTTTCTCTCCGATGATTCAGACGAGTTGGCATTCTCTGAACACCAAATTAAACTGTGAGTAGCATAAAAATGCCTGATCGCTTCTTGGTCGCTTGTCAAAAGTGTTACTACATAGTATTTGTTACAGTTAGTAGAATCCAGGAATTACAGTGCAATGCAGTCTTAGGAAATGGGAAGTGATGATACATGAGCAGGGAGAAAGGGAGTGAGAAGCTCCAACTGTGTGTGGTCATAAGCATGGGAAAGGTGTAAACCGTGACAAAAAGACGCTTTAATGTAAGAGGGACTTTGTACGGAGGCATACTGCTGCCATGCTGAAAAAAAAGTATCATCAGTATCATATTTTAACATGATAGTTTTATGTTATATGTAATACAGAATCATTTTATAATACTGTATGTCAACCCCGCAACTCGAAAACAGGGAGAATAAAGTATTTTCTGTTTTTTGCAATACGGTATTTATCAATAAAGGAAATTCTAAAATTAATAAATTCCAGGTTTTATGGGACAATATCATGTATAAACAGGAAACTCAACAAAAAAAGGAATAAATCACATAAAAAATAAATTTAATTAATGAATTAAAATGAATAAATACCTGTTTTAACAAAAAAGGATCTTATAAAAAACAGGAGCCTCAACAATAAATAAATAAATAAAATTTGGAAATAAATTAATTTAGAAAAAAAAATTAAATTGATTCAAAACTCAAATAAATAATTAAAAATTGATGAATGATTTAAATAAATTAAATTCGACAAAACATGGGTAAATAAATTAAAATAAATTAAACAAATTAAATAAATTCCCATTTTTATGAGACAGTATAATGTAAAAACAGGAAATTCAACAATGAATTTTGAAATAAATTAATTTAAAAATAAATTAATTTAAATAAATTGATGAATTAAGATAAGTAAATTAAAAAATAAGTAAATAAATCTAATAAATCAATTCAATTCAATTAATAAATTAGGTAAAATAATTTCTTGTTTTTTTTTTTTTAAATAGTGTTTTTAGGTTCATGCAATATGCCACTGTACTGAGCAGTGCAACAAAGAAAACTCCTTAATAATAGAAGGACTTTGTATTGAGGCATACTGCTGCCACGCCAGAAAAAACAATGGATGTATATATATATATATATATATATATATATATATATATATATATATATATATATATATATATATATATATATATATATATATATATTTGTTAATTTGTTTATTGATTTACTTATTTTTCACCAAAAATATACACTATATATCACAAAAATATTAGTAGACACAGCTGCACACTGTTTCCCTAGAATAGGATGTGGTTCATTATAATTGGTTATCGAATAAGATAAATTGTTGAGCTTTACACATCCAACCTCAAAACAGAAGATTTTTCTCAAACCACATCATTTTATTGAGGATTGTCTTACTTCACTGGAATTTTACATGGATGAGGAAACCAAACAGTGTGAGGGTTGATCCTCCACTCCCTGCCATCTTTTTCTTTCCATCCTCATTATTTTCCTCTTTTTCTGAATATGATACCCTGTAGTCTTCATCCCTCACACCAGTGTTTTCTTGTTCCTCTTCTTCCTCACTTTTTTCCTGCTCTCTTCCTCTCTCAGTGGCCCTCTGCACATCTGTATCTCATGATCCAAAGAGTGGGGGCAGCTATGGAGAACGCTCTGTCCCCCCAGGTTCAGTGCTTGGTTCTGTGAGCGGGAGACAGGAGGTTGGTGTGTAACGAACAGAGGTTTCGGGAAGGAATGTAAAAGTTGAGGAGGTCAGTGAGGTAGGGAGGGGCCTGGTAGTGGAGAGGCTGTTACAGTAGTGGGATTGGTGAGGGACTTGGGGCCAGAATTGAGGTCAGAATTGTTGTAGTTAAGTGATAGGAAATTGTGGTTTATCCAAGATTTTATGTCAGTAAGGCTGTGCTGCCTTTGATATAAAGTCAGTTGTCATTAAAAATGTATAAATATGTTAAAAAGTGATATAAATAAGTTTAAGTTTAAAAGGCAAACAGATTTCATATTTTGTTTCAGTTCATGGTGTTTGCTGCCATCTGGTGGACATTGTCAGTAACTGAACTTCAGGTATCAGGCTTAGGTTTCATTTTCTCTCAGTCACATGCAGAAGTCTCACAGAGGAGGCAGGGAACATACTCGTTTGCTGAGTCCATTTCTTTCACGCTTTGGCCTTGGAGAACATTCGTTTTGTAAGTTTCTGATATTTTATAGTTATAAATATGTCCAAGAAATGAAGAAAATCTTTATTGTGGCTCTTTTGGTTGTTATATTTTACCCCACACTCGTTTGCCAATGCTAATACTATTGTTTTGTGAGGCAGCTGAGGTTAGCTTGTCAAGTTGGCTATACTTTGTGTGTTTCGTTATGAGGATATTTTGGAACTAGTAAATATATTCCATGTTTGTGCTGATTTAGCATTATTTTCTGTGTATTTCAGTTTACAAACAAAGTTGGAAACTATCACATCGAGCTTCAGTAAATCCAAGAATAGTCAAGCCTTGTGTGTTTATTGGAGACTTTTGTGAACTGTTATCTGGCTGTCTAACTCTACATACTGGAACGTGTAGAAAGGGCAGTACAGTAAAAAGACGATACTACAGCGGGCTCTAGCAATAAGAAAATACACTCTGCAAATATGAGTCTTCGTTCAGGAAATAATTACAGCAAAGATGACACTACTGTGCAACAAAATGAGGCTATTGAACAGCAACAAACTGACATTTCTGAGAAATCAGTTAAGCAGAAAAGTGATCATCAAGCATTGGATACTAAGTCCCAGCTATCAAGACAATCCAGTAGAATGTCTAAGAGCTCATCATCTACAGCCTCTTCTGCTACAAAGGCCTATGCAAAGGCAAAAGCTGCCTAGGCTCAATTAATTTATGCTGAAAAAGAAGCTAACATGATGAAGCAGAAAGCAGACTTGGAAGCGAGCATGATAAAACAAAAAGCTGACTTAGATGCAAGCCTCCACGTACTTCAGTGTCAAAAGGCTGCTGCTGCAGCTGAAGCTGAGGCGACAGCATATGAGGAAGCAGAAGAAGAAAATAGGGAGCCAATCAGGGCACCTTATGCCTACGAAGAACCTATCAGTGCAGTTGAGCGCACAAGTGAATATGTTCAACAACAGGCTGAATACTCTTCACCTAAACCAACTGCCACACAAGTTGCTTTGGAGTCAGAAGAGAAAAGAGCCATCAAATTAGAATCCTCAGAGGCTAAACCAGTGGTTCACGACAACATTGGAAACAACCAGCAACAGGTTCATGCAGACATAAAAAGGGAACCAATATTAAATATGCATCCAACATACAATTACAGCACACAAAATCGCATCCTTGCTCCTGAATTAGACAACCGACATGAACCCCAAGGTGCTCAAGATTTTGCAAGATACCTTCTCCGGAGAGAAATGGTGACGGCAGGCCTTCTGAAATTCGATGACAAACCTGAAAACTATTGGGCTTGGAAAGCATCTTTTCTCAGTGCTACTAAGGACTTGAATCTCTCCAGCAGAGAAGAGCTGGACTTGATGACAAAGTGGCTTGGAGCTGAATCAGTAGAACATGCGAAGAGAATTGGTGCAGTTCATGTCCTTAATCCTGCAGCTGGTGTTGACATGGTCTGGCAGCGTCTAAAAAGCTTGAACTTTTCCCAAAGCTGTCTAATAAAGACAATGTTAAACTGAGAGAGCTAGGAGACATTCTGATGTAACTGGAGTGTGCGAAAGGTGACTGTGCACTTCCAGGGCTTTCATACTTGGACACCGCACGTGGGATAAAATACATAGTGGAAAAGCTCCCATATAACATCCAAGAAAAATGGATCACTTTCGGGAGTAAATACAAGGAGGATCATCATGTAGCCTTTCCCCCTTTCCATGTATTTTCCCAGTTCATTCGCCAACAAGCAAAGATTAAAAATGACCCTAGCTTTGCAATTTCCACCTCAAGCGGTCCTGTTTTTCCCAAAACAGACAAGGCTGTTAAGTACACCAACAAAGCCTCTGTCACTGTACACAAAACAGATATCTCTGCAGAACCGACAGGTATCCAGTCCAGTCCTGTTCATAAGAAACCAGAGGAGCCAGACCGGCAGTGTCCAATACACAAAAAGCCTCATCCACTGAAAAAATGTAAACTCTTCAGACAAAAATCTCTAGAAGACCGCAAGGCTTTCCTCAGAGAAAAGTACATCTGCTTCAGATGTTGTGGATCCACTCAGCATATGGCTAAAGATTGTAAAGAGACAATCAAGTGCTTTGAGTGTAATAGTGACAAACACATTGCTGCTCTTCATCCAGGGCCACCTCCTGCAGCAACACAGACTGGAGCAACTGACAACGATGATAGCGGGGAGAAAAGTGACTCCTTATCATCTTCAGTTACAGCAAAGTGCACAGAGATTTGTGGAGATACAGACAGCCCACGCTCATGCTCCAAAATCTGCTTGGTGAAAGCTTATCCTGCAGGTGAAAAAGAGAGGGCTATCAAGATGTACGCTGTGTTAGATGAACAAAGCAACAAATCTCTTGCAAAAACTGAGTTCTTTAATCTTTTTGGAGTCAATGTTACACCAGCTCCATACACCATTTTGCTCCCAGGTAGAGACATCCTGCGCATACATTAAGTCAGAGAGCAGATTAATGGCCCCCACAATGCCCCCTATGCACAGCGACTTGACTTAGGATGGGTAATTGTTGGAGAAGTGTGCTTGGGAGCAGTTCACAAACCATCTGAGGTCAACGTCTATAAAACAAACATACTGCATAATGGTCGTGCCTCCTTTCTCAGTCCATGTCCAAACAGTATCCACGTCCAAGAGAGCTATGGAGATTTGAAAAAGAGTCACCAGCAATCTTGTGTATTTGATGAGAAGGCAAGTCTCAGTTTGACAACAGACGACCTTGGCTGTTCAGTTTTTGAAAGGTCCAAAAATGATGATGAGCCAGCTCTTTCCATAGATGACAAAGAGTTTCTGAACATCATGAATGCTGAGGTGTACCAAGATGAAAGTAACAGCTGGGTGGCACCTCTGCCATTTCGCTCTCCAAGAAGTCGCCTGCCAAGCAATAGAGCACAAGCCTTAAAACGACTGTTCTCACTACGCAAGACTTTGGAGAAAAACCCTAAAATGAAGGATCATTATATCAAGTTCATGCAAAAGATGATAGACAATGATCAAGCTGAGCCTGCACCACCATTAGACAGAGAGAAAGAACATTGGTACTTGCCCACTTTCGGTGTTTACCACCCTCAAAAGCCAGATGAGATAAGAGTTGTTTTTGATTCAAGTGCTGAATGTGATGGAACTTCTCTCAATGAGGTTCTACTAAGTGGACCGGACTTAAACAACACCCTGCTCGGAGTTCTTCTCCGCTTTCGAAAGGAACCTGTTGCCCTCACAGCAGACATACAACAAATGTTCTACTGTTTCATTGTTCGAGAAGATCACAGGGATTTTCTGCGCTACCTATGGTATGAGGACAACGATTTCACCAAGAATGTGGTGGAGTACAGGATGAAGGTCCATGTATTTGGAAACAGCCCTTTGCCTGCAATATCCATCTACTGTATGCGACGTGCAGCTCAAAATGGTGAACAGGAATATGGACCTGACGCAGGACTGTTTGTGGAGAGACAGTTTTATGTAGATGATGGACTCACGTCAGTAGCCACACCTGAAAAAGCAGTGGATCTTCTCACACGAACCAGAGAAATGTTAGCTGTGTCTAACCTGCGTCTACACAAGGTGGCATCAAACAACAGCCAGGTAATGGAAGCCTTCCCGGCAGAGGACCGTGCTAAGAACCTAAAAGACCTAGACCTGAGAGCAGATCCTCTTCCTCTTCAGAGAAGCCTGGGGCTTTCTTGGAACTTAGAAACAGATAGTTTCACTTACCTGGTGTCCAGCAAACAAAAAACATTCACGAAAAGAAGAGTTTTGTCAACAGTAAATAGTCTGTATGACCCCCTAGGCTTTGTGGCCCCCATAACAATGCAGGGGAAAGCAATGGTGCGAGAACTGTCATCTGAGCAAAGTGATTGGGATGCTCCTTTAGATCCAAAAAAGGAGATGAAATGGAACCTGTGGAAAAAGTCACTGGAAGCTCTCGAAGACCTTCCTATACAGAGAAGCTACATGCCAGTTTCACTGTCTTCTACTAACAGAAAAGAACTGTGCATCTTTTCAGATGCTTCAACCATAGCCATAGGAGCAGTGGCCTACTTGAGAGCGATGGACAGTGAAGGGCAAACCCATGTTGGATTCGTTATGGGGAAGTCAAAACTTGCACCTCGCCCTGCCCACACAGTTCCCCGACTCGAACTGTGTGCTGCAGTACTCGCTGTTGAACTGTATGAACTAATCAGAGACGAGCTTGACATCGAGTTGGATGCTGTAAAGTTTTTTACAGACAGCAAAATCGTCCTTGGATATATTCACAACACCTCAAGGCGGTTTTACATGTATGTTTCCAACCGGGTAACTCGAATAAGAAAATCCACACATCCCAACCAGTGGTGTTATGTACCTACAGGGCAAAACCCTGCAGACCATGCTACCCGGTCTATACCCGCAGCTCAACTGCAACACAGTAACTGGTTTACAGGACCAGCCTTCCTGTATCATGACAAGGTTTGTGAGACATCAGAACCTGCTCTATTCACCCTTGTTGAACCTGATGTAGATGAAGAGATTGGTCCTGAGGTAATGACTTTGGCAACCAATGTGTCAGAACCCCATTTGGGGTCACAACACTTGAGTGCTCCAGCTGGAGAACCCTTACTCGGACCATAGGCAGGCTTATTCATGTTGCTTCATCCTTCAAGAAACAGTCAAAAAATGCTCAAGGGAAAGGATGGAAAAGTTTCCATGAGCCTTTAAAAACAACAGAGCTTTCACAAGCAAAAGTAGTGATCATTCGATCAATCCAACATCAAGCATTCAAAGAAGAGTTGACAAATCTTGAGGGTAACCAGACATGCACTAAACAAGGCACACTTAAAAAGCTTAACCCAGTTGTGGATCAAGAAGGACTGCTTCGTGTCGGAGGTCGTCTTTCTTCAGCTGATCTGTCCAATGAGGAAAAACATCCAATCATCATTCCACACAATCATCACATTGCAGTACTTCTTGTGAGACACTTTCATGAACAAGTAGCTCATCAAGGGAGACACATTACAGAGGGGGCGATACGAGCAGTGGGATACTGGATAATTGGAGGTAAACGTCTAGTATCTTCTGTCATCCACAAGTGTGTTTTCTGCCGTAAGCTTCGAGGAAAGTTAGAAGACCAAAAGATGGCAGATTTGCCCCCCGACAGACTCATCCCTGAACCTCCATTTACCAGTGTTGGCCTTGATGTTTTTGGTCCATGGCCCATCATTACACGTCGCACCAGAGGAGGATGTGCTGACAGCAAGCGCTGGGCAGTGCTCTTCACGTGCTTGTCTACGAGAGCGGTGCATATAGAACTGATTAAGACACTGTCAAAGGACAGTTTCATCAATGCCTTGAGGAGGTTTTTCTCAGTTTGTGGTCCAGCCAAACTTCTCCGGTCGGACAGGGGCACTAACTTTGTGGGTGCTTGCAAAGAGTTAGGCTTTTCCACAGAAAACTCAACAGTCAAGAGTTACCTCAATGACAAAGGATGCTCCTGGTTGTTTAATCCCCCTCATGCTTCCCATATGGGAGGCTCTTGGGAGCGTCTCATTGGAGTTGCCAGGAGAATACTGGATGGGATGTTGCTACAGACAGGGCCGACACGTCTTACACATGAAGTCTTGAGTACATTCATGGCGGAAGTAATGGCTATTATGAATGCAAGACCCCTCGTGTCCATATCTACTGATCCAGATATGCCTGAAGTGCTCACCCCAGCGATACTTCTGACTCAGAAATCGAGTGCTATTTCAGCCCCTTGTGGAAACTTCGGAGTGGCTGAACTGTACAAGAAGCAGTGGAAGCATGTCCAAACACTTGCGGACACCTTTTGGAAAAAGTGGAAAGCAGAGTATCTTTCTACACTTCAGAACTGCAGGAAATGGACAAAAGAAAAACGGAATGTTAAGGAAGGAGACGTTGTCTTGCTGAGAGACAGTCAAGCCCCAAGAAATGACTGGCCCATTGGACTGGTGGTCAAGACTTTGCCAAGCAGTGACAAGATGGTCCGCAAGGTAGAAGTGCGGATTGTCAAGGACGGAACAGCCAAGGTGTTTCTGAGGCCAGTCTCAGAAATTGTGGTACTTCTTTCAGAGCCTTAGAGAAAGGACTCTTAAGTGTGTTTAAAACAAAGGGCATTTTCAGTTTATTTTGTTGTACATGTAGTGATATAATGTTAGTATATCAAGCGGGGAGTGTGCTGCCTTTGATATAAAGTCAGTTGTCATTAAAAATGTATAAATATGTTAAAAAGTGATATAAATAAGTTTAAGTTTAAAAGGCAAACAGATTTCATATTTTGTTTCAGTTCATGGTGTTTGCTGCCATCTGGTGGACATTGTCAGTAACTGAACTTCAGGTATCAGGCTTAGGTTTCATTTTCTCTCAGTCACATGCAGAAGTCTCACAGAGGAGGCAGGGAACATCCTGGTTTGCTGAGTCCATTTCTTTCACGCTTTGGCCTTGGAGAACATTCGTCTTGTAAGTTTCTGATATTTTATAGTTATAAATATGTCCAAGAAATGAAGAAAATCTTTATTGTGGCTCTTTTGGTTGTTATATTTTACCCCACACTCATTTGCCAATGCTAATACTATTGTTTTGTGAGGCAGCTGAGGTTAGCTTGTCAAGTTGGCTATACTTTGTGTGTTTCGTTATGAGGATATTTTGGAACTAGTAAATATATTCCATGTTTGTGCTGATTTAGCATTATTTTCTGTGTATTTCAGTTTACAAACAAAGTTGGAAACTATCTCATCGAGCTTCAGTAAATCCAAGTAAAAGTCAAGCCTTGTGTGTTTATTGGAGACTTTTGTGAACTGTTATCTGGCTGTCTAACTCTACATACTGGAACGTGTAGAAAGGGCAGTACAAAGGCAGTTAATGATCTGTGGTTATGGATTTGGTGGAAATACAGAGCTGAATGTCATCTGCATAACAGTGAAAATGAAGGCAATGTTGACAGATGATGTCACCAAGGGGGAGCAAATATATGATGAAAAGAAGGGGACCAATCATCAAGCCCTGGGGGACGCCTTGAGTCAGAGGGGCAGTGTGAGAGAAGCAGTTGAGTTAATGAACTGTTGAAGGTCAGTGAGATAAGATTTTAGCCAGGAGAGTGCAGTTCCAGTGATCTTAACGGTATGTTCCAGGCGGGAGAGCAGAATAGTGTGGTTTATCGTGTCAAATGCAGCAGTGAGGTTGAGACAAGAATGTTGAGGTGGCCAGAATCAGAGGACAAGAGTAGGTCATTTGTGATTTTGAGCAGGGCTGTTTCTGTGCTGTGCAGGGGACAGAAGCCAGATTAAAATGGTTCGAGATGGATATTATTGGTGAGGTGGGACTTGATTTGATGGGGGACGGTACATTCCAAGGTGTTTGAAAGAAAGGGGAGGCTGGAGATGGGTCTGAAGTGACACATATTGTCAGACTGGAATCTGGGTTTCTTCAGGGTGGGGGTTACAGCTGCGAGTTTGAGATTTTTGGGGACTGAACCAGACTTGAGGGAGGAGTCACAGGGCAACTCCGTTTTTTTGACACTTGGACCTTATTTATAGGTGTGTGCATGCTCATATACTCACTCAGACAAACATCGAGCAGCTCAGAGTCCTTCAGAAGTTATTTAGATCCAACCGATTTAAGCCGCACTTAGCGGGGGCCACGGCAAGGGAGCTCTAGCACGGGACATAATCTCTGAAAAATTGCTCATTCTGGCTATATTTTTTCATCCATCGCCAGTGTTATCATAAAGTTAGCTCATCTACCGTCTTCAGGTGGGTCAGCTGACCCAGAGCTGACCTGGTAAACAAACGTTTGAAGGTTGTCCTTACCGGTTTGAGCCTGAGTACACGGACGAGGAGCGCCATGAAAGAAGGATGCAGAGGAAGAGAGACGAAGAGCTGGCTCGAGAACAACAAACAGGAGCACGTCCACGACTCAATGCAAACTGGTGGTGCGCTTATGGACAGTGTTCGCCTATGGCAATAGAAGAGGAGTGTGTTTGTGATAACACTGGCGATGGATGAAAAAATAAAGCCGAAATGAGCGATTTTGCAGAGATTATGTCCCGCACTGAAGCTCCCTTGCCGTGGCCCCCGCTAAGTGCGGCTAAAATCAGCTGGATCTAAATAACTTCTGAAGGACTCCAAGCTGCACGATGTTTGTCTGAGTGAGTATATGAGCATGCACACACCTATAAATAAGGTCCAGATGTCAAAAAAACATAGTTGCCCTTTAATGATTTTTATTATGAGATGGGAAATGGCAGGGAGACAGTAATCAGGTCTGTTGGGATGAGGTCAAGAATTCATGTTGAATTTTTCATGCCGGCAGTGACAGAAGCCAGTTTAGCTGGAGTCATGAGGGTGAAGTGAGACAATGAACAGATGAACAGTTGTTATGACAAAGGCAGGCATGGCAGTGGGGAGAGTGGGTAGAGTGGGGGGATGGTGAAGCTGTTTTAAACATAGGCTGTAAAAACAAATGGACATTATCTTGCTCGGCTCAAAGTGAGGTCGCAACGAAAACTGCTCCACCTGGTGGCTGGCGGCAGTATAGGTAAAAAAATCCGGCTTTCCAGTCATTCAAGATGGGCTGTGGTCAGACTTTAAAAAATTAATACACCTTGTAGAAAATGTTTCTCACATCCGATTGTTACGGTGATTTGTAGATATCATTTGGCTGCCTTGTATTCAAGTCATCATTTTTCTGAAGAGTTTCGTTTTTAGTAGTTATAAGAGGTTAAAAACAAGGTTTTATATCACGTTTAAAGATGATTGACAGCTGCCGTTTTTGTGTATTTTTTTCAGGGATTGTAAAATATGTCGGGAGGTAGAGTCAAGAAGAGATTAGAAAAAAAAAAATCATTATTTTTGTCGCCTGGCTCCACTCAGATTCTCCCAGAATCCCTCACAGTCTCTACAACTGCTGCCAGTGGCTGCGCCTGTGACAGGGGAATTTTGGCTTCAAAACCGTACAATGGTAAATGACTGAGAGTGCTGTTTTCAAAAATTTTTTACCCTGGCACAGTTAGAGAAATTTGTTATTCAGACAGGCTTGGTGTGTATGTGGTTTTTGGTACCTCCACATTGCCTCATATTTTTAGACCTGAGTTTGCCACTCTGTGTCTACTGTGGATTTCACCAGTACAAATGTCTGTCCACTCACTAGTTTATTTCTGAATTTTCATTTTCATTTCACCAACCTATATGTTTTTACCAGAAATATTACAGTTGAGAAGGAAAACGTGGTTATCACAGGAGTTGTTGTGAGTAGTGAGATCAGGCTGAGATGCACCAACCACAATCAGGAGATCACTCCCACACACAGTGAGCCCATCTGAACAAAGAATTGACTTCCTGAAACTCTATTTGGGTGGTCACTGCTTTGTTAAGATTCTCACTGACCCTTGGAATTAGTGCATGTTGGCTGAAGAAACCATCGTACAGGGGCCAAAACTCCGGATGACTGGAAGAGCGAGTCAGACCCTAATGGGATCATATATTAAAGTGCTTTTAGGATTTTATCACTTATTTACCAAACCAGTGCCAACAAGGCCTGGGCCAATAACAAATATTATCCCATGATTATTGACGATGAACAATACTATTGACATTATTTTGAGACCAAATTAACCTCTAATACAAAGATAATACATCATAGTAATGCAATACCCCCTTTCAAATGCAATAAAATTTTATTTCTCATGAGTATTTTTTAATATTGTTATTAGAATATCAGTGATATTCTGTTAGCACACACCATTTTGCGCTGTTCTGTTTGTCTTTACTTAGTTCATCAAACTTCTCAGTGAATGTTGACTGTCGGGATGAAGGCTCTGCATCTGCAGGTGCAGTTTTTTCCCCAGGAGAGAAAACTGGGTCGGGTGGTTGTGTTTTAGGTGGGCATGCAAGTTGGTTGTGTTGCCTTTTTTTGTTGCTGCACACTGGCTCGTCTGTGTTCATGGGCTCACCTCGCTCATTCGGTTTGAAGCTGAGACATTTCTACTCCAGGGCTGTGGCCTTTCATTTAATAATCATCTGTTTTCCTCCTAAATTCTACAAAGTTAACCTGCGCTGACAAGCTCGCGAGGCTCACTCGCTGCACTGTGTTTACACTAACCTGATGCTAGCAGCCCAGCCTCCCCCTGGACACCAAGATTTTTTGACCAACAAGGGTTCACTTCGTTTATTTAGCTACAGAACAAGCGTGCCTAGGGGGCTGAGAGCCATGCACAGAGTAAACCGTCTTAACATCCATCCTGTTTGAAGGCAAGAGACATGTAAAACAACCACAATAAGCTGAGGCCGGCAAAATTTAGTTCATTTCATTTATTGTATGTTTAATTGATTTATTGAATATCCCTGGCCTAGTGCCAACACCATCTCTACTTTCTGGTACAGCTAGTACAAATATAGGTGTACACAGGTGGTACCGATGGGTTTGCTGTTAGTGTTAGGTCATAAAGAAGTTGATCAGTAATGTTGTGATAGTAATGATACAGTAATGTGGGGCTGTGCTGGAAAAGGTTGAAGACTTCAAGTACCTTGGCTCATAGATCATTTCAACCGAGCGGGACCTAAAAGTGAGGAAAGCACTAGCATGGAAGGCGCTGAACGGCATGACCTGTGTATGGAACTCCACCCTCCCCCGCCAAATCAAAATGAGCTTCTTCTTCGCTACAGTGGAATCTGTTCTACTCCAAGGCAGTGAATGCTAGACCCTGAAGCCGACCTTGCAGAAGTTTTTAAATGGGTGTAACAACAGGATGCTGCATGTAGAACTGAACATCAGCAAGGACGCACATGTACCCAACAATATCCTGTACAAAGGAATTCCAAGGGTGAGCGACAAAGTCGCTGCCAGGAGGATGAGACGGGGCAGGACACTGCCAAAGGCATAAACCACGTTTCCACCAAGCAGACTGGTTCGGTTCGTCTCGGTACGGCGCACATTTTGTGGCATTTCCACTGACTTATCCTGGGACAGATCCCCAAAAACCAAGACGAGCCGGCCTACTTTTTTGGGACCCTTCTGTATGGGTGCCAGACTGAACCAATCCACTTTCAGGAGGTGGAGCAACACACTGCAGACCATTATTTGGTCAAAAGAATTGTCACTTACCCCCACGGTGGCTGCATTTCTCCTGGCAGCTCACAGTCTTCTCTGAAACAAAGCTTGATTGCACATTGTATCTAGAGAGCTACATGCCAATCACAGAGAGAACGAAATGCTCCATCTATGCTCTTTGTTTACTGTGTCGCGGTTTTCTTCTTTGTCGGATTTATAAGAGGACAGACAATCCACAGACAGTCTTCACTGTCTGAAGACCAGGGTAGGGATGCACCGGGGATCTAACTTTTCTGGTTCTGTTACCGATACCTTGGTTTTAGGTATCGACCGATACCAATCCGATACCAGTGTTTAATAATAACCTGCATGCTCTACTGAGGTATAAGAATGGTAATGTTTAGGTAAAAGACAAAAAATTATATTTAATTATATTTATAAAATTATATGTTTACCATCAGTTTGGTTAAAACCATGCTTTAGAATGTGCAGAAATTAATTTTCAATTGTGATATTTTTACCCTGTACACCGGTAATTCAGCAAAAACCATTAAGTATATCAGAGATAACTTTCCAAATCAAGTATCCAAGAGCGCCGGTAAAAAAAGAAAAGGGAGGAATCTCTTTTGCCTGGATGGATCGGCCCCTTCCCACCTATACAGATACAGCTTTGAGGGGCAACTATTCACCAATACCCATACCTGAATTTGTATCGGTGCATCCCTAGACCAGGGACTGAAATATCAGGTTTACTTGAAACTTTAATTACTCATATTTATCTTCATGTGCTGTAAAAAAAAAAAAAAAAAAAAAACACACAAAAGCACAGAAAACAAAGTTACCTGAATCAGGAGCAGAGACTTAACTTCAGAATAAACGCAGACACAACAAACATGAAAGACAACACTGAAGTAATATGTGCAAACTCTGCATGATGGTATTTTTACATGTGCTGACTGAGTGGAAGAAACTCCCTCAGAATCTATCTGAAAACCGTTTTCAAGGAAACAAAGACATCAGCAGCTTCTGTTGGCGTGTGACTGACTCAAAATAGTTTCATGAAGAAAGGTATTTTAAGTCACTGTGGGGAGTTTTGTGGTGGTTGTGAAATAGTGTCGTGGCCTAGAGAGTAAAATGTGATTACTAGTGATGGACAGGTTAAATAACTGAAACGGACAATCAGGGGTTCTAACCGATGTAAGACTGCTGTCGACTGTCGATTGTTTTGATTATTCCCCCCTTGGTCTCTATTTTGATTTTTTTCCACAACATATTTCCATACTAGCCGATGTGTGTTTTCAATTCCATTGCTTTGATAAATAACCCCCAATTGTTCTGGGTGAGAGTGAGATGAATTAACTGAAATCGAGGTAGAAGATTCAATTGATCATGATTTGGATTTTTACCACAGTTGCCCAGCTCTAGCTGATGGTGTTAAGGTCTGAAGGGTCTGTAAGGTCACCTGGACGTGTGATTGGTTAGAAAAACTGAGCTGAAGCTTGGCTATGAGGAATAGGAAAAAATAGTTTGAAAAGAAGTGAGTTTTTTTCTCATTTTGATTTATGTTTTGTACTTGTGGTAGGCCTGGCAAAAAAGCATGTTTACTGTTGAAGTCTGAAAAGAAAAACTCTAGACCCAGGACTTTTCTTGAGAAAAGAGCAAAATGATTTCAAGATGCAGTGATGTGTGCTGGTATGTGAATGCTTGGTGGAAATCCTAATAACTGTGACAGCTTTGTTAGCTTTCACAAAAAATGCAGTCACCAGGAAATAGACAAATTTAGCCTAAAGGAGTCGCTAGGATAATAAAAACCAGGCTCCTCACAGTGCTTTTAAAATATCTAAATGGGGTTTAAGAGTTTTTATCCTCTTTCTGATGCACGGTGCAATAACTACAAGGTCTGAAGAGATCCGATAAAGGTCAAGGCATGTCTTAGTTCTTCAGTGAAAGCTGATATAAATGGTGTTCTTGTATTGGAAAAAAAAGCACGACACAATAAAAGACAGAAGAAACGTGATCATTTCTGAGTCACGTTTTTATTGTAGCTACACCTATTTCTGTGAAAGTGTTGTCAATCTGGATTTCTATTTTTAATCCGATCAGTTTCACTTGAAGATTTCATTGAGTCATTTACAGGTGTGGTGCAATTCTCGGTGTAAATCGTGTGTATGTGTCATACGCTCGGTTTGAACTGAATGTTCTGTGGTGTTATGTCTGGAAGATCCGTTTGCAAAGGTTGAAGCAAATAATGTAAAACAGTAAAATGACGAAGATGTTGCTAGGCGCTGCCCTGTTGGTTGTGGCTGCCTGATGCAGCAGCTCTCTCTTCTTTGTCTGTCTTTGTCCATGTGTTTGTCTGGAGATCCTACATGTAACCATGGCTGCATTGCTTACATGTGAAATTAGCTGTTAGCAGCCTGTAGCAAGTCAATGCTAACTGGTGCAAGGCCTGATATTTCCCCAAAAGTTGAGGAGGAGGAGGTGAGGACGACAGGCTGAGCTAAGAAGTGACGACATTGACCTGTCCTTCCATCCATCGTTATTGGGAATGTAAGTTCTATCTTCAATAAGATGGATACGCTAGCCGTGTTAACCCAGCACCAGAGGGAATACCAGAAGGCAGAGAAGCATCATGCTATTCACAGACATGGCTAACGGAGCTACATTGGAAGAACTTCACCTGCTTTGAGCAGACAGGATCCAGGAAACAGAGAGTGAACAGACTGCTGAAGAAGCTCAGTCCTGGACCCTGTGGAGGTGGAGACTGGCTGAACTTGAGAATGATGGACAAGCTGTCGTCATCCATTTCGCTATGGACCTTTTTACACTACACTCTTTCTTACTTTAGTTTTCTTGTATTGCTGCTGTGACTCTTAAATTTTCCCTTAGGGATGAATAAAGTAGCGGTAGTATAAAGTAGTTATCCAGAAGCAAAAAGCGCAATTGTTTTATTTTACATCTAAAGCTCTGCATGTCTCTTCTGCCAGCTCCATATGAGACCTGGGAGTACAATGTGACCCACCGATGCTTATTTTATTTCTTATCTTATTTTCTTTATTTTTTTTGCTTGTATTATTGTATACCTAACGCTTATTTTATTGTATGTCCCTATTACATCTTATTTCCAACTGTTGCCTTATAGTAAGAGCAATTTTAATACCAAACTTCCCCCTGGAATTGATTAAGTATTCCTGATTCCTGATTCTGATGAGTTCAGGTTCTAAGAAGTCTTGTGTACACAGTATAGTCTGCCAGGGAAGGGTCAGTGAGAGTCAGTCATTTTATTTAAACCCTTGTGTGCGATTTCTTTATCCTGACTCTGCAACATTTTTATGACCTGCTTTTTTCCTCATTTTTATGACTTAGATTTTGAGATAAAGTCATAAAGTTTCATTTATGACAGTCTAGCAATGTCAGTCTGCTCTTCTGCTCTATTTATCAGAGGCTTCTGTGAAAGGAAGCGCTGTGCAGAATAAGGGTTGATGAAGTCAAAGTTGTAAACAAGTTACATGTTTAAAAAAGCTATTTATTTTACATAACTATATACACCAAGCTGAGTATAAAAACGAATGACATTGAATTCAATTAACTTCTGCATGAGTCCAGTGATAGGACACACCTTCACTTCTTTTCATGGAATACCAGAGTAACTGCACCACAATTTAGTTTATTATTTACAGAGTATTGTAGATAATTGAACTCAGTTTTCTAGCAGTAGCTAAATGCTTTCATCGCAGACTAGCTGAACAAACACCTTCTCTTTGAGTGCCTCATTCTCCCTGTAAACATACATCGGCGTTTTGTCTGTGGACGGGCTTATTTCACCGTCCTTCTGCTCGTCACCTTTCTCACTTTCTTCCTCTGAGATCAGGTCGTTGTATGAAGCCACACACAGATCGTGTTCCTGAAGGGACACGGGGTACCGGAGTGAGGCTCTTTCGATTCGCACTGAGCGTCTAACAGGGGTGAAGAAGCGAACTTCCTGGCCGTTGACCCGTGCTGGTTCCGTCTGCTGGCTTGGGGGGCCACTGGGAAAACAAAATGACGACTGTTATTTCCAGTTATATCCAGCCTCCAGGAAGTGAAGTTGGACAATCTGTGCTGGTTCAAAGGAAGTTTAGGCTTCATATCATGAGCAGGTTTAATACACACAGAAACAAACACATGCAGTTTACAGAGTGATCAAAAGGACCCTTGAGAGAGGGAGTGAAACATCTGACTTTTGCTGAGTCTTGACATCTTTTTTTAATTTACTCCAAGCTCTACAGGCGCCTGGAGCCAACATTCCTCTTCAATAAGCAATTATGCACAAACAGTTTTCTTCTTCAGAACTAATCATCTAAATAAATATGGAGCCTGTGGGTGCTGATAAGTGTTGATATCAACAAGCCAACAACTTGTCAGGCTGTTATCATTGGGAAATCCATGTCGGAACCAAAGGCAAGAGAAAGATAAAAACATGCTCCATCTCTGAATTATCTAGAAAAGGGTAGTTGCAAATCAGTCTCGATGCAATAAAAATTCCAGCAGTAAAATATTGAAAGAGTACTTTTTAATTTCTTTGTGATATTTCAGTTCATCGAGCTCCAGCAGTTAGTCAACTTAATAAAGTGGAGGATCACGCCCACCTCTGGAACACACGCTGAGGGTAATAAAAACACTGAACCACAGGGAAAGAGAAAGAAATAACAGCATGTCACTGAAGCACTCAAACCTGTGGCTACCCAAACTGCGCCTGAAATTCAGGAGAATTTTTTATGAACACAGCATTGCGGTACATCTCAAGGCCTCAAACACACAGAGACTGATGTGTCTCCGTTCCACTGCTTGTTTGCAGCGTGCTCTCTCATTGTCAGCTCACACCAGCTGCGTGTCCAGGACTGCCAAACAGCTTGAGTTCGCTCGGCTCCCACCCCAGTGATGATCCTCTCCTTGTTCATGTAGCGCTATTCAATTAACAGCTTGCAGACCAAATTTGGCCCTAAAGCAACCCTTTAGGCCTTGTCCACATGTAGCCCCGCTCTTACGTTTTCAGAAATACTTTCGTCCACACACAGCAGGCAAATCCGCCAATAGGTGCAGCTCGACGCATGCCAAACCCATAAAAGGCAGTGTTTTTCCAACGTAAAGCCCGTGCCATCCAATCAGAATGAGCCCCGTCATTCAGCTATGATGTTTGAGAGCTGGAAACTCTGTTTGAGAATAATATTCAAGAATCTGTCACAAAGTTAAAGTTACACCGGGGCTGGATATTTCAACAAGATAATAACCCAAAAACACTGCTCAAAATCTTCTCAAGCATTCATGCAGAGGAACAAATACAATGTCCTGGAATGGCCATCCCAGTCCCCAGACTTGAATATCATTGAAAATCTGTGGGATGATTTGAAACGGGCTGTCCACACTCGAAAACCATTGAACCTGACTGAACTAGATATGTTTTGTCAGGAAGAATGGTCCAAAATACCTTCATCTAGAATCCAGACACTTATTACAGGCTATAGGAAGCGTCTGGTGGCTGTTATTTTTTCAAAAGGGGGCTCAACTAAATATTGATAAGATTTTTCTATTGGGGTGCCCAAATTTATGCACATGTCTAATTTTGTTCTGATTCATTTTGCATATTTACTGTTAATCCAATAAACCTCATTTCACCACTGAAATATTACTGTGTCCATCAGTTATTTGATGGATCAAAATGAAGTTGCTGATACAAAGACCTAATGATTTATAAATGAAAATGATGGAAATTGTCAGGGGTGCCCAAAGTTTTTCATACAACTGTATACTTGAGAAACCATTACAGAGGCGGTGTCCTCTGGCGCCACTTATCTTCAACCTCATGGGGTAATTTTGAAGGAAAACCATTAAGTCAATTTTTGCATGAAGATTGTCAAAATGACATAAACATTACCCAGGAGTTGCTGTAATCTTGTACTTGACTACAGAAGAGTCTCCTTTCTCCCCATAGATCAGAGCTCTCACAGGTTTCGGGGTCATCATTGGGTCATTGGTACTTTCAGGAGTGCTCGCACTGGATGGAATCTGGTCTCCTTTCTCTTCTTCCTCAGGGGCTTCAAGACACGAAATTCAAAGTTAGAAACAGCAAAAAAGAGGAAGTGAAACTTCCAAGAGATAGAAACTGTGAGAATTACACTGACAGTTCTCAAATTCATCGTAGAAGTCCCAAAATAGCTTTAGAGTAACAAATTTTAGTTCTTTGAGCAAAAGCACTGAGATTTTCCAGCTGTGCATATCAGCTTGTCCATTTCCAAAACCAGTTTACAAAAACATGTTACAGGTTGAAGTTGAGCTACCATGTTAAAGGGATAGTTCGGGTTTTTTGACAGGAACCTGTATGGCATCCTCATCTATAGTTATGTACATCAGCGCTGTCTTAGCCCTGTCAGCGTCCTGTGACCCGAGATCTGGTGCGGTTTTGGTCCAGGCGAAAGTAGTCCGGCAACATGGCTGGGGTCACGAAAATAAAGCGTTTTTCCTCTCAAAACAAATTGTGTTCAAAAGAGTGATAAATTTGCATCACAAAACTGCAAACCGGAAAAAGTCAGACTCTGTTATCGATTGGCACTACTTTCTGGTGCGTATCACTGCGCCAAGCAGTGCATCCAGCTGACCTGCGCGCGACTTAAAGTTAATGATAACATGTCTGACTACTACACTGATGAAGATGACATTACATTTAGCAAAGAGCCAAGGGGATTTATTTATGAACCCGAATATACTGATGCTGATATTCGTCAGATGGAGTTAGAACGGGTGGAGAGAGACAATCACTGTTGTGTTCGCTCCTGGAGCCACAGCTGGAGCCATGAAAGAGAGGGTGACAGTGACAGACAAATGGTGGTGCACTTGTCAGAAGTATGAAGTTGTGCCGACAGAGATGGAGTTTTGTGATGCAAATTTATCACTCTTTTGAACACAATTTGTTTTGAGAGGAAAAACGCCTTATTTTCGTGACCCCAGCCATGTTGCCGGACTACTTTCGTCTGAACCAAAATCGAACCAGATCTCGGGTCACAGGACGCTGACAGGGCTAAGACAGCGCTGATGTACATAACTATAGATGAGGATGTCATACAGGTTCATGTCAAAAAACCCGAACTACCCCTTTAAGGCTGTAATTTAACAAATATATAAAGAAGACCCAGGTGTAGGCAGATTTTTGGACCATCAGCAGCAGAGTGCAACAGTGAGGTCACACTGAGCACAGATTGGAATTTGTGGTATGTTAGTAATGCAATAGTTAGTTCCTTCTTTGAGTAATCTCAAAGCTTCACACACATGCAGGCAAACTACCTTGGATCTCGTCCTTTTTCTTCAAAATCTCAAACACCACAGTCCGCAGCTCGTCCACCGGCTAGGAAGAGAAGAAACACAGGAAACTGAGATTTTTTTAGAATACAGTTAAACACATAAACTGACTCTGAGCTAGGGCTGCACAGTATGTCTTTACTGCATCCTCATCGGGATGTGCTCATCAGCAATAGTCACAACACATCACAACATTGCAATAATGAAGAAAAAGAAAAATCATCTGAAGCCAGAAAATATATTTTTCGCCTTTCAATTAATTTTATGTATCCTGTCCACTCCAAATCACATTAATACTAGATCTAGCCAAGCATCCTTTTTTATATTTTACTGCATTACATATGAATCACCTTTTCTGTGCTGTCATCTTCCCCAAACTTTTTATGCAGGGCCCCCCTTTTTGAAGCTAAGAAAATATATTTTGAGAATACTCCCCTCCATGCAGTCTATGTTCACAAATCATGATCCATCCATATCACCAAAAAGAGGGGATTTTCTTCAGTAGAGTGGGGATGTTCTGAGAAAAAACTGATGTATATTTATCCATGATCTAAATCTAACAATGATCTGAGTATTATCTTTAAGGAGCAGCAGGTTTTACGCATGACAATCACAATATTAATAATCTGCAGGTGGACCTAAAAGTGTCCTGGCTTTGTAAATGTTTCAGTCAAAGATCTTAATCAAACTCCTGGAAAGTGACAAAGAGAAAACAGAGTACTGAAGGAAAGGGGTTTTAACGTTTACTGATTAGAGGTCTAGTTTATATTCAACCTTTTACGCCCCCATGTTTGGAAACCACTGATTTAGCAGACGCTTTAGTCCAAAGCAACGTACAATACAAGCAAGACCTTCGACAGAAGGAAAAACCTCCAGGTGCTGCCATTAAGTGCAAGATTTTTTTTTTTATAATGTAGAAAAATCTAGCCAACTAATCACTTTTAATTGCTGCAACAATATAATTTAACTATCAACAATATTTAGTAATAAGTGCTGAAAATTCACTAAGAGCTGTGTCTTAGACCTTCTGACTCATTCTACCCCTGAGGACAAAGAGGAGAAGGGTCAGATTAAGTGCCTAAGTGTTCCCTGAACAGATGAGTTTTCAGACATCTCTTTAAGTAGAAAGGGACTCTGTGGATCGTTTAAAGTAAGGTAATTCATTCCACCATTTGGGTACAACAGAAGAGAAGAGTCTGGCTAGAGATTTAGAGCCCCGCTGGACTGGGAGCACCAGGCGTCTTTTACAAGTCAGAATGGGCTCTTGGTTTGTTTTTGAGGTCAAAGTTTGAATCTTCTGATATTCCATGTTATTGTTCATTTCTCTTCCTCTTTCCCACGCCCCATGACTCAAGAGCTTCCAAAAAACTTGAAACAGACGTAGTTTAACGTCAAACTTTAAGTTTTGCTTTAAGTTTGTTTTGCATCACTAACAGCGTTCACAGAGGAAGAGAGAGACAAAGTCTGTTATCAACATTTCAGGGAGAGTCAGGGAGAATTGACAAATGTAGCAGTATATATCTCAGGAAACAAAAATATCACAATGTCATTTTCCACAGTAGTGTGCAGCCCTACTCTGAGCATCCAAACAGTAACAGCATTGTTATAGCTGCAGATCTCACATCTAGAATGAAACCATACAGCCACACCTGACTGTATGCGGAGCTGACCAATGTCAAGCTTTGGCTCACTTCAGATGTATGGTTCTGATATTGCAAGCTCTAAGAGTCCTGTTTACTTAAATATGATCAGCCAAAGCCAGCCGAGACAGGTTTGTTTCAATGCTCTGTGCCTCGATGAAACCTCCTCAGCTATTGGAGCTGAGCTGTAGTTTGCACAGCCAAATGCTGCTGCTGTGTCCCTACGCTGATGATAAAGACTCCAATAAAATAGAGGTCGGGAAAAAATTGCTGATACCAGTGGAATGCAGTCAGACCAATTTGTCACACCCAAATGCTTGGGTGTGACAAATTTCCAGTGTTGGCCACTGTTGGCAGGAGCCGCGGCGGTGGCGGCAGGAGCGTTGGCAGCATACGCCTTCATGAATTGAAGCATATTACAGTGGAGATGATCAACAGGGTCCAGCAGTAACAATACAGCAATTATAAGAAGGATGAAGAGAGAGGAGCCATCATATGAAATGGAATTCACAGCCACTGATTTACAGTAAGAGATGCTCTGCTGACCAATCACAGGGCTTGTGGACATGTGCATGGCAACAAGCCCTGTGCAAACCTACAGCCTAAGGCATGGTGTAGACTCAACCAAGAAGTATGGACCAGGCTTTAGGAATACAAACAGGAGTTACCAGGGAACAATGAATGCTGAGCTTAGGTAATGATGCAGTCTCACTGATAAAAGGACGGGGACTTTCAGGGTGCAGCATTAACAGGGTATATGCTAAAACCCTGAGGTTAATTTCAATACCTTTTTAAGACTTTTTAAAAACCTTTCAAAAAGTTTAAAGACTTAATCGCGACTTTGAGTTGTTGTTGGCAACCCATCTTTAACAGTTGTAGTTTACATTTATACAGAAATTATGTAAGCTGAGAGGGAATAAAGCTTGAGAGAATACATGAAACTAAAAGCAGGTTTATCAACACTCTCACAACAAGTAACAAGACTTATTCAAGGCCAACTTGGAAAAAAAAACACAAAATTATTTAATCATTATCAAAATTTAGGACATGGGCCTTGTGTGATTTGCTTTAATGTTGTATTTAATTTCTCTTTTTAAAACTAGTAGTAATTTATAGCTGGTGTATATACCGCTCACAATCTTTATTGTTGTATCTTATTGTTACTAAAATCTTTATGTATTTATTTTATTTTTCTCAATTTTTGTATTTTTCTACTGACTCTAAGTAAGTAAAGTAATTATATTCTATTCTTTTTTACAACTTTACTGGCCAAATGTTTAACGTCCCAATCAGGGGACTGTCGCAAGGAGGAAAATAGGTATTCATGGATATTTTTGGAGTCAAAGCTTGAATACCAATAAAATTGAATACCTCATTAAACCACAATTAAGACTTTTTAATACTTTTTAAGGACCTTAATTTTCCCCCCAATTGATTTATCAACTTTTAATACTTTTTAAGACCCCACAGACACCCTGATTAAAGTGTTCTGATAAACACATTACTGGGCGTCTTACCTCTAACACAACACCCACAGCCTCTTCAAACATGGGCAAGACATCCAGGTTGCCCTCCTGCTCCATCAAACGAGCCTTACAGATCCAATATTTGGCAAACTTGTGGGACACTGCAGGCAGCCTGGAGAGGATCTCTTCAACCTGGTCTGTGGGACAACCCTGTAGGTGCAAGGAGGCAAACAGAGTTACACACACTGGAATGAAAGCACCAATGTACGGTACTTCATTTATAAGGCTTCCTCAAGCCATAGCCACCTGACATTATCAAGTCTTATTTTCAGAATATTAACTGTCTTAAAATCACTGCAGTGTCAGCAATCAATAATTCGATGTTGCATTCGATGTTGCTGCAATCTCACTTTTTGCTGAGCTGATGTGAATACATTTTCCTTCCAACCAATTCTGATGAGCCTTTTTTAAGTTATTGTTTGGGCCTTAAAGTGATCCTCCGGGAACAAGTTGGGTCCTATCACAAGGTTTAGGGCAGAAATTACCCCTACAGCAGTGATTTTGTGCAGCAGAAGCCCAGGGCGCTCGCACCAAAGACCCCTTCCCTGCTCCTCTGCCGGTTTCTTATACACTCAGACGGGGCCAATTTTTACTTGACCAAAAACACAAATAAACGGACTCCCACTGAAAAAGTCTGATATCGGTCTGCATTCACACTTTATTTAGAGAATTTTCAGCACGTTACATTCACACAAAAACACCGCTAAATAAGGCTCTAGTTCTCATCGTGTCTCTTCATCCTGGCAGACTACCTGCGTTTGTTTATATCTGGCACGCCGCGCACGCGGACTGATACACTAAGCGGCGAGCGCCTCGTAGCCAGCTGTGGCTCTGCAGCCGTTTTATGACACGATGAGAACTAGAGCCTTATTTAGCGGTGTTTTTGTGTGAAAGTAACGCACTGAAAATTCTCTAAAATAAAGCGTGAATGAAGACCCATATCAGACTTTATCAGTGGGAGTCCGTTTATTTGTGTTTTTGGTCAAGTAAAAATTGGCCCCGTCTGAGTGCAGAGGAAACCGGCAGAGGAGCAGGGAGGGGGTGTTTGGTGCGTGCGCCCTGGGCTTCTGCTGCACAAAAACACTGCTGTAGGGGTAATTTCTGCCCTAAACCTTGTGATAGGACCCAACTTGTTCCATCCCGGAGTATCACTTTAATGTCTTTAATTTGATAAAGGCCACAGGCTGGATTTGATCCCAGGCCACCTGCACAAGGGTGAACCTCATGCAGCACAACATAAAGCACTAGGCCATCTACGCTCCCTGATGAACTTTTAATTTAATGACCCAACCCAAAATAAACTAACTTCTTACCAACCCCTTACCAACCCCCTACCAACCCCCAACCAACCAACCAACCAACCAACCAACCAACCAACCAACCAACCAACCAACCAACCAACCAACCAACCCCCCCCCCCCCCCCCCCCCCCCCCCCACAAAAAAAAAATAAATAAATATCCAGGGTCATTTCCCGGAGTGTGGCTGAAATTTGCAACAGCTACGAGAAAAAAAACAAACACGTGAATGCACTGCTGAATACCCCATGGCCCATTACTTTCGAAATACCTCGCCCAGGAGTTTGATGCAGTCTGCCAGGGAACTATCCACAGCTGAGATCAGGGAGCGGGCCTCATCTTCCTCCGCCATCGAGGCCCAGAAAGGTTGGGGCACGGACATGGTGCATTTGATTTGAGGTCTCACCGGCATAGGAGGGCGCTTGTAGGAAATGCCTCTGGCTTCTCGCCATTCCTGTAATTTTTTCCTTTGGAGAAAGTCACAGAAGATATTGTTTAATGGAAAAAATGTATGATGGGCTTCAGTAGTTTCAAGACTCAGTCAGGGCATCTGTATTATCCATCTTCTCCTTTCAGTAAACTGATCAATAAAGCAGTGTGTGTTGTATAAGTTAACAGGTGCACTGAACGTGCTCCTCTAGAAAAACATTACTCATTTTAAACTGTTTTTTTAATTTTTGTTGAACAAAGATTTTATCAATTGGGAGTGGAACATTCTTGTTTGGGAAATGGGCGCTTATCATCACTAACAAGATTCAATCGACGAAGAACATTCATGAGAATTTGAGTTAAGGATGTAACCTCAGAGGTAAAAACAAAAAAAGCTCATAAGGAACCACACCTAATACACATGACAATTGCATTTTCTGTTGTTTACGTGGAACTCGCTGACTCGGTAATCCCTAAAACCAACATCAGAAATGTTCATGGCGTGACTGTACCGAAAGCAGATGGATATCAACACTGACCTGCCAATCAGCAAAGATTGTAAATTTCCACTGTGACTAAGTGAGGTTTTGCACGTCTAAAGTGAGCAGCTCTCAGAAACCATGAGTCAACCCAAATATTATGTGTCAGTGACAGTTCATCGTATTTGGGTTATTCTGCTCCACTTACATTCTTTCCTCCTGGACAGCAGTCAGTTTCTTCCCCTCCGTCTGGGGGACGACCCTCCCCGGGACTTTTGCCGTCTTCCTGACCTGGCCTGTTAGACTGATGGTCCTGACAGGCTGTGGTGCTGTTTGTGATATGACTGGAGCATGTGATCTTTTGATACCTATTTGTGTTTGAAAGGCAAAGGCTGAACTGTGTCCCTTCTTGCCACCTGCCTCGGTTTTCTTTTCTCGCTCAGCCCCAGCATTCTGTGAAATCCAGCTGGGAGGCCTGGAGCTGCATCTGCTGGAGGAAGTTCTGGAGATGACTTTGCATGGTTGGCCATTTTTCTTCCCTTCAGTCTCAGATCTCAGCTTTGAAGAAGTGTCCGTGGGCTGGCTGGTTGACTGAGCAGGTTTAAGCCTCCCAAATCTCCCTTCTGGTTTATTTGGTGCAGCTGTGCTCTTTGAAGAGATGGTGGTTGTTTTCAGTCCACTTGGCTGACCAACCAGAGTTTTAGAGTTAGCTCTGTTCTGAATTTGAACTCCTATCTGAGCTCTAGCAGTAGCGGAAAAACCTGCTCTCTCATTCAAAGGCTTCTTTGTAGTGGTGACAGTCAGGGTGTTTTTCTGGGTCACAGACACTGAAGATGAGGTGCTTGGTCGCACATTCCTGGCAGCAGACATAGTGTTGGTGGTACGAGCTGGGATGTGTGTTTGACTTTTGATTTGATTCTGTCTTGGCTGGGTCACTGCAGGAATCAGTCCAGTCTTGGTTTGGATGACAGGGCCGAGACTCATCCTGGCGCTGTGTGTCTTTCTGGGTAACAAAGCACAATTTGAGCTGCTGCTAATTCTGCTGTTGGGTTTTGTTGCAGCTGTACGAACTACACTTGAAGAGGTTCTGCCTGATGCTTTTATTTCTGTGGCTGGTTGCTTTCTGAAATGGCTGGCTGAATTTGATTTGGAGGACAAAACTGTGTACGTTTTTGTGAAAACAGGGTAGTGGTTAACTTTGGGTCGTGCTGGGCAAGTTGCTGCAGACAAATGATGGATTTTCTGCCTTCCAGTCTCAGTGCCGCCCTTCACATCCACTTTGTTTGCAACACCAAAGGCTCTTCTGACAGGATTTTTGTTGGCTTGAGCAGTAGGAGCAGGGACTTCTGTGCCTTTTTTTATGACTTTGTCAACTGGAGCAGTGTTCTCTTTTCCCATTACCATCTGTAATGACAAAAATATTATTCAAGTATAAATTCTGAAGTCTAAATAAGACCACAAACCATCAAACAGGATAAAATTGGGAAAGGTGATATAGATGGGTGCAGTATGTAGAACAGAATAGAGTAAATAATGTATTATATTGTAAAATTGTACTGTATAAGTAGGTACGCAGACAACATGGTGTGGAGCACCATGATTTATGTCTGTCAGCTGTTCTTGAGCTCTGTGCAGCAGTAATACGTGTCAGTGAGATATAATCCTCCACCTAATATCAACACTGTTTTGAGAATTACACTGAGATCGCTCTCCTGCTATTCGACAAAATTCCACACTGCTCTTTATTAATCCACTACAAGTATGACTCCACACTCTTACTGATTTTGAGTGTGTGGAATTCAGTGCAAAATGTGAGTCAAAGGTCAGCAGGGTATATGCTAAAATCCTGAGGTTGATTTCAATACCTTTTTATCGCAACTTTCAGTTGTTGTTGGCATCCACTTTTTCACAGTTGTAGTTTACATTTTTACAGAAATGATGTAAGCTAAGTAGGAATAAAGTTTGAAAGAACAAATGAAACTAAAGGCAGGTTTATGACACTCCCACAAAAAGAAACAGCAGTTATTCGAGGCCAACTTGCTGAAGAAAATGAGAAATTATTTAATCAATTTTAAAATTTACGGCATGTGCCGGAGATAGTGTGATTTGCTTTAATGTTGTATTTAATTTCTCTTTATTAAATTAGAAATGGCGTTACTTTATAGCTGTTGTTTATACCGCTCACAATCTTTATTGTTGTATTTTATTGAAACTAGAGTCTTTATGTATTTTTTTTAAATTTTATTATTTTTTATTTTTTGTATTTTTCAACTGACTCCATCGATTTCTGCTGTTAACACAACAATTTTCCAGTTTGGGATCAATAAAGTAACACTATTATTTTCTTTTTTTTTATTATTTTATTTTATTATTGCTTTTTTTTTTACTTTATTCTTTTCTATTCTATTCTATTTTATAACTTTATCAGCTGAATGTTTAACGTCCCAATCAGGGGACAGTTGCAAGGAGGTAAATAAATATTCATGGATATTTTTTGGGTCAAAGCTTGAATACCTATGAAACTTAATACGTCATAATACCACAATTAAGACTTTTTAATACTTTTTAAGGCCCTTGATTTTCCCAAAATTGATTTATCAACTTTTAATACTTTTTAAGACCCCGCAGACACCCTGGTCAGAAATGGAGCTTATTTTGATACTGCAGAATGTGAAGCTGAAAGTAAAGAGGAGAGACCCTGTGGTCAGTGACAGACAGCCATCAGTCATGAGAACCTGCATCATTGATTGGCTCAACTTGTTTTAACTTCTGTACAGCTAGAGTGAAATAAAACAGCATTTCAGTCAGATTTCTAGGTCAGCACTGAACCAAACCAAAAACATAGGGGAAAAAAAGGAAAAACAACCCCTGACATCATTGCTTTAAAATGTGAAGAGGGGATCCCACCTACCTCTGATGCACCAGTTACAAGCTTCTTCAAATGATGGTCATCACGGAGGTATGGCCTGGAAAGTGGGAATATTTTCAACATGATTTTCAGCATCTTTACAGTGCTGGATGCTGATACCCTGAGAATCTGTTCATACTACCTTGGGTTGGGTTGTTTCAGCTTTCCTTTTGCTGCCAAGTATTCCATTAGCTTCTGCTTACGCAACTCTGTGAATAAAAATACCGCAACAATTCAGAGATGGTCCTGCCAGATTTTTACAGTATTCACATGAGCTCAGTCAAGAATGTCAGGTTACAGAGTTAACTTGTTTTTTTATCTCTAGTTTAACTGAACACTGTATGAAAAATGCAATGCAGTATGCTTCATTTTTTTTTTGTTTTAGAGCCTTAAATTGGCATCTTTTTGACCTTTGATCATTTATTAATGGCTAAAATTTTGTGTTAGTTTAATGTGAAGTACTTTGCACAGTGACCCTGAATGCAAACCATGACAACAACAAGAAAAACACAGAAACACAGAACAGTGATCACGTTTCTTTTTGTGTGTTTTTCCACTTGCTATTGGAAAGATGCTATAAAAATTAAGCTGGACTGCATTTTACAGCCTCTCTTTGTTGGAAGTAGCAATCAGAGAAAATGGGAACTAAAAGAAATTAAATGAAAACAAAATAAATATATTTTCAAGTAAACGTATATTGAACTATAAACAGAATAGAGGTGGTGACTAATATCATCATTTACCACATTAATTTTACCACTCGGACCTGTAGTTGTGCAAGCTTATGAATAACTGAGCAGTCAACTGAACATAATGTTGCTGCCATCTGGCTGCTAGAAGATGACTGAGTCACACTCTGGTAGAAAACTAAAATATGGACGATGTGAATCGTTTAAAAGCTGCGTTAAATAACAGATAGGGTCACTTTGCCCGTTGTAATGATAGCTGTATAATACTGTTTACAGTTCTTTTATGTGTTCTTTGTGCTAAGCTTTCAATATTGATGTGAAACTGCACCACTTGAGCAGCACTCATTCTAGTTTTCACGTCTGATGCTACTTGACCTGACGCCGTTAACATGGACTATACATTTTTTAAATTTTATTTTTAGTAGGCAGGGAAACAAGTTTGTGTTTTGATTAACATGAACGGTGAGCTAACGTTTACCATTTAGCTTTAGCATATATTTAGCATCACCGAACGATTAGTACCAAACATTGACTATTATAAATTTCTATACATTGACAAATGGTCTCTAACCTTTTCTGGATATAATCGTTGCAGTCTCTTCTTCTTCCATTTTGATATAAATTCGATATTTCCTTTATTTTGTGCTGATCCGATGTCAGTAAAGCGTCGGTTAGATAAACGATGCAGCTTCGGCACAACGATTGAGCTCGCGCATCCGGTTTTGAATTAACCGGGCAGAACGCCTTCTCTTCTCTGATTGGACGATTTGAACTCTCAAAGCTCAAAGCGCATGCGCCAGAGCTCTGAGTTGATTGGGGCACAGGCAACAACAACAACAGTACATTAGGAAAACAGTCCATGGTTAGACAATAAAGTTGGACAACTTCATCCAATGCTTGTATCTCGGATCAATACATTTGTATACAAGTAAAGAAAAAAAAATCAGTTGCAAGTCTATGTTTAGGATTCAGGAGACTGAAGATTTATTTAATTTCATTTTAATAATTATTAGTAAAAGGACAAACAAATAAATATACTTGCTGGGATTTTGCACAATCCATAAATAAATAGTTTAAGGCATTACCAGTGTGCCATTACATATAATGCCATAAATAAAAAGGGTGCTCACCAACAAGCACAACAATGCCACCTTGAGGTGAAACTTGACAATGTCAATACATTACAGCATTTCACGTTCTTTACTTGGTACATACAGCAAAAAACATTTTCACAAGACACTTGGCCTTAACAAACACTGTCTCATTGGCTGATTCTGCAAACATTACAGCACTTGTGTTTCACTCAATATTGAAACTTGACCAGCAGACACTTTTCACTTTTAGTGAGTTTCTAACTCTGGCGCTGAATTTTGAAGGTTTTGTGGCGTTGGGCGCTCTCCAGGCACATTTCCACGGGCTTGTTGTTGTCTTTTGCTGTGCTGACATACCAGTTGCTGTATGGGACAGACACCAGGGTGCTGAGGTTCAGCCCGCTGTCCTCTTTGTAGAAGAGGAACCGCACCATGTCGCTGTTCGAGCTGATATTCAGCAGACTGTTCTTATCCGCCACCTCCTAAGGGGGGGAGAATGAAGACAGAGCACTTGAATTTATCTGTTTGCACAGATTTATAGAGAATTCACGTTGGTGTCAATGTGTCTGTTTTTTACACTTTAATGGGATTTATGAAAGAGCTTTACCTCCAGATGTAAGGTTGCCTCATCACCCTCCTTGTGGCAGGACAGATACAGATTTGTGTCCTTGATGCCAAGAGCCACAGTTCTTGCTGAAGAGCTTGGTGCGGGGTGCACATAGGTTGACATGTTCAGATGAACTGTGGAGGTAACAGAAGGTATTTGTATGAAACCTTCAGCACTTAGTCCAAATTATCCACAGAGGATTTCAAACTATGTAACTTGACTGTGACATGCAATTACCTTTACGGTTGTCTGCACCTCCCTGCAGCATCACTGCATGGAGCTCCATGCTGTTGCGCACAAGAACCAAGCTCCTCTGTTCACTGTCATTCACGCTGCACTGGTGCTCTCCTGTCCTGCTGAACTGAAGTGGTGGAGCTGAATGGCACTCAAACACAACTCGCTCTGGGGGGTAGAAAGAGGAAAACTTAGATGAACTGCTGATCGTCTTCCACCTGGGAAACAGCAATTATTGACTAAGCACATCTCTTCATGCACAATCAAGCTTAAGAGGTAAAACTGGGAGCTTAGCTGAATAATTTATATTGGTTAGAGAGCTGAAAAAGTCATGCCAAACTCCCTTTAAAACAAACTGTAAATAAAGTCTAACAGAACAGTGAGTATAAACTCTGAGCAGGCCAAGAGCAAGAAAAGCAGGTGATTGTGTGTCTGTGTGTGTGAGCAAGAAGAGGTGTCAGTGTCACTGTTTGTTGGGTTGGTTTCCAGCCACCGTAAATTCAACACTGAACAAAAGCATGTAAACTGTTCATCCCCTTTCAATAACTCACATCTGATCCTAAAGGTAAAGGACTCATTTAGGAACGATGAACAAGCTTATCAGAGTATTTAATGTTAGACTTTAAAAGAGATCAAGTTTGGCTCACGTACTGACTGAGAAACACTCAGGTGAGAAACTGCAGTGTCGGGTGGAAGTTGTGTGTGTTTACCTTCCACGATGCTGTCCAGCATGATGTTGAGCAGGTTTTCGTCTCTGAACTCGGTGCTCAGCAGCGTCTCTGACACACTGTTCTTCAGTCTCTCCATGGCGATGATGAGGTTGGCCACCTGCTTCATTTTAAGAGGATGATGGGAAATTTCCAAGTCCAACCCTTTGGGCATTTTGGGGGTCCACTTCTCGCTCATGCTGCATTGAATCTGGGAGTCCATCTTTGTTTTTTTTCTGAATCAAAAGAGCTCTATAAGAAGACAAAGAGCATTTTTTTTCACACATATGAATATAAATGTTTTTCTTCAAGTATAGTATCATCCTATTCTATCAACACCACCTGTCACTGCAATTTTCAAACCTTCAAAGCTTTTGTGAGGTGCTTGAGGAGTTTGACCCTGGAGGGTGTAGGACAAATCCTCTGCTTATATACCAAATTTTGAATGTTAAATTTGAAAGCCACAATGAATGTTTTTGAAGTGGGAAACCTCAAAAGAGCTAGACTTAGCTGAATACAGGGCCGCTGACACCTGCCCTCCATCAGTGACAGCTGATAAAAAATAACTGTAGAAAGGTAATCTCTCCAACAACTGATGGTCTTATATATTTATAAGGAGACATCAGAATTAAAGTTTACTCTATTTTATGACCTGCTAAAAACTTCTTACAGGAGCTTTAAAGGGGAAAATGTACCCATTTATCACTTAAATATTACAGTTATTATCCGTTAGCCGCTGTAGACATGATAACTTCCATCAATAAAGAAAGTCACAAACAATAAAAGCTGCGACCAGTTCCATCAAAGTAAAAAGAAAAGAGTGAATATTTACCTGATGAAAGGAGTAGATCAGAAGTCGTGTGCTTTTTTTTTTTTTTTTAATCCTAGCAGTTGATCTGTCAGTGTTGTTCTGCCAACTTGTGCTGGCCTGCAGCATTTTATACACTCCTCACAGACAGAGAGGGAGTTCCCCGCCATAGAAAGGAAGTAGGACTATCTATTGAGTGATGATGAAATGTGGTAGTTTCCAAGTTTTCTTAACAACCATTTAATGAGACAAAAGAATTGTAAGTGACTACTGAAACAGCAAGGTAAGATCATGTTTTAAATTTAAATAAATGTACAACAACCTGTCAATGGACAAAGGTAATAATAAAAGCAAACATTTTATAGTGCCATCAGAAATGATGATTAAAAAGAGGAAAGAGAAGTTGGGTGGTAGAGAAGGAAGGATGGGATGGAGTCAATTATAGAAAAAAAAAAAAGAGGATGCTGGAGAAGAAGATGTTAAAGAGAAATAAATAAGATAATAAGTCAGAACATTTGTTCATTTATTTTTTGACTGAGAAATTTGCATAAACGTTGTCTAAAAATTAAGAAAAAAAACGTAAGTGTCCATTGTTCTTATTTCAAACTAACCAATCAAATTTCTCTAAAATCTAACAATAAACAGTTTCAATCAAAAGTCCTACAGTCATGATGGAGTGTGGTGATGCTTTCATTGAAGACAGACATGACTGAGTTTTTAATGTTTCTGATAATTACTATCGTACCATATAATCAATCATGAGGACATTCCCAATAACGTCTTTTTGATGAGCTTTCAAGAAAATGAGACAATAAGCATAAAAATTAATGATATCTAATCAGTGACTTTTAATGTCAGTTACTGTTGAAGAGGTAGAGGTGTACTATTAGATAATTGTGTCTTGGTTTGTGTCAATTTTGGCACCCTCTGTGGACAGAGAGAAAAGCTTGCTTGCTTGCACATTCATTCATTCATTTATTTTTTTGATTATTATTATTTTTTAATAATAATGATAATAATAATAATAATAATAATAATAATAATAATAATAATAATAATAATAATAATAATAATAATAACAGCTAACTTTATCCCAATGTCTCATAACATTCAATGTCAATCTCTACTGTGGGAATACAATAACAGACAAGACAGAAATAATCAAAGGCAGTTTCTGACACCTTCCCCCAACAGCAATTTCAGACACAAGAAAAGAATTGATAGAAATACTTATTTGTCTTCTTCCTGATGGCTGTGTTTGCTTTTATGGCTCATAAAAAATGATGTAATACTGTTTCATAACTACCCTCAAACAGGAGCTTTAAGAAGGCCAGATGAGATTTTGTGAGGAAAAGTAACTTGCATATATATATTGGAAAAAAATCAGACTTTTAGATAATAGTTCTTTAAAGCTCTTGCGTAAACAATATTGTTATCTATACATAATTTTATTTATTGTCTAAATTAACAAGCTGTTCTTTATGAATTACCCTTAGGAGGATAAATAAATTGTTTTAATGAAATGAAACAAAATTGAATTAAGTTAAATTGAATCAATTTGATTGAATGGGATCCAACTGATCAAACTGAGTCCAGTAAAATTGAATTGAGGACAATATCAGCAAAGAGATGGTGGAAGTGGAATTACTGATTTACAGGAAACAAGTGTTCGTTCAGATTTGTTATAAAAAAAAAAGGCCGTAGAAGTCAGGAACCAGACCCCTCTCAGTCAGCCTGACCCAAAAGGATTTCTAGTAAGGTTCAATTGTTCATTTTCCCAGGAATCAACAGTAAGCGATAATGTGTAACTTGGCAAAACATTTTCCAACATGCTCCAGCCAGGTAAGCATGTTTACAGGAAGTTTCATTTTAATAGTGAAGGGTGGTCCCTAATGGTTCAGCCATAGTTCATCACGAACTGGTCAAAACAGGAAAACAGTGACGTGGCTGAAAGGATACAAGAGCAAGAGAAAGTTTGGTTGGTCCGTCTCTCTGGGTTTGTCAAGAGTTGTGTTGTGTGCTGTATCTTCTGATTAAATCCTGAAAAATGGATGCAACTGGTTTTGTCTCCTAGTCATTCAGGTATCTGTGTTCACATCTGGGAAATTGTTAACACAATAGGATTTTCTGCTTTATGACCTTAAAAAGCAAACAGGAATTTCAGAAAGAAGAGTGATTATTTCCATGCTATCAAGTTAAGGCCTTGTTAACACAACTTTTCACACAAAAACACAGTAAAAAAAAAAATCTGGAAACGCTGAGACTGAAAACGCTGTAGTGAGCATGCCAGGCCTGTAGTTGGCGCTATAACTGTCTTGTCCAGAAGCCGCTTTCGGGAGATCTCCACCGAAGTAGAATTAAGCTTATCACCTGATGTATTGGTGAATACTAAGTGCAGAAGTGGGGCAACAGATGCACATTTTGTAGAAAGACAGTCCGCAGATTCAGCAGCACAGGCACAGCAACGGTCTTGGCAGCGTTTCAGAAAAAAATCCACTCTGGAGGCTGTTTTCAAAAGTATGCGTTTTAGGTCGGCTAAAACGCTGTTTCTGTGTAAACCCAAGGCTAAAACGCGACAAAACTTTTGCGTTGTCGTGTTAAGCGGCCCTTAAATGTCTGAAACGGCTGGCAGGGGGTAGATGTCAAGCAAAGTGATTAACTAACACAGGGCAAAAATGATCAATGAGTGATGTATTTCACTGCTAAAAGAAACTTTTTTTCAAGAAATAAACAAAAAAAAAGTTAAAAACACTTTTTCCACTAGAAGGGGTTAAAAAAAACATACAAAAAGTTCCTCATAGGAGCTTTAATGTTAATGTTTCGATAATTCAGAAGTCTACTATCAAATAAAAAAAAAGATTTAAAATGAGGTCAAAAGACATTATGTAATGTGAGAATAGGCTTCTAAAGATAAGTACATCAATCGTCATAATTACAATAACTCATTCTCAGTTCATGTACCTCACAGCCTTCTGTAACTGTGTTAAAGCTCACAACACGAAATATTGAATTTTCATTTTATTTCCAAATCCTCTCACGTCTTTGGCCAGGCCCTAATGAAGTTTTGTAGTTTCATACCGTGAAAAATTCCACCCGCTGCTGCTGACCTGCATGTTGTTTACCGTTGCATAACAGCGGCTGGCTCACATTTCTTCACTTCCCTTTAGAGCAGTGATGTATGAGGAAGCTGAGCCTCCTGATCCCACCGCTGCTGGATTTACCTCATAATGTCTGCAGGGCAAAAAACCTAACTACAAATTTGCTTCATACTAGAAGCTCTAACAGGATCAGAATGAGATAAATGACTGTAAATACTCTTAAAAGGTGTTCAAATGTGTTTTATCACATTCTGTTTGTAGAAAAACAGGTGTGAAACATTATATCCTCACTTTTCCGTAAAGGAAGTCTGGCTTTTTAAGGAAATATGGGTATAATCTGAAACTCGGAGCTTTGTCACTCTGGTGCAGACTGATCAGCAGATAAGAATCAGTGGAAATATTTGGTTTGTCTGGAGCTGAGGTGTGTAAGTGTGTTTGTTCACATTCTTCAGTCCTAATAGTCAGGGTGTGTAAAAACCACAACAACATGTTAATACTCTTCTTCCGTATGAATCACTCCTCTTTGATTTCGGCTGAGGGATGTCGTCACTAACATCACTTTAGGAAGTTTTTCTAATTGTTAAAGCAGCACTTTCACATCCCAGAACCAGATTTTCAAGTTCACAAAAAGGAAGTCGGTAAAGGTACACATGATGCAACTGGGATGCTGAAATGTGAAAATACATAAACTTGTTGCGTCATCTAGCAAACTGATTTAAACTGGCTCAAGTACCATCTTAGGGTCAGGATGTACTTAAAACTGGTAACTGGGACCTAGGGGTCAATCCTGGGACCCCTATTGTTTGATCTGTACATTTTTTCATTGAGCCAGCTAATATGCTGCCATGTGACGCTCAGATCTACGCCTCACTGATGGCAGGAGAACATGGGCCTAGGGATGGGAATTGATAAGATTTTGTCAATACCGATGCCCTTATCAATTCTGCTTATCGATCTGATTCTTTATCAATTCCCTTATCAATTCCTGTTGTGAATTTTCTTAACAGTAGCTTTACAGGTTTTCTGTGTCAATGACATTTAATTGAGTTTATGATATAAGTGAATAAAATGTATTTGGTTTCTGAGTCTGGATATTTCTGGGCATAATTATACAGAAACAGGTAAAAATTGCACAGAATGTGACGTTGATGAACTGTGTTTTAATATATTAATAATTCAAGTCGGCCATCTAGTGTCTCAAAGTGGTTATAGCAGTGGTTTAAGTTGTTTGGAAGCTTTCCGTAATTATGAAGTCAGCCATGAGCTTTTCGATCGCCTGTTAGCTTTTATCATTTGAAATTCTCTGAATTTTTTACGAAGAGTTGATGTGATATGTTTCTGTGATGAAAGTTGAAATTCTATTCTGAAGCTGAAGTTATACTGATGTATGCTAACTGCTAGCATATCAATGCAGTTTCCCTTATACGTTAGCATTAAGCGTGCGCTATTTTGTTATTTTGGTAAATAAGGTGATTTATACCATTTTATATGTACTGAATATGAATCTCCTGAGTGAGAGTAATGTTTCTTTAAGAAGTCAGTTCTTCAGTAAAACTTCAAGCTGAAATCCTGAATCAGAGTTTTCTTGGGGAAACTAACATAGCTGCAGCAGGCTAGTCGACGTAAGGATCGGCGGCTCCGGCACAATGCAAAGAATTGATGAGGGGATCGTTAAGCACAAAGGCTGTCCTCCCCTCTATCATTCAAGGCATGAAAAGCCCCCCCCCCAACAAAATAAAAAAAAATAAAAATAAATAAAAATAAATAAATAAATAAATAAATAAATCTTTCTGTCCGAATAAAAGGACATATTTTCATGTTTCTCTCTGGTAAACTTTCACCGCTGCCTTGGTGTTGCCATAGAAGTCTTGGTCAATGTGTTGTAAGCATAGACTGTGTAATAAATGGACGTAGCCTCTGTGACGTCACCTGTTTGTTTCTGAAATACAGGCTGTTTTCCAGACCACCTACTACACTGGCAGTGCCTACTATTTTGGCTGATATTCAGTTTGTAGTAGTCAGTATGGGAAAACTTGCAAATTCTGCAGTATGCCAAAAATCCCCAGATGTCCTACTGAGCCAGGAATATGTATGCAATGCACACAATGCATGGTACAAACGGTGTTAGTCTATGTGGGTGGCAGGTTTTGGTGAATCACTGCCACCTACTGGAATGAGTCGGCATTATAACTACAAAACAACAACACTAACGCAAGACGGTCTGTGAGAAGTGAGGAGATGCGAAAGAAACGCGAGTAAATCTTGTAACTTCCAGTTGTAAAAGAGACGTTCACTTCTACAAATTCATTGAAGCCCATATAGATTTGATTCACTTTTTTAAACCATATGTGGATTATATAGAAGTGGTTTTTCCATCAGCTGTAAAAATAAAAATCTCTTCCAGATCTAATTTCAGAATCATAAAACTTTTAGTGTATCATTAAAAATTAAATATGAGTATTCTGCTATAAATATATATTCACATGTAGTATGTAACAGGCGGTTAGGAAAACAACCACAGTTTGAAGCACATTTGGGATCATATTGGAAATACGGCAGGCTCTGAGCTTCTTAATGACAGTTATAGGTCCCCCACCTCTCCATCAGCTAAGAACTGGGAAAATTTTTGATAGTTTAACATCTTCTAACCTGAGTTAGAAAAAAATTCATCCCCATACAGTGAGTTGTCAGGCTGTAAAAATATTTATTATTATATTATATTATTATATTTATTTGATTTGTGAAAATGGATTTTTTTTTTAACCTTGGTGTGTATGTGGTCTCTGGTACTTTCAGGGCCAGCCTCAAGTGGACACTCGTTGAACTGCAGATTATAGCATTTCCACATTGCCTCATACTTTTTGGAGATCGTTACCTGATAATGAATGATAATGAGAAACAGCATTTAATGACCAGCTTTTGCACTGATAATCTCATTTAAAATCATGGATTATAAACAGGCCAATGTATAAAAGTCAGACTATTTCAAGATCACTTATAGAGTCCTCACAGGACCTTTAACTTAAGTGCCTTGGGACATTTTTTTCTCCATCTCTTATTTTTCTTATCTATCTTATATAAAAGATAACATAATACTAACGGTGAAAAATAGTTGGTTTTTCTAGCCTGATACTCAGTTTAAACATGAGCTGAAAAGAAACTGAAGGGTGTTGGTCAAACCCTCATCCAAAGCCTCTGGAGAATTAGTGTCAGGTGTAATTTCATACAGTAATAAAAAAAAAACACCCTGTTATTAAAAACTCTCTTCTTTATCTGTCTTATAACAGCTTTCTCCATCAAACTGGCTCCACTTTTACAGACAAAGGAAAGTCTCATCCTCCCAGGTATTATTGAAAAGCCTGTTGTTCACATGTTGCATACGTCCGCTTCACTTCCGCCTGAGCCAGTTTCACAAACAAACTCTGTGATGTAATAAGACGGGAGCAGCACCTTTTCTCAAGCAGTAAATTCCTCATTTTCAAAAGCTATAAAGGTATTTTCTTCCTCCACACCCCACACATGTGTTTGTGTGCGTCTGTGTGTGTGTGTGTGTGTGTGTGTGTGTGTGTGTGTGTGTGTGTGTGTGTGTGTGTGTGCGTGTGCGCGCGCGTGTGTGTGTGGGGGTGTGAGACAAACAGACATAAAAAGGGAGTTTCAACATCGCGTGTCATCTATGCTACTGAATACACAAGTCTTATCTGTTTTACCGACGGGCACGTGAGTCAGAGCTGCTTCCAAGCATTCTACGTGTCATCGAGGAAGAGGGATGGAAACTGTTTGACCTTGATATGAAAAGTACTGTTAGCTCTTCAGTATTCACTCCTAACCCTTGGGCAGTGAGGCAGTTGTAAAGTAGTATCTGTGTGGCAGTGATGGTGTATGATGTAGCTGGTACTTACATCTAACGACAGGCTCAGGGACCAATCATGAATTGAGGTCTATTTTCACAAGGCCTTCCAGAAATCATGTTCTTAATTATGCATACATTTACATTTTTTGTCAAGGTCACCAACCAAACAAAAGTAGATCTAGTAATGTCTCAATAAACTCTACACTCACGGGCCACTTTATTAGGTACACCTTGCTAGTACCGGGTTGGACCCCCTTTTGCCTTCAGAACTGCCTTAATCCTTGGCGGCATAGATTCAACAAGGTCCTGGAAACATTCCTCAGAGAGTTTGGTCCATATTGACATGATAGCATCACACAGTTGCTGCAGATTTGTCGGCTGAACATCCATGATGAGAATCTCCCGTTCCACCACATCCCAAAGGTGCTCTATTGGATTGAGATCTGGGGACTGTGGAGGCCATTTGAGTACAGGGCACTCATTGTCATATTGAAGAAACCAGTCTGAGATGATTCCAGCTTTATGACATGGAGCGTTATCCTGCTGGAAGTAGCCATCAGAAGATGGGTACACTGTGCTCATAAAGGGATGGACATGGTCAGCAACAATACTCAGGTAGGCTGTGGACTTTAAACCATGCTCAGTTGGTACTAAGGGGCCCAAAGTGAGCCAAGACAATATCCCCCACACCATTACACCACCAGCAGCAGCTTCAACCGTTGATACAAGGCAGGATGGATCTATGCTTTCATGTTGTTGAGGCCAAATTCTGACCCTACCATCCGAATGTGGAGCAGAAATCCAGACTCATCAGACCAGGCAACGTTTTTCCAGTCTTCTATTGTCCAGTTTTGGTGTTGCTGTGTGAATTGTAGCCTCAGTTTCCTGTTCTTAGCTGACAGGAGGGTCACCCGGTGTGGTCTGCTGCTGTAGCCCATCTGCCTCAAGGTTGGACGTGTTGTGTGTTCAGAGATGCTCTTCTGCAGACCTCGGTTGTAACCAGTGGTTATTTGAGTTACTGTTGCCTTTCTATCAGCTCCAACCAGTCTGTCCATTCTCCTCTGAACTCTGGCATCAACAAGACATTTTGGCCCACAGAACTGCTGCTCACTGGATATTTTCTCTTTTTGGGACCATTCTCTGTAAACCCTAGAGATGGTTGTGGGTTAAAATCCCAGTAGATCAGCAGTTTCTGAAATACTCAGACCAACAACCATGCCACGTTCAAAGTCCCTTAAATCACCTTTCTTACCCATTCTGATGCTCGCTTTGAACTGCAGCAGATCGTCTTGAACCTGTCTACATGCCTAAATGCATTGAGTTGCTGCCATGTGATTGTCTGATTAGAAATTTGTGTTAATGAGCAGTTGGACAGGTGTACCTATTAAAGTGGCCAGTGAGTGTGTATGAACTGTTCATAGTCTATTTGTACAAAGGTAAAGCTTTGTAAATTTTGCAGAAACTCCACAACTTCACAGAAATCACTAAAAGAACATGTTGGTTTCACAGTGAATAAAAATGTCCTTGGTCATTTTTACGAAATCAAATATTGCCCTTTTCGGAAAAAAATTAGGACACCCTTCATATTTCTTTTAAGGAAAAGTTTATGACAGGAACTAAGAAGGTCCAAAGAGCTCTCAGAACAAACCAGCACAAGCACAAAGCTCCGTAGAGAAATATATCTCAGGTTTATTAATAACTTCTTCATCTTCAAAACTCATTAAGACAGAAATTATAAAACAGTATGTACACCTTGTTTCTCTGCTGATATTTTTAACTTAAAGCATGCCAGAGAGAATGAAGGACGATCACTTTATTCCCCCCAAAACACAACATGGATCGCTCCGTTTCCTCCGATCCCAAATCAAATTCAACAACAAATAAAAAAGATCTTTGTTTCCCACAATTACTGACAGTGTTCTGAGGTACAAAATAACGAGAGACAGACGTGACTCACGCACACGTACGCACGCACAAAAAGAAAACCAAACCCAAAACAGATGAAAACAAATGAGGGGGTCTGGGATCTTCCAACATGTACACAGGCACATGCATAAACAACACCAACAAAATCAACAATCTCAGCCATAAAGACAAAAAAAACAGAAACAGTCGTTTGAAATGGGAGTGTGTGTGTGTGTTTGTTAGACATATTTCAGGAATGAACATGAGCTTAATCCAGTACAGTTGTTTAAAGACACTGAAGGCAACAGAACGGAGCGTGAGTGAGTTCCTCTAACTTTCTGAGTTCATGCAGAGGCTTCACGAACGAGAGAAAAAACACGAAAGCAGTCATGTTTAGGAGTCAGCAAAGAATGAATTTCGAAACTCTGGGCCAGCGTCTGTGTTGCGACACAACTTCTGAGCCAGCAAGTTTGGCAAATTTGAGACTTTTTTGGGAAATACTGCTGTTTTTGTTAAAGTGCTCATTTTCCAAAGATAGAACAATTTCCTGACTCATAAAAAAATCAAAGGAAATTACGTGAGTTAAATCTGAATATACATATTTATATCTACGTCATAAAATCTGTGTGATGCATACTGTAAATTTAAAACTATTTAAAGCACATACTACTCACTTCTACATCATAAATCTTTCTCATGAAGATTAAAAATGTTGCTAAAGATTTAAAAAAGAGCAAGGGTCATAGAGCTTTAACAAGTTTATGTTTAAATAAAGTTAAATGACTGTTTTATTCCTCTAATCTCTTGTAACACCCGCCTCATTTGTGATCCCAGTACTTCAAACATTTCTCAATTGGTCAAAAATACACACAACCTGAATAAGACAGAGCAGTGGTTATGAAGTATTTAGTGTCACTAGATGCCAGTAAGAGCAGCTCACTGCCTGTGTGTTTAATCCATTCTTTGACCAAGATTAAGTTTTTTAATCTAAGAGATTTAATCAGATTGTCAGTCTTTTTATTATTTGGCCCTTTGAACAATGGAGGAACAAGTGAACTGAGAATTATCAGACTCAGCCCAAACTGGGTTTGAGCAAAGTGTAAAGAAGAGGATAAGGGAAAGGTTTTATTCATTTGCAGAAAATCTGACATTACTTTTTCTTATAATTGACTCATAACTCAGATTTCTGAGGGCAAAAGGATCTGATTTGTTCTGATATAATCTTTAAAAAAATCAGAGAAGATAATAAAAGTGAATTTTAGGATAAAGCCAAAAATGTGGTGAAGTAGTGATTTCTAGTTCAAAGCAACAATTTTTGGAAAGAAAAACTGTCCAAACCACTTTTTTTTTCCCTCAGGATTCTGACTAAATCCTAAAATTCTAAATTCCAAATTTATCCCTGAATTCAGACTTAATCCCAGATTTCTGTTTCAACCTAGTATTCTGACTTAGTTCCGGAATTCCTCTTAAAACTAAGGTGTCTGATCTGTTCCAAGATTTCTGAATCAATTCCGGAATTCCAATCCCAGAATTTAGGCCTAATCTCAGAATTCTGAATTCTTAGAATTTTGGATTTTATCAGAGAATCCTGACTTAATCCCAGAATTCTGATTAAAGCTCAGGATTTTGACACCTGTTCCAGAACTTCAATTTACTCCCAGAGTTCTGGCTTAATCCCAAACTTCCAATTTAGACACAGATTTCAAACTTTTTGATAGAAACCCTAAATTCAATAATAATAATAATAATAATAATAATAATAATAATAATAATAATAATAATAATAATAATAATAATATTGTTATTGTTATTATTATTATTATTATTATTATTATTATTATTATATAACAGAACTCTGATTCTTCTCTTGCTCAATTCTGACTTAATCCAAGATTTCTGACTTCTCTAGATCTAAACCTAAAATTTTTGCATAATCCCAAAATTCCAATTCAAATCCAAGAATTCTGACCCCAAACAATCCTGTCTCTTATCACAGAACACTGACTCCAATTCTCACTTTTATTTCTTGTTATTGACTGACTCTGACTTTTAGCTCAGCTTGTTGGTGGCTCTTACCCTCCATCATACACTTTGCTAATAAACTTATTTAGACTGAGATTTAATTTGCACTTCATAGAACACTTTACTCCGCTGGGATCCTGGTGCTGTGCAACATGAATGACGTAACTGAGGATTTGGGTCAAAACTAAGAGACTGGATGGTGCAGCATGTGATCAAAGGATCAGTTAAATCGAGATTGAAGGTGTGTGGTACACGACTATTAGAGGAAATCGCTTATATCAGTCTTTGAATTTTAGGCTGAATAACTTTGAATTGAATCGACTGAATTTAAAATAACTGATATCTTTATGGTTGGAGCGCTGCATGAAACACTTCAAGTTTTTGTTTTAGTTATCTTTAACTGTGTCCCGTGTTGCATCGTTAAATGCTTTTCATGTGTTCAGTTTTCATTTAGTTCCAGAAACTGCGGTTAGATTCTTGTTTTTTTTTCTATGAAGCTTGTGACTTGAACGTTCTCACAGAAAAAGCCTCAAAATGACCAGTCACTCTAAGTTCCAGAGAAAACAGGAATGGGGTCATTGCTTTGTCACGCTATAGTTTCAGATTCTACTGAAAAACAAAAATAAAAGTGCTTCTGGGGAGGCTCCAGATTTCTTCAAAGCTTCAGCAGTCAGTTTTGTTCCCTCTCTGATTTTAAAGGAAGTGCAATTCAGTGACGTTAAAATTAGTTAGTGTTGACATCTGAAGGTGTTTATCTCGGGAAAGCAGCTACACTGGAGTGAAAATCCTCATCAACGAAATTTAAAAAATACTCACTTTCAATCTTTTAAGCCTCTTAAAATGAAGTGTTAAGGTTATTTGTTTTTGGTGCGACAGTTTCCCTGTGTCTGAGCGCAATAAATTCCCAGAATCCCTTTTTTTTGGATGGGAACTCCAGAGTTGAGTGAAGAAAAATAAAACCTGCAGGAGCGAGCGTAAAACCAGAGGAAATGTTTGTCAAACAACACAATGTGTCATGTGATACCAATAAATTTCCATTTACATAGCTAATCCTCAGCCTCTGCAAAAGGTGTCCCATAAAAAGCAGCTGTTTCTCTTTGGTTTTCAAAATAAAAGCCTCATGTAAAAAAAAAAAAATCAGCCACAAGTATCAAAAAATGTTGACTTTGAGGATTGATTTTCCTTGTAGTTACAGTAAAACATGACAGGAGTGTGTATTTCTGTGTAAAACAAACCATTTGAAAATGTACAAAATTGTTTTCTGTCAAGTTGGCTGACACCTGGGTTGAACGGTGTGTTTGGCTGCAGAAACTTTTTAACGTGAGCTGCTCTGACCCCTTTCTGATAGATCTGATTTTAAAAAAAGCAACAAAAAGAAACCCAAACAGAACCTCTAAATGCAAAAAAAAAAATCATCGAACAAATAAAATCTCACAGAGGCAGAATTAAAATCACATTTCTGCCTTTGTGTTGACAGTATTGAAAGTGATATGTACACACACACACACACACACACACATACACACACAACGAACTCAATAAATAAAAGTCTCAGATTTTCTATTATTGTCTAATCAGAATGTGATCAAGCTTCCCTCTTTTGGTTTATGTCTCCGCCAACTTTGGTGACGGCTATTTTGGTCACAAAGAACACACACATACATACACACACACAACCCAGCCTCTCTTATAAAGTCAGTAAACACCTACAGCCTGTGTGAAAATCTGAAACAGTTCAAAAGGATTTGATTTCACAGAGAGAAAGGGGTCGGCCACAGTTAACGTACCCTACACATTTCATCCGACACATTCATGTTGATCATACTGATTGTCTGAATCACCACACAAACTAACGCTGCTCGATCTATCTGCTAACAGCTCCGGGATAAAGGCTCTGGGCTAATCAGGAAACAAGAAGGAAAATATTTATGGTTATAAATCCACCCTCCCACCCTTTCCCGCCTGAAAAAAGTCAGTAGGAGTGTCTGTCTCGCACAGAATTCATCAATAAATATCTCATCGTAGATTTCCAAGGAACATATATTACTTTGTTTGAACTCGGCGGACATGCTCAGGTCGTCTTTGTCTTCTAGCTGTATGGATGTTGAGGAGGGGGTGCAGGCTGCTACACATGTTGGGGGATGAAAGGAGGGGTCTCCCTGAGTCTCTGATTAGGGACAAGAAAGGGGGAGCAACACACACATTAAAAACGCGCACACACACACACAGGAGAAAACACACAGATGGGTGAAAGAGGAAGGAGGAGCTTCATGGTCCAGACGAGCATGTTTGTCAACACACACTTACAAACACACACTCGTTAATCGATGAGTGTTGTGTTTGTTTATGATGGGAACAAACACTTTGGCATGTCGGTGTGTGTTCAACTCTTGCATATTTACACAAGGGGCACGCACATGGCTTGTCTTCGTATGCTTTGCCAGCTGTGCAGAAGCATCTATCTGCATCCCCCTTCACCCACACACACACACACAAACACACACACACTCCCCTCCTCAGCATACATTCAGGTGTAGTAGTGCATGCGTGCAAACGTAGCAGAAACGTGTCTGAAGGCGGGGTCAGATGCTGTTCTCCAGCTGGCTGTGGTGGTTCGCTGTGTGCGGAGAGTTCTGCTCGTTCAGGAGGAGGAGCGTCGTCTCATCCGGACCGTTCTCTAACGGGATGGAGTCGGCTCCCAGCTCTGTGATGGGGATGGTGGTGGTGGTGACCGCAGGGGGAGTGGTCGGATCCAGGCGGGCCATGTTGTGACCGCTCTCTGGGGACTGAGGCGTGCTGTCGAGACGGGACGCCATGAGGCCGTTCTGGTACTGAGATCTCGTGATCTGAAGAAAACAGGAAGGAGGGTTATTTCCTACACCCTGTTGAATACATGTCACTACAACACGCTTTACTTCATGAAGTCCAGGATGTTTTCAGACTGATATAGGTTTGTGACCTTGTGAACAGGTCGGCTTTCTGTCCCAAGAGTCAGGAGCAAACAAAGAAGCAAAGTTCATTTTTGATGCTCCAATGTCTGGAGACAAAACTCTTGTTTCATGTTAATCAGAGTCAAAGGCTCTTCAAATTACATTTTCTTCAGCTGTTTCAATAATGTAGACTGATGGTTAAGTCACAGCAGAGATCTGGTCCTATGTGTGTTTACATGCAGAAAAGAGAATCTGGCTGAGAACGTCTCCCTCCGCTGAAGCAGGGCATACACTGTGCGATATTTTAAATCGTTAGACTTAGCTCCAACTCAAACTGCTCGACTTGATCGCTGAGTTCGAAAGTTCATAGACCACTAATCATGCTCTCACAAGATACGACCTGATGCTCTGATGCAATTTCACTGCTAACACTGAGGGGCAGTTTACACGACAACTGTTTTAGTGTGAAATACATATGTTTTGTTGTGTAACAACCTCACGTTTCAGCCGACCTAAAACGCAAACTTTCTCAAACGTCCTCCAGAGTGGGATTTTTGTGAAACCCTGCTGCCAACATCATTGCCATGTAACGCTGACATCACACTCCGCTTACAGTGCATACAACAGTATGACCTCTAAATTCTACTGCACGAGCCACCCAGCGGTCTTGCTCCGATTGTCAAACCCCACTGGAAGCAGCACGGTGCCCCGCTCAATCCAGAGGGGGAGGGCTGGAGGGCTGGTCCGAGAGTCACAGGCCTATGGGAGTGGATGGTGATTGTGTGAATAGGGATATCACACTATCACCATCCACTCCCATAACTTTTGATATGTTAGTCCACACCTTGTCCTTTCTGCCTGTATCCTTATAGAAAGGATGTTTGGGATCATACAGGATGTTGAACTTCTCCACTTCCAAGATCAGCTTCTCTTCATCCATGCCTTTGTGTTGCGTCTGGGACCCTCTGACCGACTGTTTACCTGATGCACATGCCTCCAGATGTGACATAATTATAACATATTGGGAAAATTTACTTTCGAGAGTTGTGCATTGTGTTTTTATTTGGAATCTTCCGGGTACTTCACAAGGTGACGTCCTGTCTAGTGCTTTCTTATCAACTGTGAATCCTAGGTTTGGAAGAGGCCGCACAGAAAATGCCCGGTGCTTCAGTAGCGCTTGCAGTGGAATTTGCCTGATAGATTACAATTGAATCTAAGTGCTCCGCGGTACGTTTCAAGGGCCCGGCGCATGCGGTGGAATCTAGGGGTAACAGTACCGTTGTTACAATCACGCTTGTTCAGTATTTCCCCTCATATTCTTGGGTTTACACTTGCTGTCGTCAATGATCCATCCCTGATCTGTGTGATCACACTGAGTAGGACGATCTGTTCAGAATCTGCCCAACTTGTGATGTCACAAAGTGAGGAAATGAGATTCTACCTTTCCCTTCACCTTCAGATACGCTCTTAATAAAAACCTGTCATAGATGTTATCTGTAGTAATCTAAATGTAATAGCATCAATTTCTTATAACTTATCAGGTAGATAAACACATGATTCAGACCTTTACACATGTTCAGATCTGTAACTGGTAATCAAACCTCTAACTCACCTGACTCATCTCCTGCAGAAATGGTTTTTACAGCAATGGTAGCATGATGCACTATTCCATGCAGAGGAAAGGGGCGGGGTTAAAGAGACACGCACTAAGACCAAGTATTTAGAGGACAGATGTTAAACTTTGTCTGGTTCTTGACTCATTGAATACTTGGACTGGAACATGGTAACAATGTTTATTATTACTCCAGGTCTGCATAAGCATTACAGGATTAAACTGAGGGGTCATTGTAAATTATGTTTGTATCAGTTCAAACAAATGAAGTTGTGGTGTAAGACAATCCAGGGCTCTCCGAATGATTGGCTGGATAAACTTCCTGACTTTGTTCTTGTGTATTTCCTGTCGATTGTTTGGCCACCTTTAACGTAACAGTTTCCATCTTGAGGAGTCGTTGCTCACCTTGACGAACTGCAGGTCCGTGAGCGCTCTCACGTAGAAGTCTGGTGTGTACTGCTGTGCTGGCATGCTGTTGTTGAGCTGGCTGTTGCTGCCGCTGACAGAGAGCGACTCCGTGCGGTCGGCTCCGCTCAGAGACGCTGTGCGGTTCAAGCCACTGAGGTGAGACGGCGAGCGAAACTCTGCACACAGATAGAAACACACAGCAGGCGTTAGCGACAACACGAACAGCTCCTGAAGGATATTTCCTCAACAAAGAGCTGCAGTCTGGATGATTTTTTCAAACCTATCTGTGACTTAGTGGCTCTGAGATGCAAACACAGCTCAATGGAAGACTTCAACAACACAAGATGCAGTGTGTGTTCAAAAACAGGTTAAATTAATGATATGAACGAATAATTAGTGGTAAATGATGCAAAATGAACCAAACACTTGAATCTGTGAGAGTTGCACACACTGAGGGAGCTAAACATGTTGGTTATTGGAGTTAAGGTCAGTTATTTCACATTAACTCGTGGGCATTTCTCTCTTTCATGTGCTTTTGTTTCACTATCACAGCAGCCGCGTGGGGCCTCCCTCACACACAAAGGTGATGAAACAAAAAATTTTCCAGGAACATCAGAAGCAGTGACTCAATTTGTGTTGAAGGGGAAACCTCACGCTGGCCAGACGTATCAAACACACGCCTTCACAAAGTCAGAAGTATTGTTTTGACTGGTGGACAGTGTAGGATGCAAACATAAAGTGAGCAGAAAGTGTTTTTAACTGTATAATAGCCACTTCAAATTCTATCTGTGGCCCATACAAGCAGTAAAGCTCAAACAATCTTATCTCTGAACTAAATTTGAAATAAATTTAACAGCTACTTTTTGTTGAACTTCACACCAAACATACTCTTAGCATCAATAACTATGCAGGGCATTATTTTGGGGGGGTCAAACAAAGCAGACTGACTTTGACTATCTTTACAAATCATGTCAACAAATTTTGAAATATTTGCTTTAAAGATTTTGTGACACCTTTAGCCAGAATCGGTAGCTTTTTTCCTGGATAAAACTCTATTTCCCATGAGCCCCATCACCCACTGTCATAAGACCGTGACTCTCTCCAAGACTGAAACTTAAGATTGTTTTGACTCTACTTTTCTTTGTGTAAGACAACCTTTCCCATGATGCAAAGCGACAAGGTAATGTAATTATTTGTGGTTACATAGAGCTATTGTTAGACACTTGACACCAATCAAACTTTGCAACCTCAGTGTGTAGTTTAGTGTCTCGAAGGTGAGCAGATTGGTGCTCTGAGACGTGTCCATTCATGAATCTTGTTTATGTCTTACCAGTGCTCATTTACCAATTCCAACCTCACCAATCAGAGCTAACGTAACCTCACTCTTCATTTTATTTATAGACTCTCTAGTTTGAACAGACCATTGCAGAATAACTGCTGACTGTGGGTTGAAGTGGACATTAACACCAACAGCTTAACCCATGTTTTAGCTCGTGCTCTATTACTCTCCTGTTTCACTTTCTTCTGCTCTTGTTTTTTTGTTATGGTTTGTTTATTTTGCCAATTCAGCTTCAGTGTCCCCAATTATTGCAAAACAAATCCAAGAATTTCTTTTCTTGAAGAACAAGAACAGATCTTGTGGGACGGTGTATCATTGTCAAAGGAAACTTTGGTCTACATGCCATCAATCGACTTGAGTGGACGAGTCAAAACCAGACAGATACTTTCACCAATAATCTAATTTTACCCTGAGGATTATGAACAGAAAAAAATATATAATTTAGATTATTTCAAGACCACTTAGAAAAGTCTTCACTGGGTTTTTATCTCACCTTAAGTTTTGAAATATTTGATTTAAAATATTTTATACTACCTGAGGGTCCGAGGAGGGAAACGCATTGAACTTAAATTTCAGATAAACCCAAATGATATTTGGTAAAATAAATTTAAGGAGCTAGTAAAACACAATTCAGGACATATTTGTCTAAAAAGATTCAAATGATGGATAAAAAAACTAAATTCTTGCTGGTTAATTTGTGTTAAACAGTTCATGGATTTATTGTAGAAGTGTTTCATCCTTAGAGTGTGAGATCTGAATCATCTCTGCAAAGTCTTTCTGGGATTTGGTGATCTTAAGAAAGCCTCTACATTAGTTTTATTTTAATGGATATTATTCTGACATTTTCTGTAGTTGAGGTTCTAGTTAGCTGAGTTTAAGTAGTTTGAACTGAATAAAATATAAGCATTAGAGGTTTTTTCTTTTTCATTTTTTTATTTAAATTGTTTTTTTTTTCTTTATTTGAGCTGTTTTTACAGTAAAACCACATCCATGAGAAACACAGCACAAGTTAAAGATTAGTCAACTTTCAGTCAACTAAAACTACTCTCAGCTGCACAAGACAATGAGTATCAGTCATTACAGCAGACCGTTGTAGCTGAGTCACCGTTGTCGTCTGTGAACTGATATCAGTTAATTCAGCTCACACATCCTTCTTTGGCCGGTTATTTTCCACCTCTGCTCCCAAATATCGAAACCTTCATGACTAATATTCGGGTGGTAAGTCCAGCTGACGGATAATTTATTGAGGCATGCTTCCAATGAAATAACAGCTCATCAAAAGTGTCACACACACACAAACACACACACAAACACACTCATGCTCATTACCAGATGTGTATTATTACCAGTAAGTGCGAGTCGTCCAGCAGGGGGCCTCAGTGAGTCATAGGAAACTGTTTTGCCTGGACACGTCAACTGCGTTAGCTTTCATGGAATTAAGCTAGCTAGTTAATCATGGATGTCTACGACTAATTCGCTAGTTAGTGATTAGATTTCACTTAGTCATGAGAAAAAGTTGTTATTCTAATGTTTCAGACACTGAAGTTTAAGATCCAGCGGGTCACTTTCCTTTATTTTTATCCTTTTGACTTAAAATTTATTGACAACTTAGTATTTTTTCAACCTTTCTAGTCCCTATATATAATAGCAGTAATTTAACCTCTTCTTATGTCACTGTATCTAATAGAAGCAGAAGAATGTAAACAGTGCAAATATTTGTAGTAACCAGAGCGTCAAACTGACTTCATGGTTAAATTGTGGGACCTAAGCTCAGAGGGGGTTAAAATCGGAATCCATTGCAGCTCCTTATCCACTATGTCTCTCACAGTTTTCTGCCCTAACCACTGTCCCATCTTCTCTAAATAAATACTATAAACATTTTAACATAATCAAGGCAACTTGCTGCCCAAATTACTCTTGTAGCACCAAAGTCAGACAATTCTTCCAATAGAATTACAAGCCAATCAAACAAACAAACAAAAAAAAGTGTTAATATTATTCTTACTGTAAGCCAAAAAAACGCTGGCTAGCTGTAGCGCATTCTCTCGACACCAGTTTGGGCTGAGGCTGCGGCTATTGGTAAATGCTGTAATGCTTTACTACACGGATGTAAACAAGCACAGATGACAGAAGGTATAATCGTGTTTTGATAAAAAAAAAAAAAAAGAAGTTCGGCTGTTGGAGAACTTGTAGATGGATGTCAACATAACAACTGTTTTAGGACGAAGCACAAAAGTATTTTTGCATTTCAGCCTCTCGTTAATGCTGAAACAGCTGACCTGAAACTTTTTAAAACGGCCTCCATAGTGGAATTTTTCTGAGAAGCCACAGCCACAATGCGCAAACCAGACAACAACAGGAACAATGGCTGGTCTGTGGAGGGCTGTGTTTCTGTAATATCGCCAACTACAGGCCTGGCATGCATACTACAGCGTTATCAGTCCCTCAGCATTTTCATGTAAATGCAGATTTTTTTTTTTCACTGCATTTGGTGCATACTTGGGGGAAATGTTGTCTTGTAAACAGGGCCTTAGACATAGCTGTGTACAGGATAAATTGATTGATTGTAGCTAACATTAGCAGAGCTAGCCACACTAGCTTTCCATCTTCTTTGCACATTGACATCCACATACAAGGTCTCAAACAACCTCCGATTTTTGATCAAAACACTTTTGAACCCTATCATACAATCTGTCATCTGGGCTTGTTTACATCTGTGTTGTAGAGCATTACAGCTGTAGCCATTAGCCACAGCTTCAGCCCACACTGGTGGCAAGAGACTGCACAACAGCTGGCTTGCATTTCAGGCTTAGAGTAAGAAAAATATGAACACTTTTCTTTTGATTGGCTTGTCATTCTACTTTGTGTTCAAAGATGTGTATTCACTTTTTGCTACCATGACCCCAAAAGAGGCTTTTGGCATCATGATGATATCCCACAGCAGGATGTCAACAATATTTTAAATCAAAAGTGTATGTTTTAATTTCTATAAACTAAAATCTGGGTGGTTATCTTTGATAAAGAATATAGTTTAAGGGCTGACATAAGAGCATCTTGTGTGCAAAACTTTAACATGACACAAAACTTCCAAGTGCAAAAGCAAATGTTTGGTGATGAAGGTAAAACATTTAAATTAACATTTTTTTAAATTCAGAACTGAGCAGAAAAAAATTGTTCAACTGATGTTAAAAATGTGTTTGTTTTGAAAAGAAGAGACAAATGTCCAATCATTGTGACTAGTTGGTTGTTTTTTTCCAAGTAAAACTGAAACCTGGGATGCAAACTGACCATCACCACTCACTGTGAGTCATTTAACAGCTGTAACACAATTATTTCAAGGTGTTGCTTCCTTTTTATCTGACTGCTTCATACCTAGAAGCTTTGAGAAAAGTGACCGGCTGGATCTTGTTATAAAACCAAAAATCTGACCAGGTTTTCAACAACAAAAAGAAACTCTACTTATGAGTGGCTGCTTGCAGTGGTGGTTAGTGTTAAAATTAAAGAATGATGGACCCAGCTCCACATGAAAACCAAATGACAGAGCCCACAAAATGAAAAGTAAAGACATGATTACTTTCATAACTAGGAGGGCACTGGGGTCACATTTGGAACTGGGCTTTTAGGATTAAGATGAGAAAAGAAATGCTTCTGCGTCATTATTTCTTCAACTTTGTTTTTGCTCTACTAGACTACAATCTATGTCATCAGTTTCTGATTTTTGTCTAGATAAGTAAGGTCTGAACTACTGGAAGTGAAGGATAGGACAACAATTCTCCAAAATAAAAAGGCTACATCTTTACAGCTCTGCTACTTCTCTTTCTTTACTCTTTGGTGTTATCTGTATACTGAACAGAAGGGGAAACCATTAACATGCATCTAAAACAGATTCTCAAAAACTGAGCAGCTTAACCCCTCCAGGGGCTCTAAGTCCCATCTGTGTGTCACATGATGTCGTCCCATCCTTCACTCTCCCACTATATTTATTTTAGAGATGCCATGTAATCATTTTCTGTCCCCAAGTATCCCGCAGTTCAAGATCTGTGCTCACATTTGGCAGAAAAGCTCTTTGATCAACTTTTTACTTTGTAACAGCACAGTGGAGGTCTATTACAGCTTTGGGTGTCACCCTTCTTTCTGATACGTCTGGACTTGCATCATCTCAGTTCCTCTAAGGTCTGTGCACTTCATGCATGGTCTGTTCAGCTAAAAAAAGCTGTTTATGTTTCTTGGAAAGGATAAAATAGAAATGCAGTTTCCCCTCAGGATCAGTTAATTATGTCTGATTCTGAAGTACTTCTGACTCACATGATTACAAAATCGCATAGCATTAACCACGTACCCTGAAAACAACACAGGACACAAAGCCTTTTTAAGTCATAACTACGTACACTTCATCCCTTTCAATGTAATCTTGTGTTTCAAAGGAAAAGTTACCCACTCCCATGATAACGTCACATATACAGTATATGTGCATGTGTGTACACACACACACACACACACACACACATATACACATATATATATTTATATATATATATGTATATATATATATATATATATATATATATATATATATATATATATATATATATATATATATATATATATATATATATATATATATATATAGTTAGCTATGAGCCAACTTTGTAGCTTTTCTGTGTTGTGTATATAATGCCAACCTAATGTTTGTTTTGTTTTATAAGTGTCTTTAAGGACCTTGAAAAGAGCTATACAAAGTGAATGTTATTATTGTTATTTAAAGTTCAAACTCCATTTGTTACTGACTTAGATTACAGATATCGGCCTGTTTTGCAGTTATTAAGAGCATATTCAAATCTATATCATGTCTTATTAGGTTAGGGGTCTGTGTTGTGTTATGTTGTCCCTGTTACTTTATTCCTGTCCTGCTCAATTTGCTTCACTTAAAAAACAGAATTGGACAAAACTTTTTTTTTCTTTAACTTGTGTTTGTTTGCATTTAGTTTTCCTTTTTAGTGCTTTTTTGTCTTTACATTAACAATCCACTTATTTATCAAGCAATGACTGCTCTTCTTTCACTCTTTTCAAATGTTGATCCTGTCGTTCCTCTGGTTCTCCACCATGCTTTTATTTGACAATATTTTTTTTCTTTATTTTCAAATAATAATTTATATTGATAAATATATCATTGTTCATTTTTTTCATTTGTCTTAAGTGTAGCCTGAGACCCTTTAAGGACTGAGCTGAGAAACACAGCCATCGATCAGAGTTTGCATGGTTCAGCTCTGGGGAGCAAAGTGCTAACAACTACTGTCATGCTTACTGAGAGCTCAATGCTTAAGACAGACATTGGCATTAAAATTGATAAATCCCAACAAAAAAAGCTCCACAAAATATTTAAAGACAAATACAATAAACTGAAAGAAGTTAAGTAGATTTTTATATGGGATCTGTTTCCCATATTTAGCCTATTGTCAAAGGAACAATGTTTACTAATAATATTTATCCAACGGAACAGTGCAAAATATCAAAATATTTCGACAAACATCTTAGTTATTTGGAAATGGTTTATTCTGTAAGAGTTGAGGAAATTGTTCAAATCAGGAGTACTTATCAGCTGTTGACTTCTAATGCTTGTTAAAGTTTATAACCCAACACAATTCAGTTTATTCTAACAGGAATAGAGTGTAAACATAATAAAAACCAGAAAATATCAAAGTACAGGTGATAAACAGTTTCAATAACTGACTCATGGATAAACATGAACGCTTTGTTCCATGTGACTAATCTGTGAGCAGCTTCAGCAGCTGTTTGTGCCAATCAATTTACATCTGATAAAAAAAAAAACACAGTGCGCCCTCCACTGGACAAAATGTGTAATGGCATAAACTCTAACTTCTGACTGTATCTTTTTGAAGAAGTGTTAAACCAATGCAAGACTCTGTCTGGGTTCAGGGTGCCTATTTAATCCAGATATAGAAACCAACTAGACTGCTTCAGTTAATCAGTGTGCTCATTTCTTAATTTGTGCTGTTTTTCTGACACCTTTACACAAAGAAACCTAAAGGTCAGGAAACCCTCACCCCACCTCCACCTGGAGCCTAAAAAGATAAACCTTCTTCAGGATGAACAGTTAGGATTTGTGCCACAGAGTAGCTCAGACGCTGACCTACACCTACACACAGAGCTGATAATAGACGGACTCACCTCCTCCTCAGTGCCGCCTCACACGCATCTGCTGCAACATTCAGCGAAACAAAAAGCTGACGCAGTGAAACAGGGGCATGTTTGGGTGTTTCTGTTGATCAAAAAGCTTTTCTGCCAAAAAGTGATTTCATCTTTTAACTCTTGGATGTCCTTTGAAGGTAAATGTTAATTTAAATCACACAGAGAAGAAAACTGCAGCTACAAAAATCTTTGGATCTTTATCTTTAACCAATAAACAGTAAAAGGTTTTTTTTTCTGCCCCCCGTGATTGGAGTTTCTGAATCTAGATTTATGAGGTTTTAAAGTGTCAAAGCTACACCTGGAGAATCAAAGCCAGGCCCCGCCCACCCACTCAAACCCTTCCTTGGTGTTAAAGGGCCCAGACATGCCGGAGTTTACCTGGCAACCGAGAGAACAGAGAAAACCTCTTAAAGGAGAGGAGGCGAGGACGAGGAGCAGCCTCTGAGAGGAGAAGAGGGATGGAGGAGGAGGCAGGGAGGGAGAGTGAGTGACACAGCAGGAGACAGAGAGACAGGTCTGTGTCCAGACAGGAGGAGGAGGACATGCAACAACACAGGAGAGCTCCTGCTGACTTCACATGTTAGATTACACCAGAGCTTCTCTTCCTGAGCTGCTCCTGAAGGATTGATTGATCAGTTTGATGAAATGTGAGAATGACAGAGACACTGAGGATGGAAAAACAACTTTACAGACATTTCCCTCTCTACCTAAAGTACCTGTAGGAATAAGTCACAAAGTGTTGAGAGAAAAACCAACAGAAAAAAGAAAGGCAAACGCTGGGAGAAGAATTTAAAACTTATTGTTATAAATGCTTGGCTTTTTCCCTGTATGTGTTGATTTTTAGTTTTAAAAATCCAGTAAAATATTTTAGTGTAGTTAAAAAACACATTATGAGACCTTTGTGCTCATTTTACCAGCAGGTGGCAGCAGAGGCATTAAAAAAAGAACAGATACACTGTAAATACTTATTCAAACCTACAGGATTAGTTAATACAGAGAGAATAATGAAAGAGGGAGGAGTTTCTGAACTCACCCAGGGTTGGAGCACTGAGTGCCATGACCCCGTAGAAGGAGAAAGGTCCGGTTTCAAACTTCATGTTCTCATTGCCAGCCTCCACCTCCACCCGGCCCTGATTAAAACAAAACATTACCACAAAAACATTAACATTTTTGGAGAAATTACAGCTGTGACAGTAACAACACTCAGGTAGAACTGTACAGGTCTGTGTCAGTAACAGCAGTGTCACAGCTGTGGCAGTGAAGAGGCTGTGTTTTTTATTAAAAGTCAGTGTGTGGGTGATGTTTGCACTTTAATCATCTGCTGACGTGGTCTCTGGATTTGATGACAAATATGTTGGGAGAAAAATGAGTTAATGTGAAAAATATGTCAAACAGCAAATTTTTTCGTCTCTTTTTTGTAATCTTTGTATTTGAAGCGGATCGTTACTTTGTATGGCTCATTTGTTGGTCATGGACACCAAACTTTTTTTGTCTTTGGTGATATTTTTACTTTTTTTGTTCCTGTGTTTGTCTGGAGATCCTGCATGTAACCATGGCTGCATTGTTTACATGTGAAATCAGCTGTTAGCAGCCTGTAGCATGTCAATGCTAACTAGTGCAAGACCTGATGTTTCCTCACAAGGTGAGGAGAAGGAGGTAAAGAGGACGTGCCGGTTCTCTGGTGTGAGCTAAGAAGTGAGGACACGGACCTGTCCTTCCATCCATTGTTATTGGGAACATAAGATCGATCTCCAATAAGATGGACGAGCTAGCTGTGCTAACCCAGCAACAGGGGGAAAAATAGAAGGCAGAGCAGCATCATGCTATTTACTAACATGGCTAACAGAGCTAACACCAGACACTAACACCACATTAGAAGAGCTTCACCTGCTGTGAGCAGACAGGATCCAGGAGACAGAGACTGAACAGACTGCTGAAGAAGCTCAGTCCTGGACCCTGTGGAGGTGGAGGCTGGCTGACTGGACAATGATGGACAAGCTGTCATCATCTATTTTGTTATGGACACTTTCTTACTTTTGTTTTCTTGATTGCTGCTGTGACTCCTCCTGAATTTCCCCTCAGGGATAGATAAAGTATTTTCTGTTCTATTTTGTACCTCTTGACATAAACCTAATAAAAATACTTATTGTGACCAAAGTGACTATATGCTTTTGTGAACACATCAAAAATCTCTCGAAAGCTGATCTTCAAAGTTTTAGGGTTTGTATAAAAAATTGGCGAAGAAAGGTGCTCCCCTGATTTCCTCAATTATACATATATATATCTATATAAAACAGGGAAGTTGTACTTTCTGTGATGTAACATAATTTTCCAGCTTTTCTGCTCCTTTAGGGACCAAATACTGTCCTTCACCTTCACAGTTAGTGTTCGTGGACAAAAACGTGTCACATCAGGTCATGTCGCCCCCCTACACTGGCTCCCAGTTTGTTAAAGATTTGATCTCGAATCAGATTTGTATCAGTAACTTTTAAAGCACGTACAGAACTACTGATGTTGCATGAGGCAACCCACAGCCTGAGATCCAGGTCATTCCAAATTCGTGGCTTTGAACAAAGAGTTAGCATGATTTTGCCATCAGGGACCCTCAAATTTGGAACAACCTGCCTGAGGAAAGTAGTTTTGTAGATTCAGTCTTCTAAATCGCTTTTTAAAAAATTACTTTCAAAGTTTTGCTCTTTATTTTATGCTGTCTTCTTCAGCTTCATCTTCTCCTCTTCTCATTTTATTATTCATTATTCAATATAATTCATTTGCCTTTATAACTTTTACCTCAGTGCTTTGATTTTCAACTTTACTGTTTTCCCCCTCTTCTTTTTCTAATTCTCCTTTTTATTATTATTACTGTCATGTCATCCAGCCCATAGTGTATGTAATTGCTTCAATCCAATAATTTTTTTTATTTTCCCATCATACTTCTATTGCTTTTCTTGTTTTTCTTTTTTTTCTCTTTTGAACTGTTGAAATGAATTCAATTCTTTTGATCTGGTTTCATGGTGCTGGGACCAAATACTGTGCAGGTCTCTTTATGTAAGGTAAAATAAGGAAAGGAGCTCTGTTGGAACTACGTTTTTCACTGTTTATACTGTGAGATTATTGATGTACATGTGTCAGTTTTGTATAATTGTTAAATAAAACTATAAAAAAAAGACTTTGACCAAATACTGTTTGGCTAGGTTTCCTCTCTGTTTGGAGTCTTTTCTACTGTTCTACCCAGGTTTTTACGTTTTTTTAGATGATTTAATTGTTGGTGTTTTCACTTTTTTGTTCAGCAACCACCAGGGAGGCAGCCAGGATCCACATTTGTGAAAAAATTATCCCATCAATTGGCCACTAAACTTTTTAGAAATGGGACAGCTGTGTCAAGATTAACTTTTCAGTTGCCTGTGACCAGAAGAAGCTCTTAACCATGGAATATTTTAAACCATTGAAATTTAAAATTTTGCCTCAGAAAAGCTGGAAATACACCAGATCCATAGCTAAATGATCAGAGTTACTCCTAGGACGACTTCTCGAAAAGAGAAAGAAAAATTCCTCCTTATAAGCTACACTGTATGTTACACTGTTTGTCCTCTAGAGGGCAGTGCAGTCATAGGTTACAAACAAGGTAATATACAGTACATGACCAGCAATTGTTCCCTGGAGATGTGCATCATTTGTGGGAGGAAAGATGTTTACTTTGGCCTCGATTAGACACTCAGCGTACAATGTTCTCATTTTTAAAATAAAAATATCTGCAGAGAGAAGATGAGGAGGAGGAGGAGCATGAGCAGAGGAAGGAGAGAGGCAGACAGAGGTTCTTTGTTGGATTAAGGTTGCACAGCAGAGGGATGGGGATACTGGAGTCAGGGGGTGAGGTGTTGGGGGGGCAGAGGGGGGACAGGAGGAGGCCTCTGTGTTGGTACAGTGAGTGAGTTGGCCTGAATCGGCCGCTGGAATGTGTGAACTGCAGCAACAACACAGGACAGTTAATCCACACTGTCCTCCCTCCTTCCCTCCATCCTCCCACCTCTCCCCTACACACACACACACACAAACACACTCAAACACACAGAGGCTGGGCTGATGAAAGCAGAACAGGTGGTAAAATAAAAGAGAAATGGAGAAGAAAGAACAAACGAGACGATGAAGGAAGCTCTCTGTTTCTAACAATGACATTAAATTAGCAAAGTCAACATTAGATAACTGATTCTGAAGAACAATTTAAATTAATGATGAGTTAATCTCGTCCTCTTCTTAACAAGAAAAACATAAAACCTGCTCCCAATAATTAAATGTTAACTCAATATCAGCTCTTATATTCATCTTCTTGTTCACATGAAGTGGCTGCATGATCACTTAACATGTGCACTAAATATGAGGTTGAGTGTTAATGATTTGTATTTTGAGTATCTGGATTTTATTTGACTGAAAAGGAGAGGGGATGTACTGAATGAGAAATACAGAAGTCACATCTGCAACACGACCTCAGACTGATGATCTCCTCATGTTTACAATCATATAAACAGTCTTATATATCCATCACAGTTGCTATTTTAAAGTGCATGCCAGTTTTAGAATTAGTCTATCTAGTAACATCTCACTGAACTAGATTTGGACTGTGCATAGGCTGCTTGTACATTCAGCAGAAACTCAACAACTCCTACAGCTGACGTCTTTAAATGAATGGATTAATTATGATGTGAAAATGTGAGTGTTCAAAAAACACATTAGAGGACACAAGCCCAGATTTAAACTATGAAATGGTTCAGGAAATTAAAAAATGGTGCATAAAAATGTTCAGAATGCAGGATTAGAATTACTTGTAGCTTAAAATGTTTGCAGGTCAAAATAGTCAGGATATAAAAAAGTAATCTGATCAAATCCAGATCATGATCCTGACATAAAAACATCCTGACATACTTTCTAGGAGTAGGAGAAAAAAAAAATCAATGTATGGTAGTATCAGGATTTTTTGGTTAATGATTTTAAACTGTGAAAAAAATTGTAAAAAATTGTCTTATTTTTTTCAGATTTAAGTCCTTGTTTATAAGATGGGTTGGAAAAAAGTTGAGAAGTCAGATCCCTTGAACACATCTTAAAAACTGACTCACATGTGATGTGCATTTTTTGGGTGCACGGTACCTGGCAATCAGTACCGGCACTCAATGATACATATTTTCTGTACTTTTTTGTGTTTATGTGGTAAAAAACGGTTTAATAATAAAGTATAATTTTTTTTCAATTTAGCATATGTATTCTCTAATATATAACCTTACAATGCTGTATTCATGTCCACCATGGAAAATTGCCTACTCTTCCACTACCTCCCTTTATGTACCTAATCATGGTACCTTTTGATTTTACTTAAATCAGCATTTGGTAATCTTGACAGAATTCAGTCAGTACCCAATAAAGTACCTAATTTGGTACCCACCCCTACTCCTGATACAGTCTGTAGACACCGTCATCATCATCATCATTCTTCAACTCTTTCACATGGTCTGGTGTTAAATAAGTAGGGATGTTCAATACCACTTTTTTCACAGACCAAAACCAGTTTGAGTACTCCCTCTTGAGTACAGTACCAATACTACTAGTACTTTTGATACACAAAATTTCAATTAACAGTTTTGATCATTTTGATCAAAGACAGCACAGTCCCTCTGCCATTAAGTCCAAATAAAACACAAACAACTCTCTCTGACTTTAATTTTTTTTTTTTGATAAATGTTGAAAAATACATTTTAAAAGTACATGATAAAACTAGCAACCCTTAGAGTTTAAGTATTTTTTTAAATGAACTGAAGTGAAAAATAAAACAGCTTAACTGTTTACTCTCCCAGGTTTATTCATGTTGTGTGAACAGGACCTGGCGCACATTTGCTGTGGTTAAAACCCAGCCATTAGCAGCAACTAGTGGCGAGGAGGACTTGCTCAAAGTAAGAATTTCTTTCCTAGAGTATCTGCTGCTGGTATCTGCAGCCTTTAGGAGCACTGATACTTTGAAAAATGGCTGGTATAAGCCCGATACTGATACCTGGTATCGGTACTTGCCCATCCCTATAAATAAGCAAACTCAAAATCACAAAAATCAGATATATAAAAAAATTGCAATTTAAATCGAGTTGGCACCCCAAAAATTGGAAGTGAATCATATCAGGAAAAAAGCAAACCGTCCCAAACCTAATATTTCCCCCATATCGCCCCCTAATGAAGAACATTTTCCTTGGTCAGAACCAGAGTTTGCTGATGTTTCCACAGCTCGTAACACTGAAGAAAACTGATCACTGATCATCTGGTATCAAAAGACACCTGAGGGACAGGTGAGGTTCGATTTCATCAGCCTCTGATGATGGAACAAGGATGTTAAAACACACTGAGTGACTGATTTTTAAAGAAATCACAACGAGAAAGAGCTAACAAATAGAGCATTCACCTGTCAGTTTAACACTTAATAAATATGTCACTAAGAACTGCTGGCTCGTCAGTGTCAATCATCTGTGATTATACTTGAAAAGGCAATTCATTTTCCAAACATTCAGATTTGCCAACTATATTTTCTTGTAGCTGTAGCTGAAGCACTCTGTCTGTTTGAGAAAGCATGAGTCAGGTCTCACAAAAGCAGAAAGCCGTCCTCAATGAGCCGACATTAAGGATTAAATAATACATCAGTGAGTCAACCGACTGTGCACACATGAGTCATGCCTCACAGAGATATGCTCTGTCACACCTGAAGGCTCGTACTATATTCTCTGTGCACCCTGCAACACATACACACGCGCGCGGCTCTCATCCGTCTCTGTCAGGCCTCTGCCTCCTTGTTTCTTTTGTGCTTCTTGAACACACTCCTGGAGCTGTCTTCGTGCAGAAAGTGAAAACATATCGTCTTAATGAGGGTGACTCCTCCATCTGTCATTGCCCTGCCTCCTGCATGAGACGCTGCTTTTCTATCTTTACTCTCCCTGAGTGGGAACGGACGACTTTGTGGCAGTGCACGGGTCCAAATTCATCCTGCGACACACGTTCACACCTGCTCAAAACAACTACAGGCTTCTACCTTCAGCTGCTGAGTAAGCAGCGGTCAAATGCTTCGCTCAAGGACAACTAGCTGCTGAAATAGAAGCAGACACTCAGATCAAACTCCCTCTGGGTTTTCTACGCTGATGGAAAGTCAACAATACAACTTCTGCTGTCCAGTAATTTGACCCACTGAAGCCTCTTTCGTAATCCTACATTCCTCTAACCCTAATCTATTGTTGATCCTAAGAGTATGCCGGTGTACAGCAGCGTGACTCCTTCTTTTAACACTCCATGCAAAGGTTAAACCCCCTTGGCTCTGTTGTTGGCTCAAGGTATATGAGCAGATTTGGAAAGATGCTAATCACCCCTCAACATATGTTCAACCCTGCGTGTGTGAGAGCATCAGCTGGGGTCAAATACTTAACCCAGAGCACGTGCACTCACGCACTGGACAGAGACCAACACATACATGCCTCAGGAGCGTGCAGAGAGGCAGACTGAGGTGATTTGTGTCGTCCATGCTGCTGCTGCTGCTGCTGCATGGCTGGAGTATAATTTTAAAAAAAGGGAGGCACGGGGGAGGGAGGAGAGAAAGAATAGAAACAGAGGGAGGCGGAGGACAGGAGTGAGAGGTGTAAAGCCTGTTGGTGCTCTGGTTGGACCAGTTTTTCAAGATCTGGACTGATGGTACAGCCTGAAAACACTTGTACAACATACTGCAGCAGCATTTCTATTAAACAGCAGACTCTCAGTGGGTCAGTGCGGTCACAGAAAATCATATTACAGATAATCAAACCAAGCCAAGGGCTGTTTTTGTTTCACTTCTGCTGTCTGGCATGAGAAACAACTGTGGGGAGTTCAGCCTCTGCAGTCTCACTCTGCAATATTCACGATATAACATGTCTATACTTGAATCTACAAAGCTAATAATGCACATAATCCTCTATAGGACAAAGGTCAGGCCGTGCTGAAGTCTGTTTGTCAGGTAATGAAAGGGTGTGTGCAGGCAGGTCGCTGCAGACTACTGCTTATCAAACATAATAAACAGAATCATTAATAGCCGTCATGAAAACACCAAAGCTAAATCTACCATTTGTGATAAAGCTTTATTTGTCAAACGCAAAGGGAGCAGATTGTGCTAATGAAGGTGTTTTACAACCCTGGTTACTTTGGCCTGTTGTTGTCTGTGTTTCCACCACAACCTGAAGTCTGGTGAAGGTGATGCAAATCTTTCCAGTCACATATGAAGCAGCAAAAAAAAGACACTGCACTACACTACTCAACCAGTAGAGGGCAGATAAGCCCCGTTTCCACTAAACAGTACGGTTTGGATCAGAACAGTTTGGTACGGGTTGGCTCAGTTAAGACTGACCAACTGTGCCCCCTTGTGGTAGGCGGCATGTAAGCCAGATGCCGATAGCAGCGTGACACAGTGAACCCGCAAATAAATCCAACAAAGAAGAAAAACACAACACAGTAAACAAAGAGCAAATATAGGAGACACTATAGTAGTATAGTACTATAAATTATGGAAAGGACCTTTTCACCTCATGTCTTTTTACATTGACTCTCTCTGTTAGTCTTGATTTATGCCCTGTGACCTGATCACAAACCAAGGAGAAAGAAAGTGTTTAGGCTTTAAGAACACTCAGCAAGGGGGAAAGCTGAAAGAATTGGAATGCGGCCCCTGTATAAGTGCTGGGAAAGGCCAGTTAGACGACCTTCACAGAGGTACAATGGAGCAATATGAAACTCCAGCGTTCAGTGTGTGTGTGTGTGTGTGTGTGTGTGTGTGTGTGGTGTGTGTGTGTGTGTGTGTGTGTGTGTGTGTGTGTGTGTGTGTGTGTGTAGCTCCTGCAGAGGTCTGAAGTCACAAGTTTGTTAATAACTTATAACAAAACCAGGGGGGGCTGAAACCACACAAAGTCTCCTGACTGTGTGATTGCATATGTGTGTGTGTGTGTGTGTGTGTGTGTGTGTGTGTGTGTGTGTGTGTGTGTGTGTGTGTGTGTGTGTGTGTGTGAGTGTGTGTGAGTGTGGTTGTGGTAGTGACTGTATTTGTCGCTGTCTTTGTTCGGTGGTTAGTGACCGTGTGTTTGTCATTAAATAAAGCGCTGACTCTGGTTAACGGCTGTAAAGTTGACCATTTCCTCTAACTGTTTGTGCCGTCACTGAGTCATTAATGCCGGCCGTGACACACACACACACACACACACACACACACACACACACACTCACAAAGACATATTTTCTCAGTGAGATGTAACAGAGTGAGTCAGTGTAAACATTCATCCATCTCAAGTCTGATCTGACTCTCAAGTATTCAGAGCGTGTGATGTCACAATCAGAAAAAGCCAGACACACACACACACACACACACACACACAAACACACACAAACACACACACACAAGCTACCTCCTTAAAAGTCCAGGAATATTTCTAATTCTCTCAGGACGCACATTTTTCCAGCTCTTGTCCACAACAGGAAGAGTCGCCGCTCACAGAAATGTCCTGACCTAATTATGAGTCTAACTGGAAAGTAACCGTTGGTCCCACAGAACAAACAAGCATCATCTGTAGACATCATTTCATCGCTGATATGATTTGGGTATACACTCATCATTTTCAGCAGAAAAGCAGAGAGATTAAAGACATGATTTTGGCCACGAATCAAGCCACACTGGCTTAAAGCTGGAGTTAAAATCTACTTCTGATATTTAAAGCACTAAACTGTCTTGGCCAAAATTATCTATCAGACCTTGATACTTGTCCATCCCACACACTTAAAACTGTAAATATCTTTTATTTATACATTTGAAAGTAACCAGTGTAAAAGAAAAGTTAAGGAAATGAAAAAGTTGTACACACAGGTTTTAAACTGAGAGCTGCCAGAGTGAAAGACAGGCAAAGAGATGAAAGGTGGGGAAAAGAAGAGCTGTTCAAGTACACAAAGCGGTGAAAGTGAAAAATTTAAAGTTATTTTTTGATGTTTTCAAAGTAGTTACACTCTTAAGTACTTTAGAAAATGTCCATTGTTGTTAGAGTGGATAGATACTTCGATCGTTATTTTGGCTTCACTCTTCTTCAGGTGTCTTAATCATGCGACTCCATATGTTTGGTCATCTTAAGGAGTGAGGAACGTAAGTATCACTTCTATTGCAATCTTATTTTCCCAAGACTAGAAACAAAAGCATCTCTGCACAGATGTACATGAAGGTACTGTTCATCCTGCCTCACGTGTCTCTGCTCTGCTCTCCATCACAACCTCAACACCACAAACTTTTCTCATTCACTGGACTAGGGATGGGAATCGAAAACCGGTTCCTGTTGAGAATCGATAAGAAATGTTTCAATCCAACGATATTGTTAGCCTTTGTGCTCAACGATTCCCTTATCAATTTTTTACATTGTGTTGGAGCCCCCGGCCTTACGTCAACTAGCCTGCTGCAGCTATCTTACCGTAGCAGTTAGATAACGTTTCCCAAGAAAACTCTAATTCAGGATTTTCAGCTTGAAGTTTTACTGAAGAACTGACTTTCTAAAGAAATGAACATTACTCTCTCATGAGATTCATATTTAGTATTCAAAATGGTATAAATCATCTCATTTATCAAAATAACAAAATAGCCCAAGCTTGATGCTAACGTATATGGGAAACTGCATTGATATGCTAGCAGTTAGCATACATCAGTATAACTTCAGCTTCAGAATTTTCATCACCTGGTCTTCATATCTTTGTTAAAAATACTGAGAATTTCAAATGTTAAAAGCTAACAGGCAAATGAAAGGCTCATGGCTGACTTCATAACTACGGAAAGCTTCCAAACAACTTAAACCACTGCTATAACCACTTTGAGACACTAGATGGCCTACTTTAATTATTAATATATTACAACACAGTGCATCAACGTCACATAGTGTCCAATTTTTACCCGTCTCTGTGTAATTATGACCAGAAATATCCAGACTCAGGGACCAATTACATTTTATTCACTTACAGTATAAACTCAATTAAATGTTGTTGACACAGAAACCTGTGAAGCTACTTTTTGTACCAAGAAAATTCACAACAGGAATTGATAAGGGAATCTATAAAGAATCAGATCAATAAGCAGAATTGAAAAGGGCATCTGTATTGACGAAATCTTATCAATTCCCATCCCTACACTGACAGACTGTTGATAAAAACAATTGTTCAGTCTTTTTTGTGTCTCATACAAATACATGTTATGTGTATGTCTGATGCAGACAGAAGTGAGGGGACCCATGGTGATGTATTGTTTGACCTTTGTAAGTCCCGACCTCTCAACTGATTAAAGGGAGCTTCAGAGTCCTGCATCCAAAAATGACAGAATCACTAAGAAAATGATAAAACAGAGAGCACACACTGCAGATACACACACTTCCTCTGGATTATTAATGACAGTTTAAATGGGAGTGTCACCGTAGCAAAACTTAATCTCATGAATATCGCAGCCAAAACAACACGGCAGTTTCTCCTCTAAAAACAATGTTACCAATTGGATGAATCTTCAACTTTACTGTTTGTCTCTTCTTTGGTATAATTCTCTGAGCACAAGCATGAGGAGGTGAAAAAGGAGTCTGTGGCCATGATTATAAAAAGAAATTACAAGAAATAGGAAGTCCTCAAGGCCCAAAATCTGAAAGCAACGTGCCAACTAACCAAAACCACCAGCTGGTGCAGGGACGAGGAGCGTGTGCTGAGACCACAAGCGCTAACAGCTATTTCCTCCCTTTTGCAGTCACTGTTCTGCATTTCCTGCTGACTTAAGTTGATTAACACCCTGTCTTTTCATGATATTCAAAAAATTTCCTAACTTGTAAGGAAACTTTTGGAGCCCTAATGGAAAACCTTATTTTTATTCAACTGCAGTAAAAGCCACACACTGTCGTAATGGTGAGCTAGCTAGCTGGTTACTTGATCCTCTTCTGCAGCTGCCTTTGTTTCTTTAACAGTAAAAGTTCTGGATAAATTATAAGTTTTAAGGAAAAAAAATACTCAATTAGTCTAAAAATCCAAAAAACAAAATAAACTTCTTAGGGCTGCTGCATCAAAGCAGGTTTTCATGTTTTGTAACTCTACTGGCAAGTTCTTTATCAAGCATCCAGACCCCTCAGCTCCTCTTAGACGCATCTCGTCATAGTTCCCAGACTCAGAAAGAAGCGTTATTTAGCGTCTCCTGAGGAGACCCCACAGCTCGAACCAGGAGAAGGCGTGCTAAAAAAAAACACACAAGCCACCAAGTTTCCCAAAGGTTTCCTGTTTATTATTGAATAACTACACGGGAAGTTTAGACACAGGCCTAACATCATTCATACGTTTCCAGACACTGGAGGAAGCATGTGAACACAGCAGTGATCTAACTCTGCTTGTGTGCAGACTGACCCTGTTCTGTGAGAAACACTGGGCATCTTTATAGCCGCATGAATCATACTGGTCATAAACAAACAGCCCGTCTGCTGACAGCGAAGATCAGTGAAGGGAAAACACACACGTATGCAGATATGCGCTCTATAAAAGGGGTGGAAAAAGGTCGGTGAATTATCTCTATGTGAGGTTCTTCGTTCTCATGAGCCGAGCGGGTCCCACACATCAGATGTACATCCACAAAAATGCTAAAAATTTAAACAAACATGTAACTACACACACACACACACTGAATATTCTTTTGAATGTATTTTTAAGCTACCCAGCATAAACCTCGAGGGATGAATATGAAGCCAATGCAAGCGCAGTAGACTGCAGTTCCTTGAGTGTCCACTTGAGGCTGTCTGTAAGAGCCAAAGTATCCCCATCAGGTCCAATGTTAAAATGCCCAATGAGGGGATGGGCAGAAGGGTTTGCTTTACCTTTTTGGGCTTAGGTTAAAGCTCTCTGCCCATTTATTAGCTGATTGTAAGTAGAGATGTCCAAATCATTTTTTTTTGCCTTGAGTCTGAAACTGAGTCCCAAACCAATACTTCAACTCTGATACATCGTGCTCCCAGCTTTAAGCTCCTACCATGTTCTGCTCTGCTTTAGCTTTATGGCATTTAACCAATACTGTCACTGCAGCAAAGTGATGTCATGCTCTTCATTGTTTCTGTGTGGAGTTAGGTGATCTGACTCTGTAGCAGCACACAACAGTTAAAAAAAAACAAACTAAAAAACTAAAACCAAATTTGCACAGCACCGCGATGCATCTTGAATCCTCTGTTTTCTCATTATTTGTTTATTATTATTATTATTATTATTATTATTATTATTATTATTATTATTATTATTATTATTATAATTATATTTTATTTTATTTTTTTATACATAATTTTATAAATAATTTTTATTTTTGTTTTATTTTATTTCTCTATATATTTTCTGTATATTTTATATTCTATTCATTGTATGTGCAAATAAACTTAGCAATAAAAACTAAATTCTGATTGTGATGAGAAAAAAAAATATATAATATAGCATAATACATACATATACACACACACACACACACACACACACACACACACACACACATATACATATACAAATACAAATATATATATATACATATACAAACACAAATATATATATATATATATATATATATATATATATATATATATATATATATATATATATATATATATATATATATATATATATACATATACATATATACACAAACATACACATTTATATACACATATATATACATATACATATATACACAAACATACACATATATATACACATATATATATACATATACATATATACACAAACACATTCTGTTCCGGAACCACTGGTTAAGTCTACGTCAATGTTTTCAACAGTCTACAGCTTTGGCTTTGGAGTGCTTCCTCAAACATCTGTTTATAAAGATTTTTATCAGCTATCATTCTTTCAAACTTGTTACAAACTCTTCCCTTTTTAGCATCCAAACAGACAAAGCAGCTACACAGATGACTTTTTAATCAATTTTTTTATCACCCCTAAAGCCTTGGGCTAATGTTCGTACATGAAAATCATTCGCTGACAGATTTTTGCCTGCAGACCCAGCTGACACCAACCCATGTGACAGCACTTGTTTAAAGCTCCTGTGAGAAATCCAAACAGTGTTTTTAGACATTAAAAAATCACTGAATAGAAACACTGATTCTTAAAGCTGAAGGTCTAGCATGATTTTGGAAGCCAAAAAGACCCAAAATGATAATTTCAGTCTGTTTGATAGACAACTTAAATCTTTATATTGTAGCTTTAAATGGGGCTAGACACGGGCTAGAGGACTTGTGGGTTGACACTGATTTTAAAATTGTGGGAGACAGTTCAGACTTAGTTTTTAAATATAAAAAAGCATAAACCACACACCCTAGACCACTCCAGATGATTGCAAGACCACACATTTAACGTTTTTTGCCAACAGCTCTAAAGACAGGAGATATCACAGGAGCTCACGTGATCAAGCCTGAAGCTGTAACCGTGCCCTAAAGCTGTAAATACCATGAATTTGTAGCCAGTCAATACTAACTTTCTGCATATCAGCTTTAAAAAGCAAGCAAAATACATCAGAAATATTACAAATCTATTAGTTGGTATTCTTTACAGTCAGATAATGGGATATCTAACTGGAAAAAGGACAGAATACCAGTATCTGGGGTCATCTCTGGTTAGTAAAAGCTCATAAAGTCTTGAAGCTACTACTACAGCATGAGTCAAATCACTGAAAACAGTTGTGGGATTTCGTTAATGATTACGAGTAGATGTTTTTATCCTCTCCCCAGACTCTCTTCTGGACTCCTTCGACCTTGGTCATCGTTCAGTCATCAGCGTGTTGTTTTTTCTTCTTCAAAGGAACCAGACTTTGAGAAACTAAGAGAAAATAGCTCCACATAGGAGGAGTGTGTTTCAGGACGCCTGTGTCAACAGCTAGGAATTTTTTATATCAGTTTAGCTAAACTTTAACTTCACCTTGTTTTACCTCATAACCCAGCATGAGGAGATGACCTGTCACGAGGTTAAGATGTTTGACTTATACCCTGGATGTAATCAAAAGTTAAAAACAAACTGCACACGTGAGAGTTTTCCATCACTTCTCAAACATGTTTTTAAGAAGGTGTAAACACTGCCTTAAAAAGACTCTCTGAACCAGAAAGCTGCTTTCTCACATCCAAAAATAACCGGTGTCAAATTAGGATGATCTCATCGTGCGACTGTCCCTTCCCCTCTTCTCTATCCCTCCTCCCTCCCCGTCTCTGCCCTTCCTCTGTTTCCAAAGAAGCACTCCTGGAATGTGAGAGCATAATTTTGTTTACAGGACAAATATGAGCAGCAGTACACGAACTCAAACACGGGCTCAGTTCACGACTCTTCACAGGAACGAGAACTTAAACATGTCTGGAGTAGTCTGCAGAAATGTATGTAACTGGCTTTTAAAATGATGCTCAAAGCCTTAAAATCACCTTGTCACACCTGAATTTGAGTTGCTTTTATTGACAAAGAACAAAGCAGACACAGTATTATGAAACAGCACTAAGGATGAATGAAACGCCGCCTTAAATCCAGCTGAAGCTCAGAGGATTTTCTGCACAGCCACACTCACTACACACAAATATTCCCAACATCTTGCCCCAGCGGTATCTTTGCCTTCTGTGGAAAAAAATCCCTTCCTGGCACACTGGCTCTTAATGCCACTCTCCCCAAAAAGGTCTCAGCGGATTATTCCACATGTGGGGTCTCTCTACAACGTCCTCCATATCCGGCCTCCCACTGAGGAGAGTGGGGAGGAAAAAGTGGAAGTGATCCCTGGATTACTGGACTTGGCTAATGGATGTTTGTGCATAGCGGCATCAAAGACGTGTGGGAAATAAATGTGTGTAAGACAGATTAAGACTTTGAAGCGTAGCTTTCCCACCCAGCTGAATTTGAACACATGTGTACGAGTACACAGCGGGGACACAGCAGACGAGTGATGGCAGCACTGCAGATTTTTTATGTCTGTTTACAGTGTGTAAACAAGCGCAAAGATGTGGATATTTTCAGGATGGAAACAGGGGACAAAGTTATGTTGGGACCTGTAGGAGACAGCTCAGCAAGTGGAGAATGTGGAGCTCTGTTTCCAAAGTTTTCAGAGTTGCTTGTTGATAAATAAAGTCTCTTGGATGAAGAGGGGCAGGACATGCCACTTAAAGCCTGCTATGATCTAACTCCCTATATTAGGGCGATGTTTATTTCACACAGCATGAGCGTCTTCAAGACTGTCACAAGATAAATTCGTAGCTTGACAACAAAAAAGTAATGTCACGATAAAAACATGGAGTCTCAAGGCCCAATCATATTTCATTTCTGCACATTTCCACAGAGCCTTCAGATACAGGCTAAACGGAGCAGTACCATCGGAAGCCATGGGGGGCAGTATTGCTGTTGATACCAGATACATAGCTCTAGTCAGACACCAAGGAGAAATAACAATGGTGGAAGTTTTTGACTAAAAAGTTTTACACATTGATGAAGAACTTCTGAGTCCACTTTTGTCTTTTATGCAAGAGCTACATTAAGAACATTTTATCCACGGTTGCCATATTGGTTTTGGAGTTAGCTGTCATAAACTTTTGACTCTGGGCTGCCCCCCTGGTGGTCAACAGCAATGCAAACGTAAAGGATGCATGAAAGTATGTGAGCAATGACGGGAACATCATTGGAAAAGGGCGTTAACGTTTTCGTAGGTATGGGCCTTTAGTATAACAAGAATAAATTTGTGATTTTACAAGAATAAAGTTATTACATTATGAGTGTAAATGTTAATAAAATTTCATCATTTTTGTTGTCAGGTGGTTAAAAAAATAAATCTAATTAATTACAGGATTTGTAATTAATTAATCAAATTAATCACATTTTAATCTCATATCTGCCTAAGCTTCCCAAATAAGGAATTTGAATTCTAGGACATTACAAAATTGTAGTGCATGACTAATCAAATGAATACACAAAGAAGAGAAGATTTATAAATCTAAATTTATTTTTCAACTGGCCAATATTAAATTGTCTGTGTTTGCTGGTATTGATGTCTATAGTCGTCAATTTGATTATAACGGCTCACTGCGTCTATAGAAGTAAATAATGTTTTCAGAGGGGGGAGGTGGGGTCTGGCAGCGCTTGTCAATCAAAATCAGGCTTGTAAACTACTGTGGGTGAGAGCAGTGCGCTGTTTGGATGAGAGACTAGCATGGATATGAGAAGATGTGAGATGACAGAGGCATAGTGAGAAGCTGCAAGTCAGAAAAGTTCAGGCAATCTCTATCTCATTTTTAAGGCGTATTTGTGGTCAAATGAATGAGACGCTCTAAATTGAAGCTCCAATAAAATCTGTCCTCCTCTTTTAAATGAAGGACAGAAATACTTACAGTCAAAAATATCCCTGAGAAAGGTTTGGAGGTGTTGGGTGTTTAAGAGGATTTCAGGCAGAGTTTGGCTTTGGCCTCCTGCTGCACTGGCTCTCCACCAAACCTGACGAATAAAACCCTTAAAGGAGCCTGATAATCTCCCTGCAGAGTTAACAGACTTTGGATTATTTGTTCTTGTGGGTATAACAACAAACAAACTTTTACGAATGTGCATAAACAGATTGCTGTTAAAAAAAGAGCGTGGTTTTGATTTTTCTTTAAATCATCTACTCTTATCAATGAGATTTGAAAGCTTTATCAGTCTCCAGTTAATAAAACTCTTGTTGTTTTTGTTTAGCAGCTCTGGGTAAGTGACTCAACTTGATGTTGAAGCTTCAGACACACAAACAGAAACTTAAGCAAACAGAGACGCACTTTGCTTTATCAACAGTTTGTGGACCCCTGATGGGTCGACTCTGTGAGCGCCGCCTACCTCCTTCTGTCACAAACTGAAACACGGAGCAGAGTTTAACGACGAGGCAGACCGCTGAGCGCCAGTAAGCTCTGAATGATGAGCTGACAGGTGGAGAGAGAAGAGGAGGCGGAGGAGACAAGTGTCACAGACAGAAAGGAGGAGAATGTGTGTGTGTGTGTGTGTGTGTGTGTCTGTGTGTGTTTGTGTCTGTGTGTGTGTGGGGTGGGACTGATTGTCCAGGCAGAGCTTTGGAGGCAGTTTGTGTTCATCACAGTGAGTCAGAGGGCTGTCGTAGAAACACACTTGCTCTTTTACTGACATCAGGTCGAGCGTTTTATGAGATGGTAGCAGGTAGAAGTGAGCCACTGAATGTGAACAGAGAAAACTATTTAAAACCCTTCTTTGCTCACATCTACTTTCTCATCACTCAGTCACGATGAGGGATCTAGTCTTGCCTTTGTTTACATGCAGAATGGAGATTCAGACTTCTGGCTGAGAACGTAAGTGAAGCGGGGTGTGTATCGAGCTGGTTTTAAATCGCCATTTCGTGTTTTTCTCCCATCTATGAATGTAATAATGTTCAGTTTCTTGAGCTGTGTTACAAAGAAGGCTGTTGTCTCCTCGCTCCAAAAACAAAACTTGTTGCTGTCTTGTTAATTTGAATGCAGCGGCCATATTTATCATGGTCGTCTACTTCCTCTTCCAGGTTAAATTTGCTCATACTGAACGCTGTTCTCTGGCTGACTTAACTGTTTACATAAACCTTAATAGTCTGATCTGGTGCTGACTAAACTCATAGACAGATTCCTGAAGCTGTATGTAAGGGGCTGTTTACATTACAACAATTTTAGGTGGAAACACAAATGTATTGTTGTATTTCAGCCTTGCTTTTACATGGAAACAGCGTTTTAACCGACCTAAAATGCAAACTTTTGAAGACGACCTCCAGAGTGGTATTTTCTTGAAATACTGCCGCTGACGTCACGCTATACTTTGTGCAGGCACATACAACAGTACAACAGTACTGGGATGGGTACCAAATTAGGTACTTTTATAGGTGCCGACCGAATTCTGTCAAAAGTACCAGGTACCGATTCTCAAAAAAAACAAAAGGTACCATGTTTGGGTACCTAAATGAATCCTTGTGACTGTGAGGGAGTGGAAGAGAAGGCGATTTTCTATGCTGGACATGGTCACAGCATTGCAAGGTTACATACTGAAGAGCAAATATGTTAAATTGAAAATATATATATATTTTATTATGAAACAAGTTTATATTTTTACAACATAAACACAAAAAAGTGACGAAAATTGGTACTGACTGCCAGGTACTGAGCATCGGTACCGTATCGTTTCAAATGTGAAAGGTACCCATCCCTAAGTACAACAGTACCATTGTTACAATTGAGGATGCACTGATCCAGCTTTTCTGGTCCCGCTGCCGATACCTGGGATTAGGGTATCAACCAATACCAATCCTGATCCAATACCAGTGTTAAATAACAACCTACATGCTCTACTTCGAGATAAGACAGGTAATGTTTTGAGTAAAAGACAAAAATGAGTACATATGGAATTACTAAAGTTAAAATTTATTTAAACTATAAGTGTTTAAATTTTTTAACAACATTTTGGTTAAAAAATGCTTCAGAATTTTCAGAAATGACTGATTGTAAAATTTTGTACCTTGTGGACTAAATCATAGTTTAGCCTTAGCTTCAAGTTTGGACCGATACCAGGATCAGATCGGTGCATCACTAGTTATGATCGTCACGGACCACTATGTTGTGCTTACGTGTTGCTGAATCTGCTGTCTTACAACAAAATGTGCATCTGTTGCTCCACTTCTGCTCTTAGCATTCACCATTAAACCAGATGATCGACCCAGCTCTACTTCAGTGGAGATCTACCAAAAGCCGCTTCTGGACAAGACAGTTATAGCGCCAACTATTAATAGGCCTGGCATTGCTTACAACAGCATTTTCAGTCCCTCAGTGTTTTTGTGTAAATACAGATTTTTTTTCACTGCGTTTAAGTGTTTTTGGATGAAACATCATGTAGTTAGAACCCAAATGTACTGAGCGATAAATGTGGAGAATCCTGTGAAGTTAGCCTGTAAAAATGACTTCTTCCTCAATTTCCTCAAACTATAATTTTTTTGTTTTTTCAAACAGCATTTGTCAGGTGTTAATGTGTGACACAGGTTGTAGCATACCTGCAGGATAAGGACGAAGTAGTCGACAGCCTTGCCCCTCTGGTAGATGTAGTGATGGGGCGAGCGCTTGTCGTTTTCGTTGAACTTGATCTCCTGGATCACGTCGGGATGGCGAAGGATTCTCAGCAACACTTTGTCTGAGATCTGAGTGGGGTTGAACAAGCTCACCTCTGCAGGAAAGAGACGAGACAAAGATAAAGTTTGACTCCTCAGGGGTTGTAATAATAACAGTCACACCTGTGCTACCTCAAATCTACAAACGCAGAAAATCTTTTACTATGACTGATCCACTATCTGCACAGTCACAGGTTCCTGTCATATCAATCATTCATCCTGTAGTAAAACATGTCATTACATAACACAGTGTGTGCCAGGTACATGTGTTAAACACAGCCCAGTCTACGGCAAACAAAGGAGTGCATCACATAAACTCTGCAGAGACAAACTTAATGAATTAAAGGGATTACAGGGATTAAGGAACGAGTGATCAAGAGGAAATAGAAACACATTCAGCAGTCGATTAGCAGTAGACGGAAAGAAATTAACCCTTTCTTCTTACTGAAAGATAATAAAACACTTAAATATAACTGAAACTAGCTGAACTTCTTTTTTTTTCAACTCTTGGAAGGAAAAATGAAGATTTGTTTGAAGGACAGAGCGCTTAAGTTACAACTCTTAGTGGAATGCAAGGACGTTTTTATTCTTGTAAGTGATATATTTTTTTATTTTTTCCATTTTCTTTATGAATTTGTCCTGAATTTTTGTTGGGTTATCAGTTTTATAAGAAAGAAAGTAAAACTTTATGGGTATTTGCAAAAAAATCTGATAAATCTCTGTGAATTCCCAGACCAATAACTGAAAAGCTTTATTGAAAAACTCCAAGTCAAAGGTGAAATACACACTGAATCTACATCTCTTTTTCTCTACAAATCTCTAACCAAACAGACAGTTATTAGCCTATACTCTAAAGAACTTTCCAGACTATAGGTCCCAGCAGTGTATTACCTTTAGCCTCCTTGCTAAAACTGGTACGTTTACAGTAATGTTGATATACCTTTAATAAATAAAGAAAATAATGCAACGTATGTTTGGTTTACATTTATTTCTCATCTATCCGTCAACCAGTCTGTCGCAATAAAAGCTCCACCATAAAGAGCCTTGAACCTCGCCCAGACTGGGAACAAAGGAAAGGTCCACCCTGCAAACAAAACCCTCTGAGACTCACAGTGAGAGGTGAGGCGTATATAACCGCATCCATCATGAAGGAGGCAAACAGACTCCTCTCACTGGTTGACGTATTAACTGAACAAGTTCGTCAGGTTTACTGAGAGACAGACGCGGTCGCATGAAATGATTCAGGATCTTTCACAGCGTTTACGTTGGTTAACTTTTCAACAATAAACAAAAAAGTTTTCCCTCAAGGGGTGGAACTAGACTTTCTGACTCAAGTAGCTCGATGTAGATACCAAATGGCAACCTCTGGGGATGAGAAATGAAGCCAATGGCTGCAGAAACACCAGAAACCATGTACACACCAAGCCAAAAAACAGACTATAACATCAATAATGAACATATCTACAGCCAGGTTCAAGAAACAGTCTGGATCTGAATTTCTTGCATTATTGTTCATACAGCCCATATCCCTGCCGTCTCCACAACCTTTTTCCATAATCCTTTGTCTTTAGTTTTTTCGAAATTCTAGCCTCTGAAAACCAACATCTTTGCTTCTTCTCATATTTCCGTCATGTTTGTTTACTCCGAAGTCACGTTTTACTTCGCTAGGTTTTGAATATTGAGCGTGAAGAAGCTGAAGCTCTGCTGAAAAATCTGTTAGTGTGTGGTGTCCTCAGAGTGCAGACCTCACACTGTAAGATCAGGAGAGAGAAATCTTGTGTGATCTGTCTTTTGTTATCATCAAGTGTGTGATCTCTAAATGTGTGAACTTTTTAAGAATCCTGTAATCTGTACAAGCCTTTAGATGCCTGATATATTCAAAGTATACTTTCACTTTCCACTAAATTAACAATTGCTGGAAATTTGGCAACCTTCAAAGAGGGTACTGGACCAAAACAACTGTAAATATGAGCTGTGTTGCCATAGCAACATCAGACAATACAACAAAAAAGAAACAATAAAGTGATTCAGGAGGTGTTCCTTACCGCCTCATGTATCAGCTCCTGCTTAACACTTTTTACAAATTCTTTATCATTTATGAATTCAGCGTCTGAAACAAGTTCCACAAATATCTGTGTCGTTCCAGGCATCAACTCTTAGATACAAAGGCAACACAGAAGAAAAGGGTCTGAAAAAAGCTGCATGATGATCACAGTTGACAGCTGGAACAAAAAAAACAAAAGAGGAACACAAAGTACCCGAGCAGAATCTCAATATCATGTTTTCAAAACGGATTTCTGCGCATTAAAACTGAGTCAGTCTCTGCAGGGGATCAGACCCTGACTTCCTCCTGTATTCAGTGCCTGTAAGTCTAGGAAGTGCTACGTCATGCTAGCAGGGATTAGCCCCAGCAGCTCCTGGCAGAGCATATCAGCTAACGTTTGCTAACTGGACGTATTGCGACACATTCTCCAGCAGTGTGAAGGAATCACATCCAGCTGGCTCGCCTCCAGAGCCTTCTCGTGGTGGTAGGCATGGGCAGGCTTACTGCTCCAATCTTAAATAGACCTTCCAAGTAAATAAACACTCTCAAAGCTCCTCCCTGCCTGCGTGCAAGCTTGGACCTGCAGAGCATGTCAGACAGAATCCATCCTGATATCCTGAGAGTGATCATGAAGCGTCGACTCAGAGAAGACATGTGTTTTAACGTACAGCTGGATTGTGTTGCAAATAATCTACAGGCTGTGTGGATGATTCATGCTTTACCTGTAGCCAGGAAGCGATGAGCAGCCAGTAGCAGCTGAGGAGAGACCTTCACTTTTGATTCGCTCTCATGTTTGAAGGCAGAGAAGTCTCTCTTATTCTTGTTTGGTGCCACCTTCTTCCTGGTGCGGTTGTCAGCTGAGAAGTAAAACACAAACAGATCGAGGAGTTAAAAGATTTCACAATAGAGATTATTTCAACCGTTCAGTGCTCAATCTTGATCAAGACACAAAGATGAACTTCTTGAAAATCAGGATTACAGGGTGGGCCAGAAAGATTCACCCATTGTTTTTTTCCGCACTATCCAAAAATGCTTGCAGATAAACACAACAAATATTGAACACAGTTTCTATACTTTATTCTCTGTCACCAAAAAGATTTACATCTCAATATGGCCACCCATAGCCTGGAGACGACCTGGCACTGTCTCTGCATCACACTTTGACCACGACTTCATCAGAGCTGTCTTCAAAGCGGTGACACTGCTGTGAGAAACTCTTGAGACCTCCCTCTCCAGGATAGACCAGATCGCAAAGTCCACTGGATTGATGTCCGGACTTGACGGAGGCCACATGCTCTTGTCCCAGAAGCCAGGAAAGTGCTGCTTGCACCAGGCCGGTGTGACATTGGATGTGTGAGCTGGTGCACCATCTTGTGTGAAGACATACTGGTTTCCAAACGCATTGGTACACCAAGGCAACACTTTTTCTTCAAGCATCTGAAGGTACACCTTGCTGTTCACTGTCAGACTTTCCTGAATGAAGACCAAAGGAGACTTTGAGCCATCATAAACCCTGTCATTCTGGGAATTGACTACAGCCTGAACGGTGAAGATCTTCTCATCAGACCAAACCAGGACTTTGTCTGCGGCACTCTGGATCTCCTGCAGCATCATTTTCCGAAGCCGTCTTTTTCTTAGAAGCGGCTGAAATCAGTTGTCTGTGTTTCATTTTTAGTGCTTTCAGTCCTGAGATCCTGTTTGATGATTCTTCTCAGTGAAGTTCTCGAGATGTTCACTTCCTTTGCTGTTGCCCTCATGTTCCTGCGAGGATTCCTTTGGATTCTCTTCCTCATCATCTCAACAACCCTTTTGGTCTGGACTGAACGTTTTCTTCCAGGGATTGGCTTGCTGGGGGTATTGCCAGTCTCCTTGTATCGTTTCATGACATTGTAGACAGTTTTACGACAAACATTCACCTTTTTCATGATTTGCATTGTTGTCAGTCCAGTCTCCTTCAAGCCCACAATCTGGTCGCGCTTACCCTTTGATGTCAGACTTGACAATCATTTGGAGTAAACAAATGAACTCAGGAACATCAGGAGCTATACCTTTAAAGACAAACTATCCACAGTTTTAAGGTTCTAGGACAAAAAGCTAAGCAAACAATATGATGGGTATATCTTTCTGGCCCACTCTGTAGATATGAAAAATAAAGTATCAAGTAGGAAAATATCCTCATTCTGCAAACTATAGACAGGCTCTGTTGGAAACTCACTGTAAAGATCAGATTCATCCAGAATCTCGCACTTGATGATCTCCTCGATCACGTCTTCCAGGGTGACCAAACCGAGCACCTCGTAGAAAGGATCACCCTCCCCTTCGTTGTTCACCTTCTGCACGATGGCCAGGTGGGATTTTCCTGAAGTGGAAGACAGAGTTCAAAGTCAAAAGAAAGTTTTTTAGTTACATCCACAGCCTGAGGCTTTGAATTAAGTACACAGAATGTAGGTTTAAAAGGAAAAAAAACTAGTGTGCTGTTGTCTCAGATGTTATCTATTTTTTTCGTATGAGCAAGAAAGAAACAAAACTGCTTTAAAATACTAAGCTATGGACATCTGTCCTTACAGGTCCCATATTATGCAAAAATCATTTTATTAAGTCTTTTAGTGAAATTTGTGGGTCTTTGGCTTTCCTCCCAGGCCACAAAATGTGATATTTAATGACAAAACCTGTACTTAGTAGTGCTTGTGAATGTAAAATCCTGACCTAAAACGAGCTGTTTGGATTTTGGGGATTAGCCGACGTCAGCGATTCCCTTTTTTGACCAATCAGGACCTGCATGGTCCACCGGAGTAGATATCCCCGCACCTCCTCCCCACCCACTAAGGGCCATCACTGCTCTGATTTTGGCTGTAAACAGCCACATAGTTCCATGCTCAAGCTTCCCATCTCAGAAGAAGACAAGACTAAGTGGCTAGAGTTCATTTATGAGGGAAATGTGCCAGCTACACTCAGTAAAACTGTGCATGTGTCTGCTAGTCAATTCACGGCCGACTGCTTTTCCAACTTTGGACAGTACAACAGAGGGCTAGCGAATAGACTGGTCCTGAGTCCAGGCGCATTACCAACCATCCACCAACAAACCTGGGACCCTGGAAATGTGAGTATTTTAAATGCTGTGTGCTGTAGAGCAGATGTAAGAGCTTTTCCTCAGTGTCCCCCCTGTCTCTGTGTTAGCTTCAGGATGCTAACTTTAGCTGCGGTTAGCCTGTTGTTTTAGCCTGTAATGTTACGGTAAACAAGCTTTGCTGTTTTCTAAACATTGTGCACTCGGAGCTCATGGTGCCACTCTTAGTGATGCGGAAGAGCGGGGCGGTATCAGCAGTGGCTCATTTACATATGAAGGTCACGCCCACTAAATCAGAGCGTTCTGAACAGAGGGGCTATGAGAGCCTGGAAACAATGCTGCTGTGCTTGATTTATTGGCTTTTTGGACCAAAACACGTTACTACCATTTCAGGAAGACATCAATGATCCATATTAAACTGCAGAAAAGGAGCAGAATATGGGACCTTTAAAAGAAACTTGGAGCTGCATGTTCCTTCAAAATAAAACAGTACACAAAGTCATGTGACCAAAGGATCACACCTTAAAAGTTGGATCACGAGTTGTAGCTGGTATATCCTTGATATGTTTGAACAGTTATCTCTAAATCTTCATCATATCACAGCTCTCGAACTCTAACCAAGCCTCAGAACAATCATATCATGATGGACTCCCTTCTGATAGCGGCTTCCCCGAACAATAAACCAACAACCCACTCCTTCTTGAACCACTAACAGCCTGTTAATGTGTAGAGATCGGTACAGTTTGGGTTGGGTCTGGACTTTGGCCAAGAGTGTAATCGTACGACACAGAAACACATGTGCACCAAGAAGCCCAACTGAAGGCGTCACATGACAAAGTGGTCAAAGTGCAGACGGACGCAGGCTGGTCGGCTCACACTTGTGTTCAAAGCAACAGCAAAGACGGCCTTTTTCAGAGCTCTGAATAATTAATGATGCTCCCAGCATGCTCCCAAGGTGGATTGTTTCCCCTCATCGATTCAGACAAAAATAATCAGAAGAGTGCTACATAATTCTTAAAAAGGCTTCAAATGAAGAAGAAAGGGCAGCAGAGCGGTCGCCACCTGTGTTTGTTTCCAGAATGAGAGCAAGAGAGCAATGGGATTTACTAAGAGCTTGTATAACAAGCAATTAAAAGCAGACCACAGGCTATAAGTGTTTGTCTTTCTGTGTGTGTGTGTGTCCTTGATGCCTGCTGGTTAAAGCAGCCACTGCCGCTACAATAATAAAAACACACTCCTCACATTCTCAGCTCTGACCTTGCCTGGTTTTACTTCATGAATAGAGCTGATGGACTTTGAGGAATCCATTTCCAGGGAGGCTGGAGTTTCTGTGGGAGTCTGCAATGTCCCGATATGAGCTTCCTGTGGAGTGGGGGGTTGATGACAGATATTTTGATATTCTGGAAGTTCAGCAGTAAAGCTCACTGTTTAATTGGAAACAATTTCCAAAAGGTCAAAGCTGTTTGAGGGTTGACAGATTCTTTTATATTCAAAGTTATTCCTCAAAAACCTTTTACTAAAAACTGTCTGACAAACACCAATTCTTTCATGATATCAGTGCAAAGCCTTTTTTTATTTAAACTCTTAAGACCCAGCCTCCACAAATGCGGATATTACATTTCTGCCATCAGACCCATGATACTTCATTTTTTAAAACTTTGACCTACTAGCCACATTAAGGGGCACTGCCTACATCATCTTTTGGTGAAATCACAACATCGCATTCATTTTAGTACAAAAAAACCAACAACATATTTGAGTACAACAACACTACTAACAGACAACTAAAAGAGAACTCATAACACAAATAATCAAACTTCCTGTACAAAGACCAAGTTTAGTTATTAAACTTATAGGGTCTTACTTAACCCAAAAATTGCACACCAAACACCTCTGGTTTAAAGAAGTTAAACAAATTAGTCTTCAAAAACTTAAACTAAGAAATAGAAACCTTTTGGCAGAGCTTTACATGAACTTGAATTAGAATTATTGATGATATTTTTCAATAAATTCACTGCTGCCATCTGACTTTTTGAGAAGGATGTTGGCTCAGTCACACCATTTAAACCTCAAACAGTTTTTTTTATTCTAAACATTACCACTATTACCAACGAAAACTAAACTTTTCAGTAAAAAGGACTCGAATACGTGGCAGCCAACTAATCACCACAACAATCGGATGTGAGCAACATTTCTACGATGTGTATTAATTTCTTAAAGTTTGACCACAGCCCATCTGGAATGACTGGAAAGATGGATTTTTTGACCTATACTGCTGTCAGTCACCAGGGGGAGCAGTTTTTGTGGCAACTTCACTTCGAGCTGATCAAGATTACCTCCATTTTTTTTTTACAGTCTGAGGTCCCAAACAGTGGAGACATGGGATACCACTCAAACAAGAGTCATCAGCAAATCAGCTGTTTGGCATTGGCATTGAAGATTTGGCTTCACAAACTCAGCTCTCCTGCTTTTCCTGCAAATGCATGGCTCTATTTAAAAGAGAAATAAACAGACAACAGTATGAGATTTATTGCAGAAAAGAGAAGCATTTACAACTAAGAGATAATTTGCCAAAGACAAGTTCCCTTAACAACATATATGCTAGTTTAATTTAGGTTTTCTTTCTTCATGTGTCATCCCCTTCTCTAAATTCCTGTTTCTTTGTAAAGGACGTCACGCTACACAAGAAAGGAATAACGTGATTTCATGAGATTGGTGATTTCCCTAAAGATGCGGACATTAGTCACAGAGTCCCACGATAAGAAGCCTTTGTGTACATCCTTCATTAGCTAATCATCCGTCATTTCACACAAGACCACTAAAGAAAGACATCATGTAATGGAAAAGGAACTCTGAGTGTGTGTGTGTGAGTGTGTGTGAATGTGTGTTTGTGTTTGTGTATGACCTCTCCCTGCAGTGCTGAGTCAATATTTCAGAGGAAGAAGGCACCCAGGGGATAGACTTGACCCCAGTTACTGGAGAGTCACTTCAGCGTCTATTGACTCCCCTCAATGCACACACACACACACACACACACACACACACACACACACACACACACACACACACACACACACACACACACACACACACACACACACACACACACACACACACACACACACACACACACACAAAGTACGTGCCCGTCCAAACACAGCCAGCCAAACACGGCGGTCTCATGTGTTCAGTGTCTGACCTCTATCAGCTGAGTCCACAATTAGAGAAACCCACAAAGTCAGTGCGCTCCTCCTGTGCAGCTGCAGCTGCCGATTTCCAGGAGAGATGTGTTTGACTTCAGGCTCATACACACACACATACACACACACACACACACATACACACCCACAAATCCAAACAGCTGTCAATCATATGTCTAAAAACCTGGTGTGACACTTCAAACCCCTGGATTCAAACCCCAAGTGGATCCATGACCTCTGTTGTCTCTGGCCCTGTCGGCCTCATTACAGCACATTTCTCTTCTCATTGTTCTTTTCACTGTTTGTATTCACAGCTGGCTGTAAAACAAATTGCCCTGCAGGGTTAATAATAACACAGTCCACCTTGAGTTTACCTTTATCTGCTTTCAGGTCGGGATCCGAGGTGAGAGTGACTGCTGCTCAGTAAATCTTAGCCTCCCCCTAAAATCATCAGTCTCAGATTTCATCCAGACAAACAAATCTTTGACTGACTCTCGTATTTGCTGAGCAGTGTAGTTCACAATGGGGTGTTCAGAATAAAATTTGACATCTGACTATGCAACGAGTCCAAAGGTAAGAAATCACTTAGTTAAGGTCCAATTTGAGCATCATTTATTGAACACGTCTTGACTCAGGATTGAAGTCTGTGAATTAGCAATGTCTAATTTGTAGAGTGTGGCTACCACTAGCAGAGCTAGCACTGCCAGCTTTTGGTCTTTTTTACAGGTTAAAGTACATTCTAGAATGGTTTTTGCTCAGGTTGAGTAGTAATATACCAGTTTACACTATTTTTTTTAACACATTTTTTTAGTTTAGTTCAGTTTATTTTGGTCACTTCAAACAAGTGTTACGTTAGTGCCCACATCAACCCCAAACAATCCAAAAAATAAAAACGAATATATATATCACAGCCTACATACAACTTAATCTGTTTTCTGTTGACAAAACAAATAGCCAGCTGTTTAGGCCAGGACCAAGCGGCAACCTCCGGTCTAAGAATATGAGACAATGTGGAAGTGCTAAAATCTGCTGTTCCTGGAGTATTCGCTTGAGGCTGGCTCCGGAAAGTACCGGAAGTCACATACACACCAAGCCAAAAAAAGCTGTTTTTAAAGCAGAAATGAACCAATTTACAGCCTGGTTCAAAAAACGTCTCCTGTCTGAGTCACTAATTTTACTAAAGGCACCCACTGTATGGGGGTGGATTTTTTTCTAACGCGGCCGTTCAGAGGATATTTAGATCTTGAGCTCCCCCAATAAGAGGCACAGCTGAGGGTCACATGACGGCTGGCGCCCTATGGCTGGAGGCGAAGCCCTTGCCACTACTAACATGGCCGCTATAGCCGATGTGCTTCATTTTCAGTTTCAGAAACAGGCGGGTGACGGCGAGACTACGTCCATGTTTTATACAGTCTATGGTCAGGACCCATAAGGTTAGCAAGGATCCAAATCCAGCATGTGGACTCTTTCCAGTGTCACTTACAAAGTATGTAGAGTTACACAAAACTGTTCAACCGCCTTTTTAAACTTGGTGAAATGTACAAACTTTCAGCTGTCTGTCATAAATGAATCAGTCATCTGATTGTGGGCACGAAGAGCCCCCAAAGGACCCTAAAAGAATATTGAGTTAAACTTCTAGATGCCTTCTTATTTATTTATGTGTGAATGGCTCATGTTTGTGGCAACCCAATAGCATAGTCCAATAGCATCTGTCTTGACCTCTATGTCGTTGTTTCTTTAAACCAGCAGTGCGACGTGTGTTTACATTTTACAGCCATGCTCAGTCTGTGTTCTGTTTCTTAATCTCACAGTACCACAGCGACCGTAGCTCATATTGTTTTTTTTTTATTAGCTTCCATCTCCTTTTGCTGTTAGAATTCTTTCTTTCTGTTATTTAATATTTGTTAGCAAACTTCTTTTAGACACACTACAGCCACCGTCTGGTGGGAGTTTGGTATAAGATGTGATATTTGCTTTGGCTCTTAAAGTATTTTTACACAGTAACAAATAGGGCTGGGACAGTATGCTTTTCTCCCGATTCAGTTTTTTTCAACAGTTTCTGAGCTGCCGACTTGATTTATATTGCGACTGTTCAATATTTCCAATTTTTGTGATTTTTAATTTGCCTTTTAACACCAGACCAAGTGAAAAAGCCAAGTGATAATGCCTACAGGCTATATCAGGAGCCTTATAGCTATATTTTTCCAAAAAATGCACATCATGTAAGTCAATTTTTAAAGATTTATTCAGGGGATCTAATATCTCAAAATTTTCCAACCCAGCTTAATAATCAAAGACTATAATAACGAACCTAAATTTTAAAAAATTCAAAAACAAAAAACTATTGTTTAACAAAAAAAATCCTGATACTACGATACAGCAATTTTTTCTCACACTCCTAGTAACGAATATTCAACTGTAAGAAATCATGATTCATTCCTAAGTTTTGAAATCACTAGTAAACAGAGCTGCAGCCCTGGTCCCGTGGCAGGATGCTACAGCTTAGAAAGAAAAGATGATTAGACAGATAAAATGATTCATAACTTGATTAACCAACTAATAACTCTGGTGCTGACCTCCGAAGGTAACAATTTTTACTTGTTTTGTCCACTTAACTTTCAGGTCTCTGTTTTAAAGATTTAACTTTGACTTGAAGTTTCTTTTAAGGTCAAATTCAGGAAAAAAAAAATTAAAACAGTCAAACTGTTCTTGTTTGAGCTGCTCGCCACAAGTGAAGTTATCAGTTATCTTATCATAATTGTGTCACAGGGCTGCAGTGAGTACTTGATTCTGATTGGTCATCACACAAAAAGCCACTGTGAAATGTTAACAGCACGACAGCAGATGAAGCAACACAACACTAATGACAGTTTTAGCGCTTCAGTGCTTTGTGTAATCGCACAGATGAGGGGATATTTTGCTCTCCTTGTCTTCTTTACCTTGGTCGTGTTCATTCGTCCTGAGGTAGCACTCAGGACGATTGAACCAGATCCCAGGCTATGACCATCATCACTCTGCATGCTTGCTCACATGCAGAGAACAGAACAAATTTGTAAAACAGGAACTGAGAAAGAAACTGACCTTTGTTACAGACGCTAAACGCTGCTGAGTTTCAAACTGCAGCTTTGCTTTTTTAGGAAACAACAGACAGCAGGGCAACACCTTCCTACACATGAGATTTCACAGATTTTCACAGGGTTTAACTTTGTGTGTATGTCTTGTCAGTTCAGTCTTTAAACATGAAGATTTGTTTGCTAAATCAGTGTGTCAGTGCTCACACACACACACGCACACGCAGATATTCCCGGTGACCTTCCTGACTGTTTCTCTGCCCTCTGGCTCGCCCGTCACCAGCCTTGCAAGCCGGCCTGTTTGTTGACATGAAACACTGGCGACAAAAGGACGAGGGGGAGCACGATGAGTCTGTATGGGAAAGGAATGCCACACGCATACCGCCCACACACAAAACACACCCTGACCGGACACACATCAGCAGCACTGACCATAGCAACAGACTGCAAAACAAGGCAAAAATGCATGACCACAAATATGCACTGAACACTTCTGCACATGCAGGTGTGTTGGTGGACAGGTGAAGCCTTTCTAACTTGTTTTTCCAGCCAAATCTGATGCTCCATACAGTGACTGTGGACAGGTCAACCTCCTGTTCTGCAGAGTTTGAGTCCTCTGGCTTTGAGAGGAGCTCTGTGTTAGCTGCAGTTCACAAATACATTGCAGACTAAACATTGATGAAAATGCAAAATTAACATAGCCTGCAATGCTCCCAGCTTGATTTGCTCACTTTAAATACGTTGTAACATCAGAAGAATCACCCACAACTAAGTCAATGTCCGACCTGGTGCTGTATGAGAATCTCACCCCTGGATGAGCCAACCTTGAGTGCTCATGTTTGAGACATCAAATCACTTCTGCTGAGCAGCTCTTTCTTCCTGCTGACTAATATCATTACGGCACACAGTCTGCAAGTGTCGATGTGACAACCAAACATACACACGGAGGAGAAGCTGGAAGAACTGCAGCTGCTCTGTCAGCACTTAGAGCAACAGCAGCAGGACAGGAAAGGAGAGTAAAGACGGCAGCTGATAAGGAAACTTCTGGTTTACAGATGCTGACTGTTGGAGAACTGATGAGGGATTATGTAGTCCAGATTAGGGATGGGTTCCAAATTAGGTACTTTTATAGGTACCAACCAAAGTCTGTCTGATTCACTAAAAATCAAAAGGCGCCATGTTAAGGTACCTAAACGCATCCCTGTGACTGTGAGAGAGTGGAAAAGTAGGCGATTTTCCAAGCTGGACATGAACACAGCATTGTAAGGTTAAATGTTGAAAAACGAATGAGGGATGCACCGATCCGATCCTGGTATCAGCGCTGATCCAGCCCCTCAAAGCTGGATCCAGTATCTTGGGAAAAGATCTGTCCAAACTTGACACTAAGGCTAAACTATGATTGAGTTTACAAGGTATAAATTCCTTCAATTAAATAGTCATTTCTGTAAATTGTGAAACTTTCTTTAACCAAACATGCTGTTAAACATGTAAACACAGTTTAAATAAATATTAACTTCAGTAATTCCATATTTACACATTTTTGTCTTTTGCTCAAAACATTACCAGCCTTATCCCACAGTAGAGTATGCAGTTTATTATTTAACACTGGTATCTGATCAGGATCGATATCGGTCAACACACAAAACTCAGGTATCGCTATCAGTATCAGGACCAGAAAAGCAGGATTGGTGCATCCCTAGAATGAATACTTATAATTGAAAAACATTGAGATTTTATCATTAAAATAATAATATTCATTAACAAATAAACACAGAAAAGTACCAAAAATTGGTACCATTGATTACCGACACCTATTGCCAGGTACTGGGTAGAGGTAGACTGATATATCGGCCGAATGATATATCGGGCCGATATTTGGACATTTGTCTCTATCGGCCATCGGCCGTATTTTCTTTTAAAAAGCTGATTTTTGATCCGTTGTATAAAATGATGCTATTTTTGATCAGGCACAAAAAAGATGAGCACCTCAAACTTGTGGAACCACTTGGATACATTAGATACTTTTGTTCAAATTATATTAATAAGTTTAAATTTCTTTTTTGACATTTTAAGAAGAGTGTGAATATTTACTACTGCTTGTTACATTGTGTGTTTACTCAGACAAAATATTTCATTGTTTTGAAAGCTGAATAAGTGTTCAGAGGACTGGACACGACTTGTTGTAATAGATTTCTTTTAGTTGCTCAGAAATTGCTGCGTTTCACAAAAATGTGATAAATATATATTTATTTAACAATCGGCCTGAATATCAAATTGGAAAAATCGGTTATGCATATCGGCATCGGCTGCCCAAATTTGGAAAGCATCGGCACCGGCCCCCAAAAAACCCATATCGGTCGACCTCTAGTACCGGGCCATATCAGTACCATATCATTTCCAATGTGAAAGGTATCTATCCCTAGACCAGAGCCACTAAAGAATAAAGTACAGATACATGAATGCTAGTCTCTTAATGCACGGTCATTTATAAAAATTGTGAAACAGCTCCTGGCAAATTTTGTCCTAAGGTCTATTTTATTACAGCCCCAGTTTATTGATCATGTTACTGAAATGAACCATGTTCTATCTGGTAATGTCTCATTAGGGATGGTAATCATTAAACCAATTCCAGTTGAGCATCGTTAACAGTTCCATCCAAGAATCGATATCATTAATCTTTTTGCTTATCAAATCCCTTATCAATTCCATTCAATTGACAGGGTTCAGAAGCGTCAGAATTGTGGTTTAATTGTAATTACACCTACTGCACAACCTTAAGTGAGTGGAAACACCAGCAACTTGCAGAAGCAGTTATCTATACTGGGATATATGTTTGTCATTGTTGCCACTGAAAATCAGACCATTTGCCCACATGCAAAATTTGCTGGAATCAATAAGGGAATCGTTAAAGACTTGGATGGATTAGCAGGATCGTTAAGAGCATTGGTATTGATAAAATCTTATCAATTCCCATCCCTACGTCTCATTAAACTACATTTGGACTGAGCATAGGCTTCTTGTAAAAAGCTCAAACATGTTCATTCTGCAGAAACTCAACAACTCTCACAGCTGACAACTTTACAAGAATGGATGTATCATGATGAGAGCTCAAAAACACATCAGAGGACACAAGACTTAATTAAAATGATGAAATTGTGGATAAAATTGTCCAGAATTCAGGATAAAGCATATTTGGGTCTAAGAATGTTATCTGCAGAAAAAAAGCAATCCTGATAAAATCCAGATCCTGATCCTGCCATGAAAACATCCTGACATATTTTCCTCACATCGCCTCCTTATGGTGAACATTTTTCTCGGTCAGAAGCAGAGTTTGCTGATGTTTACGCAGCATGTAACACTGCAGAAAACTCACCACTGGTTATCTGGTATCAAAAGACACCTGAGGAACAGGTGAGGTTTGATTTTATCAGTCTGTGATGATGGAACAAGGATGTTTGAGCGCACTTACAGACTGACTTTTACAGAAATCACTATCAGAAATAGTTAACAAATACAGCATTCAGATGTCACTTTAGCAGTTCATAAATGTGTAAGAGCTGCTAGATATTGGTGTTTTTCACAAAATCAAATGTGGACCTCTTAGAAAGGTTTGGACACATCTGGCTAATCTGTAAGGTCTCAAGCAGGTGGTCCAGGTTTGACCCACTCATGCTCTCTCCCCTGTCTTGCTCTTCAAATTAAGCTCCAAAATAACTTATAATAAAACATATGTAAGTCTTGGATTTGGATTCTTTATCTATCTTTACTTCAGCTCCAGGTTGATTGTAAAAGTGATATATTCAGTTATTAATAAGAGCTCCAGCTTTAAAGGAAGCGTAGGCGATGGTTTCAGATGGTATCAGTTTGTCCTTTTTTGTCTGATTTGCTTCAACACATCTTCATCTTTTTTTTCAAGAACCCAAAAATAAATCTGCAACCTGTGAGGAAAAAACAGCTTTAAGCCTAAAAATAGAAACAGAGAAAGTAAGATGATGATTTTCTCAGCTGACACTGAACCAGCTCAGGTGATAATGAAATATCTGTTAGTGTCGTCAAACAGTGAGAGTGTTTTTAGAAACAGTCTCATAATTACAACGATGCATACATCCTAGTAACAACTTAACTTCTCTTACAGTCACAGAAAACTGGAAATACAAAAACAGAGGATTACAAATTGCAGGGAACAAGTGGATAATTGGAGGCAAAGATAAAGAGTGTGTGTAAAGAGGGAGACACACCCACTATTCATAAAGAGGAGTGGAGATTCAGGTCTGCCGTGTGATCGCACCTATCAGGCTGAGGTTGGGTAATCTTCAGCTTCATGTTGTAAATCTCCGCTCTGTTGTTCTTAAAAAGGAGGAGATATGTTTCACATTCCCTCTCAAACAGCCCGCCTTGCAGTTTGTTTGGGGTCAAAGGTCAAGATTAGGTTTAAGTTCTGTGTTTGAGAGCAGGGAGTGTCACAATCTCAGAGTGAGCAGGAGTGTGTTTACTGAGTGTGTGGCGGGGTACAAAGGTCACTGAGGTCTCTGTCAGAACACATGACAGAGTCATGACCAGCTCTGCTGCTGCTGGGGTTTCAAGTCTCTCTTCAGGTCCTGTCTGATGGGTGGAGTCTGGAGTCTGTGTTGGTGCATCTGGTACCTGTTTTCCACTTTAAGTGGACCAGGTGCCAGTTCAGAGTTGGTTCACGTGAAATTTATGTGAAAATAGGATCTTGTTTTTTTGGGTCTACTCCTTTAAATGTCTAAATAGTAGGGGTGCACCAATCACAAATTTCTGGCCGATCCTCGATCTCTGAAAAGCCTCACCTGCCGATAGCGATTTTTATTTTTCATTTTTTATAATTGATAGCATATACCTTCAATACTCCAATCCTTTTTTATTGTAAATCATTGAACAATACCTGTGAAACAATAAAAACTTCATTTTTTAACTTAAATAATCAATGTCCTGAGTTTTAGGTCTCAGAGCAACAAGCAACAAAAGCCTTCCTGGCGGTATATAAGATCATTTTCATATGTAAGGATGGGTCAATCACCGATCCCTGATCCCTTTTCACCGATCCCCAAAAATTAAGGAAATCGGCACAACCGATCAGCCAGGCAATCGATCGGTGCATGTCTACTAAATAGTTCGGACTGTAACGAAGTGCCTGATTTTTTTCACTTGTACCTCAACGCTAACCTTGCAGAGCAGACGGACCTGCCTGATTCAGTTTCTGAACTCCTGCAGATCCATCTTGCCAGGCTCCAATGACCAACAATTTCACTCGGCTAAATTCTGACAGGCCCAATCAGGGAAGAGAGGCGGGAGCTGTGGGAGCAGACGCGACGTCAGCAGACTTTCGTACTTGTCAGCGTTCCTTTGATTCTTAAGTTAAATTTATAGAAACGGAAGCTGACGTCGAACGCCTTTTTCACAGCTGTTTCTCGTGATTCAGTAGTTGTTCATCTATTGTTTCTTAGAAGCATTGGCTCACATAAGCTACGTCATACCATGGCTTGATGCGGATTGGTCTGTGGTGAGTGTGTTAATCAGAACGGTCGCCCAATCACCAGCTGCAGATTTTTTTTAAGTCCCGCCTCTGGAAACAAATCGGAAGAGCTGCTACCCAGATGGACTAGTGAAATATTTCCATGGCGGATATATGAAACTGTTCATCTGGCATGTCTGGTTATAAAAAAGTAACTCTTGGGTGAATCCACAGTGTGAGCAAGGCACCATTTATTACAGTCTCACTCAAACTGATCAGCAAGAGTTTAGAGATACTTAACATTTGAAAACACTTTGATTTAATCTTTTTATTTAGGCTGATTCTAGCCACAACAAAGTTTTGGATGGTGTCATTTTGGCCACAATAATCCTGCCTCCAGCCCATAGTGAAAGTGTTTTTTTCTTTTTAGCCAAGCAATGCATTTGCACAGCTCTGGAACCAGTTTATCCGGCTCGTGGCCAGTTCTTTGGTGGTCAAAACACAAACTAGCACAGGAACTGGTTTGAGTGCACCTGTAAGCCTATCTAGAGCGCATAATGAGATTTTCACATGAAAGAATTTGAGAAGTCACCATATTTCCAGAACAGAAGCAAAACACAACTTGACAAACATATCAATCTACAGTCGTTTCTATTATGGTGAGTCTCAGTTTCACTGTAAATAGTCACAAAAACTAAGATTTACTTCAACAATATGTGCCCCAAACAAAATAGAGTTTCTTACAATCTACTTGCAACTAAAGGGTCCAAAAGGTTCTGTAAGGTCTCTGTTTATGCTGGATATATGGCCCCCTATCCACAAAGCTGAACCTGTAACTGTAAGCCATGTTTTTTAACAACAGTGCCTTCTTTTTGTACAAACACAAAACCTTAACTTGTCTGCTCACTTGCACCTTTGACTGGTTTTATCAAACACTTACGTGATATGTGTTGTTCTTTGAGAACTGTTTGCTCTTTCCTCAATAAATATGACTTTTCCTTAGCCAGGAAGATGGTAAACTCTGAAATCAAAGTATTCAAATGTGCACTTTTCTAAAATAAAAACATTTCTGGGTCAACAGTTCTGTGTACATCAGGCTGTTTGGGTTCACAGCCACCCAACAGTCAAACAGTCATTACAGAGCAGCACACAAAACAAGGATCCTAAAGGCCGGGTGGGCTGAACAGATAAGTGATAAAGAGCAGACATTAGAGACGCTCCTGACGACCAAAAACAAAACACGAGCTGCTTCATTTCCTGAGTGGTCTGAAAGTCTTTCACCTGCTGAACAACACACACGAAAACCACCGTAGTCAAATTCTAATTCATGCTTGACTGAATTAAACTTAATAGCATTGAGTTACATCATAAATACATCTGTAGATAATTTTCTTCACTAGCACATAAATTAGGTCGTAACAATGATGTCAGAAAAAGTTAAGAAAGCTTTTCAAAGTTCCTTTGAATTTAGAGTAAATGCAGAGCTCAACTGTGTCAGTTTAATCTGATTTGTATAGCCCTGTTGGCTATGGCTGCCTTCTGCAGCAACTCTCTCTTCTTTGTCCGTTGCTTGTAATTTTTTTTGTCTCTTTTTTGTTATCTTTGTATCCGGAGTGGATCATTACTTTGTATGACTCATTTGTTGGTCATGGACCCCAAACTTTTTGTTTTTTCAGCAATATTTTTACTACTTTTTCTCCTGTGTTTATCTGGAGATCCTACATGTAACCATGGCTGCATTGTTTACATGTGAACTCAGCTGTTAGCAGCCTGTAGCATGTCAATGCTAACTGGTGTAAGGCCTGATGTCTTCCCACAAGGTAAGGAGAAGGAGGTGAGGACGATGTGCTGGTTCTCAGGTGAGAGATAAGAAGTGGAAGGAACTTTTGGAAGCTGAAGAGAAGTGGAAGTGGAGCTGAAGGGCAAAAGCTCGCTTGATATTGATTTTCAGTATGAATACGGACCGTGAAAGTCCTTCTGACTTTTTGGGTTATAAAAGCAGGAGGTGTCAGAAAAGTTACCACTGGAACTTTTTGCACATTCTTACTTCTGTTTTCTTGATTGCTGCTGTGACTTCAATTTCGTTGTTCTTGTTACAATGACAATAAAGTTCTATTCTATTCTATTTATGACCTTTACGACAAACTTGTATTTTCTTATGACACTGGCATGAAGTATTTACAACCGACTCATTTTTCTTGGTGTTATGAACAAGCAGCAACCTCTAGTCTAAAACTATGAAGCATATGTAAAAGTGTGAAAAACTGCAATTTTTCCAGCATCCACTAGAAGCCGAGTGCAAAAACACAAATGCGATTTTAGTAGCTTGAACTAACGTTTTTACAGCCTGGTTCGAAAAACAGCTTCGGTCTGCGTAGCTAATTTCTTTGGCGGCTCAAATGGTAAGTTGTGTTTGTTTATTTATTAGTCTATTTTTATTCTCTTTGTTATAAACTTCTAAGTTTAGCCCAGTTTTACCTCTTCAGCTCATCCTGACTCTAACAAAGCTAGGTCGAGTTCAGAGTTTCCAATATGACCTACGATGATAGGCTTCAAAACTCTGTATTAGAAACAAATGGATGACATCACAAACACTGCTTCCATATATTACACATTTATGTGTTACTATGGTATCAAACCATTAATTCCCATTTTCACTTTTCCAGTTCAAAACTTAAGTCACTACACCTCTTGATCCTAATTTCTTCTTTTTTTTCTTTTGTTTAAGTTGTACAAAAACATACACCCCTGGCAACTTCTGTGAATATACAACTACAGAGAATATTATGTGTGTTGTCACTCCTCACTGCCACACCTCTGTGTTTGGATCTGCACCTTCTTTATTAGCAATGTCAACAAAGAAGAGGAGGAGAGTAAAACCAGACGATACAAAGTCCCCTGCTCTTCACTGTGTTTTTTACTTCATCTTATGCAGGTATCATTTAAATTTGGTCTACACACAACAAACAAAATGTTTGTCAGAATTTAAAAGATACCCTTCTCGTGATTTTTTTTCCGTTTCTTTGATGTCTGTAGTCACTTTTTCCCATCCCAACAGTCAGCATGTCATTAAATTTTCATCTCATCTAATAAGGTCACTGCTTAGTCCATCTTAAAGGTCACACACACATAGAGTGAGGGATAAAATGTCAGAGTATACAGAAGGTGCCCCATGAGTAAACAGCTCAAGTCTTTGGAGGAGATTTGATTATGGAGCGTACGTCCTAAAGGAACCTGTGTACACACACTCCCGCTGCTGGATGCCATCGCTGTGGAAACAGATGCCGAGCAGCGAGGGAGAGGAACTTGAGCTGTAAGCGGGGAGTCGGCTCAAAGAGGAGGCAGGGGGCTGGAAGTAAATGAAGCCTGTGGGTGAGCACGTCAGCGGGTCACAGCGTGGGGGCTGACGTGGATAAAAAGTCTGTTCTGCAACTTTGTTTCAACAGAAAATACTAGCTGGTGTGTTTTTTACTGCCTGCACGTGTAACAACGAATCAGTCAAATTGTGTTGGTAAGATTGTTTATGTGCCCAGCCGGTACCTGGCAATTGGCATAGGTACTCAACTGTACCAATTTTCAATACTTTTATGTGTTTATGTGATAATAAATATCAATTTGTTTAATAATCAAATATCAAAGATTTTCAATTTAACATACTTGTTTCTCAATACATAAACTTGTAATGCTGTGTTCATGCATGGAAAACTGCCTACTCTTCCGCTCCCTCATAGTCACAAGGATGGGTTAAGGTAACGAAACATGGCACTGTTTGATTTTGGCCCATTTAAAGATGGATAACATGACAGCTTCCTAAAAGGGAAGCCAAAAACCTTCAAAGTTTGCCTTCCTACCTAAAAATTTCTACCAACTCGCTACAGTGACGCCTTCTCCAAACCTGAAATCATAAACCCCAGATGAAGCATGGTTCAACCTTCATACTTCATTCTTATCCTGATTAATGTCTGAGTTTTAATTCTTTTTTTTACAAGTTTAGTTTCAGGAGGATGCAACATTAAGGGTAAGAAATCTCAGTCTTTGTTCATTAATTTCCCATATCTCAGTCTTCGTACTTCCATACGTCATTTAGGTTGGAACGGATGTTAAGCAACGCACATCTTAGCTACGCTGAGACACTTCAGTGTTAACCATGACTTCATAACAGCCTGTGACTCATAACTGTACAGGATTTCCTCAGTGCAAGAAGGACCACTCAAATATTGATGGGAATTTTTCCTTAACCAGAAAACTTGAAACTAATGAGACAAACACCAGAAACTGATGGGTCTAGATTTGATAGGGAATGCATACCAGGACAACAGTAATGTATGATATAAAAACTAAAAACAAACTTAGCTTATCTATGGACTCATATAAGCTACAACTCACAACAGTCAAGTCTGAATTTCCTGAATTTCAACAAATACTTTTTTTCTGGCATTTAAGTCCAAAAAAGGTCCAAATTCTGACTTTTCTCTACAAACATTTGCCTTGATTGCAGAATTTGACTATTTTTCCTTAGCTCCATCACCGAGGTCAGAATTCTTATCTAAAATCTGATTATGTTTTTGTTTATTGTGCCGCCTTAAGATAAAAGAAGCTATTATTCATGGAATTCTAACCTGACATCTTAAAGAGGGGGTTTCATGCTTTATCATATTTTAAACATGGACATCATCAACCTAAACATCCAATTTTAAATGTTTTATGTTGCAGAAATCTCTGAATCTGTAGAATGAGATTATAACGAGATCTTCACAAGACTTGCTGAAATGATGAGGTCATAACAAAAGGATCTCCCAACTGGTTTATGATACACTGGAGGGGCAAACCTCAAACACCAAGTTCTGTCCACAGCTCTGCTTGGCCTCCAACGATCTGGCCAATCAGAGGAAAGGAGGCTTGTGGGGAGTGAAGTCTTAAAGAGACAGTAGCCAAAACAAACTTTTTTAGACAGGGGCTGACATAAGGGGTGTCTAAAACACCAGTGCAAGAAAAATAAAGGATTTGTAAAGCTGTTTATTATGTAAAGCTACTACGTGGGTACGATAAGGACAGAGGAAAGCTGAAAAAAGGCACAACACCCCCTCTTTAATCGAACATTTCTCATCTAATGTTTTTGGTGTTTTTTGGTCTTAAAGCAACAACAAGCAGCAGTCAAGTCTTTCAACGCTGCAGTGAACCTCAAACTCCTCTCCTCTTACTCTCTAACTGAGTGCTTTCTCATAACTACTTACAGTAAATCTTCCTGCCAAGCCGAGAGCCAATGCAGTGTGTGTCGCAGTGTGTGTGTAGGTGCTGCTGCTTGTTGCCAAACCCTCCCACCTCACCAGCCAAGCCTACTTAGATGAGCTGCAGGGCCGCTTCTTTGCCAAATGTCACACAACACCAACACCACAGCGACAGCAGCAGCAGCTCCAAACCAAAGCTACAGCAGCTGATCTGAGACCTGTGCAGGATGTGAGTCAACACACTTCAGGGTCAGACAACATCTGACATAAACACGAAGCTGAGTCTGCTGAAAAACTTCTGACAAAGTTCAACTACACTACTACACCTTATAGTCAGATACTGAAGGATCACCTGCTTCTCACAGGGCTCAGATATAAACAGCAAGTGCAAACATGAGTGAGTGTGTGTGTAAAAGTGTGTCTCTACTGTCTGTGACCTTGAGACGAGATGCCTGAGAGAGGAAAAATATATCCCTGCAGGGGATGGCGTCAGTGTGTGTGCATCCTCCTGAGAGAGACTAAGAAAGAGAGAGAGTGTGCACTTGTGTGAGTGTATTTTTTGTCGTACGTGTCTGCATGAGTGTTTTTTAATCTTTGAGGATGTATTTTTGTTGTAATTGTGCATGTGAATAGAAAGAGGAAAAGAAGAACAGCATGAGAGAGAAGTGAAAGTGGGAAGTGTTTGGATCTCATAAATCCTACTGAGCATATCTCAAAAAGCAAACTCAATTCTTTCTCTTCTTTAATGTTGTTTAAACTCTTCTTTTCTTTTTATGGTCCTACTAAAAATGTCTCTAGGCTTTACTGATAAATAATAAAGATGATGACTGGAGTCAGCATGACTTCTGCATGAGAGGAAAACAACTCCAGACAAACACTAACTTGAAATCTATAAGGAAAACATTATAAATCATATTTTACTGTGAGATCTCATAGGCTTCTTGGGGTCTGTACAGAGTTTTATCCTTCTCTTACACCTGAGGATTTGTAACGCTCTTCGAAACATACTGCCTCAGTTAAAAAGACACTACAGCTTGTGTTTTTCACTTTGCCATTTTTTTTTGGTCTGACACTCAAGAGAGCAGCATCTGCTGAGTAGCACCAGAATATACTCATGTGTGGATAGAATACAGCTTCTTTTATCAGCCAGAAAGAAATGTTTTAGAAACATTTTGAGGGTTTTCTTTGCTGTGTTGCAGGTGTAATAGATCTAAATATCAATGTTTCTAACAAAACACTTACTTGTATCACTCTGCCCTCTACACACTGAGGTCAAAGGTCGTGTTCTGCAATTAGCTCAGTGTTAAACCTCAGGTTTATTACTGTGGTATTAAAGTGCACCCTATCAAATCACTGCTTATTATGATGAAGGAAGAGACTGGTACTGTGTCAACCAAAGCTCTGATAATGAGGAGATTAAATTATGAATCAGCGATATAGTAATTTACAGACAGCTAATTTGACGACAGATCATTTGTTTAGGTCAATATTTAATAAAAATGTCAACAATTAGCAGGCTCATGTGTATTTAAACATGATGGTTTCATACATTTATTTTGAATCTATGAAATTAAGTTTTGTGTTTTTATTTCACAGCCATTTAATTTAATGACTCACCTGTGTAAATATCATTTAAAGACCTTGATTCATCATTGTTTTTGAGTTTCAAACTGGAATCAGAACCAAATAGGCTTTGACTTTAAGACTTCTTTCAATTTTTTAGTATTTTGTTAACAACAATATTTACGTTTACCATTTATCTGTCATTTACAGTGTATGCACTTCCTGTTTCATGCAATCTGTATTTTGTTACTCTGTACTTGTGACATGTGTAATGACAACAAAGTTAAACTAATGTAATCAACAACATCAACTGGTGAATTTGCAGATTAATCACTGATGATGCAGTTAAAGCTTCAGCACACACAGTCAGAAACCTAAAGCTCTGATAGGCCTTTGATTAAGTTTCACCAGTTTCATCACTTTTAACCACAGCGTGTGCCTTTGTTTTACACTAATCTGTTTGTGCTGTAAGTCTTAATGAAAGAGATAAAGATGGGGTATCTTCTCACTCCTTTTCAGATGTGTTACAAACCAACAGTGTCTTCATGTTTTATGTTTATGGTTATGATCATTATGTGTTCCCATTTGACCTAGGAACAACACACGTAAAAGTTTGAAGTTGTATAAAACTTTTTCCACAAACCTTTCTTGAACTCTTCCAGCATGGAGTCCAGCTTGGTGTCATGGAACACAAAGTGAACCGGATGGTTGTAGAACTTAGTGATGGTCTTCAGGGTGGTGCAGTCGTCCGGGTCCACAAAGGCCAGGTCCTTAACGTAGAGGATGTCCACGATGTTGGACCTCTCGTCCTCGTACACAGGTATCCTGGTGTATCCGCTCTCCATGATCTCTGACATGGTGTTGAAGTCCAGCACGGCGTCGCTGTGGATCATAAAGCAGTTGCTGATCGGGGTCATGACATCCTCCACTGTTTTGGTCCTGAGCTCCAGTGCGCCCTGGATCATGTTCAGCTCCTCCTTCACCAGGTCGTTGTAGGGCTCGGTGACTTTCAACATCTCCACCAGCTTCTCTCGGTTGTACACGGTGCCGATCTCCTGACCCAGCACGCAGTCCAAGATCTTACTGATGGGCCACGAAAGTGGGAAAGTTAATAACATGAACAACTTTGTGACAAGGATGGTGTTCGCTCCAACTGCCAGGCCGTGTCTGGAGCACAGAGCCTGCGGCACGATCTCCCCAAAAATAACGATACCCACTGTGGAGGCGACCACGGCGCCCAGTCCGGACCCGATCAGGTCGTCCAGGAGGATGGTGAGGGTCGTGTTGACCAGAACGTTACCGAGAAGCAGCGAGCACAGCAGGTAGTTTCCTTTCCTCCGGATGGGCTCGATCTTCCGCGCGTACTTCTTCTCCTTCTCGGTGCCACAGCTCTGCACGATGCGGAGCTCCATGGGGTCCAGCGCCATCAGACCCAGGTTGAGCCCGCTGAACATCCCGGACAGCACGAGCATGAAGGAGACGATGATCACCTGTAGCCATAACGGCAGCAGAGACTTCTTCTGCTCAACCACTCGAAGTCTGCCGTCCTTGTCGTCCAGCAGGTACCACTCCCTGTCATGCTGGTCCTGGATGCACAAACCGAACACCTTGACCACCTCGCTCTTACGAAGTTGTTTGATGATGAGGTTGACCACCCCGGAGGTGTTCTGGTTCCGTACATCCATGAGCCCTTTCACTACAATATCTTTCGAGAGGTCAGGACAAGTCCTATTATAGGGGAGTACGATCGCACCGGAATCATCATCCTCTTGATCACTGGCGTAAAGTTCAGTGAAGGCGATCATCTTCGAGGTGTTCGGAGCCAAGTGAAGCCCGTAGAACCTGAAGAAGGTGTCGCTGCCCTCGGTCACCTGAACAACTCCTTTATCTGAGGTCGCTGCCGGCGTCTCGCTCCTCTCCAGCCTGAAGCCGAGAATCCGAGGAAGGATTCTCGGTTCTGAAGCCGCCGCCTCAGCTTCTTTTCCCACAAAAACACAAGAAAAGAGGAAAAAAGTTATCGTGAACCTCCTTCCATTCGAGTCTATCGCCATGTTTGTTTCGCTCACTGCGAACAGGGGAACTGACGTCACACACTAGTTTCCACGAGTCCAACCCTCTCATTTGCATACATCAAAACTACAGCCAACCAGCAGCTTAAACGTCACTCATAGAACTAGACCGAGCCCCCCTACATGTCAATATTTAAGGTCGACCGGTGTACTTAATTTTAAGGGGGACCAAATGACAGGAGCTGCCACCAGTAACTTTTAGTTTGACTTTGTACTTTTAAAGTTTTAAAATGTTATATTAAACAAAGTTCTGTTAACTAGGTTATTAAACAGGAAATGTTTTGATCATCTGAATGTTTTCAGACTATATTTACAACAGCAGAAACCTCTGAACACTGAATTCGCAGGCAAAACAATAGTTATTAATAGATGGCATTTTAAAAAAATTATATTTCTCTGGAGGGACAATGTATAAAAAAATATTTCAAAGCTGCATCCATGTGAATATCCCAGTTATCCATATTTTCCATCTGTATTCACCCCAGGTCAGTGGAGTCTATAGAAATAGAAAGTGTTATAAATTAAATTAAAATTAAATAAATCAAAATATCAATACAGAATCCTGATAACATGAAAAAAGAAACACAATCAGCTACAATTATTTCCAAATTGATTTTTTTTTTAAAAATAAAAATGAAAATAAAAAATAAAAAAGGGGGACAAAAGTGGGGTAAAAATAATCTAAAGTGCATTTTAGTGAGGTAGAGTTGTACCACACTAACCTAGCCTCCAGTTGTCTGGTCCAAAATTCCTGAAGCTTGTATCATACAAGTGAAATGGCACATATTAAATTTAAAACAATTTAAATTGTGTTTCCTTACCTGTCTATTGAGTTTTAAATTTTCATAAACAAATATTTAAAAAGATGTCATATCCTTACTTTATTCTGCACATTTTAAATACAAGTTTGTAGGCCTTACCTTTAAAGTAAGAACAATATTTTAAACAAATAAACCAAAGCAAATAGACATCCAAATAAGACCTCAGGTAAACATAAACTCCATAAATGGAAAAAATGAATTGATAAATACAAATAAAAATACAAATAAAAATACAGCCAATCAGTCTCTTTTGGGGGACAGATAATAAAAGTGCATTTAAAAAAAAGACTCTATGTAAAATATGGGATATTAATTTTGCCGCTGTATGGCCATTCAAGAGGACTTTCAACCTGGACATTCAAGGTTTCAAAAATAGAGAGAAAGTCCTTGATTTAAATAGTACTCGTGAAGGGCAGACAGGACAGGGATGTAATTACTCTCCCTGATGCCTAACAGAGGTGCCCTCTTGGGTGCATTGGAATACCTCCAAAAGCTTTACATAATGCGCTTTAATGGAAAACATTTGATAAAGAGAAATGTTCATAGCTGCCCTTTCAGATTTAAAATGTAACTGCGTCATCTCTTCACACTTTTCAATTACTTTCTTCAACATATTCTGACCACTGGACACTACCAGAGGTGTTAAAACATCAATAACTGATAAAAAAAAAAAAAAAGAAAAGAAAAGGAAAAGCCTTTTATTTTTGACAGACACAGCTGACACATCTTGACAGATGACAGCTGACAAAAAACTCAGGAAGCAGCACGTGCAAGTGTGTTTGTTGAGGTCAGAGCGCCATCTTGTGGTTAAACTTTACACAGTGCAGCTTGTAAATGTAGAGTCCCACAGGGCTGTGATGGAAGTCTAAATGAAGTCGTCATCTTAGGAAGTGAAATGGGACCTCATTAGTCTGAAAACAAAAGAGGAACTGGGGACTTGTGAACCAAATGATGATTGCTAAAGCTGGAGCTGAAGGCAGATCATCTCCTCCTGCATCTCCTGAGTCATTATGAAGACTGCAAAATGCACAATGGTGATGTTGTGATAAAAGACAAATAAAAAGGATGACAACATGAGCAAACTACTGTACACACCCTCATATTGTGTTGTTTTGCTGTTTCATCTCCACGAATTCACTTCACCCATCTGGAATAGCTAATTTGTAAAACTAGATAAATTACTCCTCTGACCTTTTTATTTTATAAGTTTGTAAATATAAATTAATATCTGATTGCCGTACTTACAAAAGCATGCAAGAGAAGAACACTCAACTCAAACCTAACTTAAATTCCATTCATTCACATATAGTACAGATGGTAAAAAGGTAGAGCTTATACAAAAAGGTAGAGCTTATACAAAATGTATTCAGCAAAGCAACAAACTTAAAGACTGGTTTGGTGATGTTTGTATAAAAACCCAAAGTAATAACAAAGAGAAAAAAAAAGAAGAGGACAGAAAAGTCGCTGAAAAGTTAACAGTAAATTACTGTAACAGTATTTGCAGTATCAACCTGTATTTTTATTAACAGTATCATTACTTATTTATTCCCACAATCCTTTGCTGTTTATGGTTAAAAACTGAAAAGAACTTGAGTCACTACAGATATTATTGGTTAATACAATATTGTATTATACACACATAATTGGTAAAATACTTAATTTAGAAAATTAGAAGCACGGTCACCATCTGATGATGAAACAGATGAATATCCAAAGAGTAACAAAGAGGTTGGAAATTTTGTCTATAACTGTTAAGCATCAAAAACAGCACATAACTTAACAATGTAGGAGCAATCAACATCAGAAAATTTCAAAATAGCTCAGACAGCAAGGAAAAAAATCACTAATGATGTTTATGGCTATTTGGCGCTGCCTTGTGGTCAATGCAGAGCAGTGCAGCCATGACATCAAGAGCCTGGAGTTTTGCGATTGTTAAACAGATTTCAATGGGTCGAGAAAAATTACAATAATTAAAAGTATAATACATGAAGCTTGTTGTTTATCTACAGCTTCCAGATGATATTATTCTGGTCAATAAATACAGATGATGAATAAACTCATTTCATGACGTGTGGGGACACATTTACAGTTACGCTGTCTATTTGTACACTCAATGTTGTTTTTTTCAGCCATTGCCTGGTTTGCTTTTCCACTGTTCATTCATTTTTAGCCAAATCTGACAGGAAGCTTCCTCTGCCTTCTAGTTGATGTTGGCTATCTGCTGCTTCCTCACCAAGCCTTCAATTCCAAGCAGTCCCAGAGCTCCCCTCAGTGATTTCCCAGCAAAGCCTTTACAGACCCCTCTGCTGGCTGTCTACGATAAGAGGGTAAAATGTTGCTGTCAGGCTTCAGAGCTGATCTTCCTGTGGCTTTCTCAAGAAATTCACTCACTCACTCTGTGTTTGTCTGCCACATTTAAATAATATAACCTCAGATGATTAAGATGCTATTTCAATAAACCACAAAGTTGAGTCACATCACTCCATGCATAGAAAATGATCAGTCCTACATTTCTAATAGTTTTTTTATCCTTTCACTGTGTTTTCTGGTGTCTTTAAATGTAAGGGGAGATGAGGTAGATATGACTGAACCACAGTGGTTTCCTCTTTTACAGGAAACTTCACCCTAGTTCATTGACAAAGGGACCCTGAAGAAGCAAAAAGAGACGCAACAGATACCAAACAGAGCAAAATACAGGACAGAAATGTCAGAGTTAGAATGGTATTAAGTTTTTAGTATCATATCAATGAGGTTAACAAAGGAGAGATCAGAGGAGGCGGGGTTAAGACTGGATGGTATGATAAACTCATGTGTGCAGTTATAGTGAACCTCACAGTAGTTTTTCTTCTACTTTTGTTCACTTTATTCAATATCTAGAGTTTCAAACTTTAAAAGTTGAGGCTGTGAAGAGGATCACTTAGAAGTAGTGTGAAATTGCATTTAGTAGGGGAGACCAGGTATAGTCGGACATGGGTTTTTTTCACTGAATTTTTTAGCTAGAGCTCACAAAATTTTACACAAAGAACTCACATTTGTTAACTCAAGGCCCATTCAGGCAGCTACAATATTATATTAGTAACACTATATTATTGAGACTAAAAGTCTGTGATCTGGTGGAAATAGTGCAAAAAGTCTTTCCATCATTATATTTGCATGCACAGCTAACTTGAGCTACAATGATAGCTTGATTAGGCAATTTGACCAGACTACAGTTTTCCTCATAATATGTTTCCTTTCAGCAAGCAAAAAACAAACTAGTTGTGTGTTGAATAATGAAAAATGGACAACTTCACGGCTCTATACCTTACATATGTGCTCTGTGCTTCAGCTCTGGTAAAATGAGATGAACGCTGCCTCTTGGGCCTATTGTTAGATTCCACCAGATCCATGTTTGGTCCGTCTCCCCGCGCTGTTACAGCACTGTAGCTCATAGGCTTCAACTTTTGTCAATGTGTTAGCCACTGCTGGCTCCATGTTTGCGTTACAGCTTCTTTAAAGACCCCGCAGGTGGAGTTGTCAGTAGATGATAAGCAAGTTTTACATGTTTGCTGAATGACACTTGCACTGAGCAGATTAAGTGAGACAGGAAATCAGGGATTCGGTAACAAGTAAATACAGGACCAGTATGGCCTATACCAATATTTTTTAATATTAAAGGTTGATGTATCATCAAACTGCAGACCTAAAGGTGTTTTTGTGATTTTTTTTTCTTTTGATTATATTGTTAAAACCAAGGAAAGAATTTGGGCAAAGTTTAAAGGTGACTCCAAAATACTTTAGTGTCATGATAAACATTTATGTTCAGAAACAATACAACAGTAACAAAACAAAATTTCCCCAAAACACTGTTGTGTGCAGTTTTTTCTTAAAAAGTAAAGTGCAAAATATTATCACTTCAGGGTAAAATTGAACAAAATCTTTTTTGAGCTACAGAGTTGAAGACTACAATACAATACAATAAATAAATAAAAGTTCCCCAATCATTGCACTATTTTTTAAAAATAGTTAAGTATAAAGAATAATCATAATGGAACAAATGTTATAAAATATTTCAAACAAGCTTCTTTTTTGGGAGTCTGCTTGCTTGTTTCCCTGGCGCCGCTGAGCCAGTTGATGGTGCATCATCAAAAATCAGGAGGAGGAAGGGGAGCATTGTGACATAGCGGCACTTACACAGACACAGACACAGACACAGTCAGGTCACCACTTTTATAAAACCGTAGCAGTCAGTTCATGTAGGAGAAAAAAAAATTAACTAGAGTATCAATCTTTTTACACTAGTATCATTCAATATCAATACCAACATACTGATATTATTGACATTTGGATTGATCGGGCCATCTCTAGAAACAACATTAAGAACAAAACACTATGTTGATGCCAGATTATATCTTGCATAGCTACAACAAGAAAACCTCATACTGATTTGAGCCAGGCCTGGTGTGAACAGGTTTGAGGTATTCATTTTTAATGTAGAGCAGGGTTCCTCACACTTTTTTAGACCATGGACCTCTTTCAGCTGGGACATTTTTCCAAGGACCCCATTGATTGACATAATATTAATACTATGGAATAATGTATGATGTGGAACTTTGCAGCAATAGATTTAGGCTACATTTATACTTTTCGAGTAATTCGTTTTGTCAACTTTGATAAAAGCATGGCTCTAAGGTGTTATTTGTTTTGAGGTTTGTTTGTTTTTCCCCTATCATGCACTATGAAGTGATGTCCCGATCATATCAGAATTGATCTCATGGTACAAAACTAAATTGGGTGGGAGTAGTGGGAAAAAAAATGTTTTTTTTGGTGCAAAAGATCCCAGTTTGTTGGAATGATTTTTCAATGATATATTACACTTTTACAATAGTTTAAATATTATTTCGCAGACCCCCAAGCTGTGGCTTTCAGACCCCCAAGCTGTGGCTTTCAGACCCCTGGGGGTCCTTCCTGGGACCCCACTTCGGCTGAGAAAGACAACATGAATGAGGATAAGGTCGTCACTTGGTGGTATACGTTCTTGTTCTCATGGATCTGGTAGAAGTCCAGCATTGATAAATTACACTTTGAAATATTTGAATGAAAAGTTATTGAAAAAGTCTATTTTTAGATTTATTTTTGTGTAAATATACTATATGGCATAACCATTCCCGGTCTCCCCTACTTTAGCTTCTAACACCCACTGCATATTTACCTGATTAAACTCAGAATACTTTTGTTAAAGTAGTGTTTTTGTTTCTGGGTTTTTACGTGATATTGAGTTGTCAATACTTTAACAACAGTTACGACCTGAATCTGACTTTTTCCAGAATAAATTCATCTTCTTAATCTTATCTAATACTTATTTATAGATGTAAGTCTAACCCAAGGCTCTAAAAATCTATATTAGCTTTTCATGGGGTCTCTCTGCACGTTTTAATGAAAAGTTCACAAAACTCGTTGACCCCAAACTTCTGAACAATTGTTATACATCACGTGACCATCTTTGTCTCCTCGTCTCGTGCTTCTTTTAAAGTTTCCGCGTTTGGACGCAAGAGAGGTTGAAGTTAAATGAACCGTCACACTTTTAGAGGAGGGGAGTGGAGACCGATAAAAAAAGGAGGGGTGGAGAAAAACAGAGGAGGGGAGAGCATGTAGGAGGGAGGGAGGGAGGGAGGGAGGGAGGAGAGGCGGGTGGTGGGGACCCAGAAGGAAAACATTAGCCCTCGTTTGTCCTCGGAGTCTGGAGACTTTCTTTTTTGGATTCTCAGAAACCAGCCGGGACCCACGGCATCGAGCCAGGACGCATGGTAAGGACTCTCTCTGTCTCTCACTGTTTTACCAACAAGTTCAATCAAAGTTCAGCGGCATTGAGTGTAAGTGGGGCTTCAATGTTCAAATGTGGAGAAAGGGGAGAGATGCAGGAGGTCTGAAGAGAGGCAGACAGGCGGAGAGGAAGCTGAAGTGAAGGGCTGAGCGGTGTGTACTCACTCTTTCTTCCCTCGTCCCTGCTGTCCTCCAGGGAGCCTGAAAACAGGGAAAGTAACGGAAAGAATGACAGGCTGGGTTAAAAGAGGCGAGGGAAGATGGGAAGTGTTGGAAAGACAAACATTTGCTTTACTTTCTTTTTACTCAGGCAAGAAACGAAATCAGCAGCGTGGGTGCTTTCAGGGTACAGATTAATGTAGTTTGTTTTAGGGAGATTTTTTTTTTTGTTTGCCTAAAAACTTATAAAACTTTTTAAAATTTACATTTAAGCGCAAAAACATTCAGTTTTTGTTGTTTTGGTGATTTTCTCTCATCACTGTGGGGTTCAAGTTCCCAAAATGTAGCCTGTTACTTCATGTTTTTACTCACAGTTCACGGTTTCTGTCTGGTGTTTAGTGTGCCGAGGGTGAAGATGACGGTACATTAGTGAGAAGTAGTGATGAAAATGAGGAGGGGGAGGATATGCATGTCAAGACTGATATGATTTTACAGATAAACTTTGTTTATCAGCGATGAATGATGCGTAATTTCTATGTCCGGAAGACATTGGAGTACTCATAATCAAACATCCTGGATCAGAGAGAGCCAAACAGTAGTGACTGATAGCAGTAACGTCCTGTGCTTTATTATTTTTAGACACTTTTCTTTGTTCAAGATTGTGCATTTAGGGCCTGGGGGACTATTATTACTCTGCTTCCAGAAAGTGTCTTAGTTTTGGCTGTTGGTCTTACCAGGATTATGACAAGAGAGCTCATCATAAGGTTTTTGAATCATAATATAATCTTTTCCAGGTGGTTATTTGTAATGAAATTAAGTTAAGGAACACTGTTTTTTTTCATATTGGTTCACTTTGGCATCTAAAAAGATCAGGTTATGCTAAACAAAATATCAAAAACGAGATGAGATTTATGAGAGATGGACACAAAATTTGGTCAAACTGTGACATCACTGATTTGTGCATCTCCTTCAAAGAGCCTGATAAGTATTACACTTTCCAAACATAAACATCCTGCCATTGTGTCCCCTTTTTAAACTTCTCAGGTCAGGTTTGGGGTCTAAAATCAAGCAGCAACCTCTGGTCTAAAAATATGATAAAAAGAAAAAGTATATATTTATATATTTTCATGTAACCAGATAAATAACTCATTGAGAGTAGAATCTCTTTGACAAGGGCAACAGCACATGTAATAAAAAGCATCAGATGACAAAGAGAAAGTTTCTAAGCAATAAGGTAATAGAAAACAACAGTTTACCATGTGTGTTGATTAGGGATTAGGTAAAAAAAAAATCAGTTTGTATAATTATAAAGTACACATATTTTTTATTTCACGTATTTATTCTTCAATTTTTAACCTTGCAATGCTGTGTTCATGCACAGCATAGAAAATCGCCACCTCTTCCAGTCTTTCACAGTCACAAAGATGCGTTTAGGTACCTACGAGTGAAATAAGATCCGTAAATTCATCAAGTGTCCACTGGAGGCTGGTGGCCAGAAGCACCAGGAACCACATAAACAAAACAAAAATACACGTTTACAGCCGAGTTCTAAAAACAGGTTTGGTCTGGATAGCTCAATTTTTAATAACACTTTAGTATCAAGATGTTTAACATATGAGTTGTGCATAATCAGAGGTATATCTGGCTTTACTGACTCTAAAGGCTGGCCTAAGCTCTGTCCCTTCACCAAAGTGAGATTTTATCAGCGAATTTAATGTGGCAACCTCTGACAACGGGCTTTGACACTCTGTTTTGGAAACAGGACACAGTCAGTGTGTCCCAAATCGCATACTTCCATACTGAAATACTCAAAATTTTGAATATACTGCGTCAAAATGAAAAACAGTATGCATAGTATGCGAAAAATGAGTATGCAAAAGTACCCGGATGATGTACTCAAATCGGACCGGATTTTGAGTATGCAGCTGTGGACACTCAACACACTCATTTCCTTCTCTGGCAGCAATGGCGGAAGAGAGCTGTGGCCGTTCGCTCAGCACGGTAAAAATACAAATAAACAATACATACCGGGACATCTTCAGCCAGTTGGAGGAGGAGGAGATGTTGGCGCCGATTACAGCGTAGCAAAGCGCGATTGAAATTCATTGTTATTACAATGAAAGATGGTAAGATCTTGATATTTTGATCGTGTTATTAGCTGTGTTTAATATACTACTGAAAAGACTTTGAAAATTTGCGGGCAAATAGTGGCGGTATTTGGCGGAAATGCGCTGAAAGCCGGTCACAATTAGACGTAGAAGAAGAAGAGGTCGACATTGTTTCGTCATTTCCAGTAAATACGGCGCTCGGCAGTATGCGATTTGAGACAGCACTACACCCTCAAAATTTGTGCACTAAGCCAGTGAGTATGTAGTACGCTTAGTACACTCAATTTGAAATTTTTGAGTACACAGTATGGAAGTATGCGATTTGAGACACACTGAGAGACTGTGTCCATTTGTTTTACAGTCATGTTTAAAAAACACTGCAATATTTACTTTCTAATTAGAGGAACTCACTTTTTGGGGGGGTGGCAACAGTGGAGGAGGCTCCTGAAGTGCTGAGGTAGAAGTAGGTGAAGGCTTTTAAAGACACTTGTCTAGGCTGAGGAAAGAATTCCTTGAAAGCTACCACAGAGCTATCACAGTAATGATTCAAAGCCTAATAACGAGTTTAACACCCCCTCTTTAAAGTCAAATTTAGAATTCAGCACCTCAACTTGTCATAGTGTTCCTATAAAATGAAAATCAACACTGAGCCAAAAAATGGAGGGCAACTCAACCTAACTTTTGGTCAACTTGTTAAAAGGCAAAGAGTTGGACCTGGGGTGGACTTTTAGTCTCATAGTAAACTCCAACACGCCCACCTGTCCGTCAACTCAGTCTGATGTGATCCTGAGTGTCTGCGTCTTTATGAAACACAGAGGAGATTATGAAGGTGTAAAAGGTCAATCAAAATGTCAGGGTTTTATCAGGTAAGACGAGAGGAGGAGTGGCTCGGCGGCCTGAGAGGTCAGGTGAATTATTCAGAGCTTGATTGTTTGCTGCTCAAAGGGCCGATGCTGTATTGTGCCCTCGTGTCATAACTGCAGCTCACTTTTCCATTCTGGCTTTGTTAATGTTTGTCACCTGTGAGATAAAAGGCCTCAGTAGGCACCTGTATCCAGAGAAGCATCATAGACACAAAGAGTTAAATTAAATTAATCAGAATTTCAAAATGTAGTTCTCCTTGTTTAATCATGTATCTGTTTCTCTTTTTCAGACAGAAATCACAGAAAAAAAAGCTCAGTCAGAAACTTCCTCATGTAGTCTCAGTGATTTCTATTTACAAAAACTTTCATCAATCAGTAACCTAGAGTCAGGAAAACACTGAGTGTCTCTTACTCTCTGTCTGTTTGTTCAACCTACTTTCTGCTTAAATTGAAGCAGCTTTTTTGGTCAGTTTAAAGAGTAAGTGACAGAACAGAAAAAGAGAAGTAAACAAACTGTTGGATGGTTGACAAGTTGGCCAACTCAGAACTTTTTACATTCTTTTCCGTCAGTAAATCACTTTCATTTTTATAGTTGCAAAACAGTTTTATCTCCATTTTGAAGGCCCTGTTTGAAGAGTTTAAAGGTGATCTTGAAAAAATCTCCCATCTAGATATATGCCTGATTGTAATCCACACTTTAATATGAGATTATCAGCGGCAATATTGCTGTTTAAAGGTTATTTTGAATTGCTACTTCTTAGCTTCCAGGTCGGATTGATTTACGGCACATCTAGGTCTCTATGACAACACCACACCAGCTGATGAAGTTTAGCAGTGAGAAGAGATAAAACCCAGAGATCTGTGAGAGAAATGATTTCTGTGATTAATTTTGTAGTAATGGTGGACACAGGAGCCAAACTGTCAGACAGAAAAAGGACAGAAGAGCAGAAGAAAGATAAACAGAGAGTGATACAGCCCGAGCTAAAGGCTAACACAGGGGCTAAACTGTTTGTGATAATGTTCATTCCAACCCACAGTCAGCTGTTATTCTGCAGTGGTCTGTTCAAACTTGAGTCTATCAATAAAAAGAAGAGTGAGGTTACGTTAGCTCTGCTTGGTAGATGACTGGCAGGATATAACCAGGAACGTTACACATTACAGACATGGTTTAGAGCACCAGTCTGCCAGCTGTGCTAAATATAAACGGCCACTAAACTACTTCCAAACTGACAGTGGTCACTTGTTGTCACGTTAGCCTGCAGATACGTCAGAGCACTGGGCTGCCGATAGCACTACATGTAGCCGGCTACTACAACTTTTGCTTGATGTCACGTTTCAAACCGTATCGCTACATAACTGTACTAATAAATACCTTGTAACAAGTAAAAAGTTGTCTTGAACAAAGAAATTTTTTTTCAATCCGATTTCCTTTTAATTCCAAAACAAACACACGCCTCACTTAAAGTAATTTATGACAGTGTGCAGAGACCTCGGGCCACAAGGTGGCGAAAGAGTGCAATTAAAACAGATCCTCCTCATAGCATCTTTAAATTGAGATTATCAGCAACAAATATGGTTATTTATAAACACTTTGTCTGTAACCGTGTTCAGGTTGGATTTTCCCTAGAGAACATGAATTGATTTAAAGCACTATTATTTCATTATGCCATCTGAGTAACACTAAACAGATAGCCTGCTCACCTTCTGGACACTAAACAACGCATCAAACTGAATTTACTAGCTTGATTGTTGTAGCCTTTAACACCATAGTGTTACGTAACTACAGATGAATACATTACTTCCTCATTTTGCACCTTGGGAAAAGTGGTCTTTAACAGTTCTTGGAAAGAGTCACATCCTTGCGACATGAGGTGCCAGTGCTCATGAGAAACAGAGTCTTTAATATGGAAAACACTGCAGTTTTCAGCGAAAGGTGTCACTTCTATCAACATGGGGATCGAACTTTATGATCTTAACTTTTTGATGTGTGAATCAAATGAACGCTGCACTGCTGTGCTCTGAAACAAAACTTAGTTAGCAAACAGATTTAGTGTTATTTGTTTCTGTGACATTCAGCATTCATTTGTAACACTAATACATGAACAAAATGTGCAGTTATTTTGAGATTGATATGCTCTACCATTTGCACATTTTAGCCCATCAAGCTCTGTTGCTTTCTAAGTTTCATTGTTTCTTGATACAGTAATGGGATCACTTGACATCAGTAGCTCTGTAGTTGGCCTCCTTTCAGCTGGAAGGACAGGCTTCAATCTCTGGTCCCCCTGTCCACATGCTGAAGACACTTAACCCCAAACGTCCTGGTAGTTGTGCCCCCAGTTTGTGCATGAGTGAATGAAAAAGTGCTTGAGTGCTCGGAGGAATGTGACTGTTTGAGTTTTTGCATTCTTAGAAGGTAACCTGATTCAGATTTCTCTTTCTGTCTAGTTTGACTTAACTCACCCCAAACATCCTTTGTACTGTTACTGTAAGCTAACTGTGGTCAGAAACAGACTCACTGATTCTTTCTGTGTGTTACTGTTCAGCTTAGTCTGGACTGAACTCAACAGAAACTCTGCTTATGTCTGTTTCCTCCCCCTAAAACTCTCCCCATGTCTGCCTTGTCTCAAACTTTTTAGAGTTGACTCATGAAACCTTTAGCTGTGTCTGTAGCTCATTGATTCTATACGTGTGGGTTCATCTGTCCCTTGACTTGTTTCCTATCCAACCATCACCAGTGTCTACACAAGACACCATTCGGTCACATATTTTAGTTTACAACTTCGGTTTGTACAACAGCTCAAACCATACAGACCCCCATGGATCAGGGTCTGAGGTGAGTTTGAGTTGTTCTGTGGTTGATCTGTGGGCTGAAGCTCCAAGCTGCTCAGCAGAGTGAAAGCTTGACTCTTTCCTGTATGTGTCCCTGACCTAGATACATATTTTGCTGTAAATTAAAACATGTGAGCTCATAATTCAGTTAGATAATTTAAGAAGAAACATTCTGAACTTTTATTGGCTGTGAAGTATTGTTTTCACAGACTGAGATTTAGATCCAGATTAACCAGCAAAGTAAGAAAACAGTCAAAAATTTTACGTAAAGCCTTGTTTTTAACCTGGTATAACTAATGAAAACAAAACTTTTCAGAAAAAGAGGACTTGAATACAAGGCAGCCAAATAATATCTTCAAATCACTACAACAATCAGACGTGAGAAACATTTCTACGAGGTGTATTAATTTTTTAAAGTTTGACCACAGCCCATCTGGAATGACTGGAAAGCTGGAATTTTTTACCTGTACTGCAGCCAGTCACCAGGGGGAGCAGTTTTTGTGGAGACCTTACTTCGAGCCGAGCAAGCAGACGTCTATTTTTTCTTTACAGTCTATGGTTACAACTGGTGATATGGCTCTGTTTTGGGCGCTCCCTGCCCTTCCACTAGCCTAACGACACAGTTTTGTTGCGTTTCAGCCTCGTGTTTACATGGAAACTGCGTTTCAGCTGACCTAAAATGCAAACTTTTTAAAACAGCCTTCCAGAGGGAATTTTTCTGAAACGCTGCTGACATTGTTGCAGCAGTACAGTACAGTAAGCACGCGTTTTCAGTGGACACGCTGATGTCATGCTCCCCTCCACGCAAGCGCATACAACAGGACAACAGTACTGATGTTACAATCGTCACAAACTACCGTGTTGTGCTTGTGCTGCTCAATCAGCTGAATCTGCTGATTGTCTTTCAACAACATGAGCATCTGTTGCTCCACCTCTGCTCTTAGTATTTACCAGTTCACCAGATGATCGGCTTAACTCTACCTTGGTGTAGATCTACCAAAAGCGGCTTCTGGATAAGACAGTTATAGCACCACCCACAGGCCTGGCATGGTTACTACAGCGTTTTCAGTCCCTCAGCGTTTCCGTGTAAACACAGATTTTTTTTCACTGCGTTTTAGCTTTTCTGGATGAAACGTTGTGTAAAAGGGGCCTCAGGCGTACAAAAGAAAGTGAGCATCAGTGATAATACATGTGACACTGGTAAAATCAGACACAGGGTATAGGAGGAGCTGGGTTTGAGCGGATGATTACTTTGACACATCCCTTGTTAAGATTATTGAAGTTTGTTGATCACATGAGACAAAGTAATCCATCATCTCCTCTTCTCCTTCCTCTTCTCTCTTTCTTCATTAAAATGTCAGACTGCTTGAAGGAAGAGTGTACAGGCTGAGCTCTCACCCTAAAACAGGCAGCTCTCTCTCCCAGCTCTGCTTTCTCTCTACTTTCCCTCTCAGACTCTGTTCTCTGGTCTTTTTCTTTTGAGTGTGGTTTGGGAGTAGGCTGGTGTTTGTGGGAGAGGTGAGAACAAGCACAGAGGGTGTGATTCCATTTAAGTAAACTGATAAGCCCTCTGTGGTGTCGTTGGCCAAACTTGACAAAACACCGGTGAAAGGTGGTGCCCGCTTGATAACCCTGGTGTTACGCTGGCTCTCAATGCAAACTATCCTCATCCATCGTCATGTTTGGTCTGTGGGGGAAGTTAGGGGCTGTGTGGTGCATTATGTAACATATAATGAGCAGATATATTAGGATGAGGGTGTAATGGGATGGGTGGACTGACTGATCCCTTATCTTTTTCAAACCTTTGTTTTTGAGATATGATGGACTAACTGAATTTTTTTATTACACATTTGAAATCATGTGATGTTGAGTAAAGAATCTCTACTCTTCATATTTTCTTCATAGTCCTTTTACTTAATTAAAAATGTATATATATTAGGCTTTTATGCCTATGATAGATATGCAATGTTTCAGGTTTCAGGTTTTCAGTTGTGTTTGTGTTTTTCCGGGTTTGGGTTTTCGTGCGTGTCTTGAGTTTATTGGTTAATCTTTGGGGATCTTGTCTTGTGTTTCTTGTGTTTATCTCAGTTATTCTTGTTGTGTGTTTTTGTTTTAGTTTGTGTTTCTTGTCATGTTTAAGTCTTTTTTCGTGATTATTCTCAGTGTTTCTGTATTTTGCATTTATTTAGGACATGTCCACAGGTAGCCGGGTATTTTTAAAAACTAAAATCCCCCCCCTCGATCCTTTTTGAAAATACTTTTATCCACACACGGCTCAAAGAATGCCAAACCCACAATGGGCAGTGTTTTCCAGTAGTAAAACCTGTGCCGGCCAATCAGAATGAGCTCCTGTCATTCAGCTGTGATATTGGAGAACCAAAAACTCTGTTTACTTTACTTACAAAGTGAAGATTTTGGAAAACTCTAGTTTCATGGTTTTGTACGGATGCCCATTAACAGAGTTTTCGGTTCTTCAAGGTCACAGCTGAATGACAGGGGCTCATTCTGATTGGCTGTTACAGGTTTTACGTCTGGAAAACACTGCCCATTGTGGATTTGGCATGCCTAGCGCCGCATTCACCGGCGGATTTACCTGCGTGTGGACAAGAGTATTTTTAAAAACAAATGGGGGGGTACTCGTTTTTGAAAATAACCCATGGCCTACACAAAACTACAAAACCAGATTTTTTCAAAATCTTCTCTTGGCCGGAGTTTTCAGGAAACATTGTTTTCAGTGACATTAAATTGCGGTTTCGTGTGGGTGTATAAAAATATATGCAGTTTCCCAAATATCCGTCTACATGTAGACATGGCCTTATGGTGCGTTTGAGGCAACCCATAACTCGTATGTTTCCCGTTTGAAATCTCCAAGTTCTGACCTGAAAGCGTTCCAGGCCATTTACGACTTTGGTTAGAGCGCAAGGAATTCTGGGATGTAAACAAACCAGCATGGCAGAAATACTAAGATTTCTGCTTGGTCATTTCAATTACCAAAGGAGCCTGCAAGTTCTTTATTTAAGGGAAACTAAGGAGGGGAAACGGCGCAAGAGTTTTTACTGTATATTTCATGGTATATGTCGTTATTTTATTTAAAGTGTATTTTTTGTTAGTTAATGCACTGAACGCCAGAGTTGCCGCCAATGTACAATGTGTGAACAACAGACTAGAAGTTTACACTTGTAGCCCAGTGATGATAGCTCTCTCTCTCTCTCTCTCTCTCTCTCTCTCTCTCTCTCTCTCTCTCTCTCTCTCTCTCTATCTATCTATCTATCTATCTCTATTAGCTATTTCATGTCAGCGACACATTTGTCCACCGTCTCAGACACATAACAGATTATAGTTCATAATCGTGTGTGTAAATTGTGATTGTAACGTTCGAAATTTACTTTACATTGTTGTAAAGTCTATTTCTCACTGTGTGTCACACGCAGCACCACCGCATCCATAGAGGCTGCCATATTGTTTTGGCAGAGATTTGACGTCGTAACTTGGAGTACATCGATTTAGTACGAGTTCATTGGTAGTAAGTTACGAGTTCGACTGCCGTTCCAGGACATTTTCACGAGTTACAGGTGGGAAATATACGAGTTACTGGTTGCCTCGAACGCACCATTAGTTCTCTTCGTGTGTCCTTCCAGGTTGATTGCCCCTCATGTGTTTCACCTTTGTCTTGTTTCTCACCTGTGTTCGATTGCTCACCTCTCTATATAGTCTCTGTGTTTCTTGAGCTCTTCGTTGGTTCATTGTATCCTGTCTGTGTTTGCTGTGTGTTTCACGTGTCGCTCCTTCAAGTGAGTTTTTCACTGTTTTTTGGTTTTGCTTCTTGTGAAAGGATTTTTGGATTTTACTTTCAATTAAAGCTTTTTTTGTAATCTGCTGTGAAGTCCTCCTTCTCCCCCTTTTGTTTCCTGCTCTGTGGTTCATGACAGTAGAGCAGTAAACTTTCAACGATAGTGAAGGTTGACATGCGGAAAAAGGGTCTGCAGGTTGGTATCAAACTCAGGGTGCCTGATTGTGGACTGAAGTCTTTGAATTTGGGGTTCATGACTTTGCCTCAGAGCCAAACTTCTTTAAAACATGCCTGTTTTACCTTTTTCCACCCGTGGAAGATCCTGTGCTGCTGATTTGGAGGTTTCAGACATTTTCCCTTAATTATTTATTTAAAGAAACATTTCTTTGTTGAAACAATGTTTCATGGTAATAAATATTACACTGTTGTAAAGCCTGTTTATTGCTCTTTTAAATGGAGTCACATTTGTAAGAAACACACATTTATGGGATGAGCTACAGAGCTGAGTGTGTGGGTTGCACCCATGGGATTTTGCCAAACTTTCTCTGCCAGTGCTGAACAGCTTGTTCTGCTGTTGACTTTTGTTTGGTAGATTAGATGATTGGAATTTGAAGAAACAAGGCTTTAACAAACAGAAGCAGTCCAATTGCCGATCAGCAGAATCAGCTGTTTGGCATTGTAAGAGAAGATTTGGCAAACTTTTCTCAGGCTCTCAAACTCAGCTCTGCAGCTCATATCACAAATGCTTGTTCCTTAATGTGGCTCTGTTTAAAAGAGAAATAAACTTTACATCAGGAAAAGATTTATCAGCATGACGCATTGTTACAACAAAGAAGTAATCTACCAAACTCAAATGTCCTGACTGTTTTTACTACGTTTATTTATTTGATTAAGAATGACACATCTTCAGTGAAATGTTATGTTTGGAAAGAGACGCTCCTGATTGCACAAGTGTGACTTTAATCTGTAGCTGTGCACCTTCCCTCCTCTAGGGTGTAAAGTGTTGTGTCTTGAGTTGGCACACTGCTTCCTCTTTTAAATGCCAGCCCTGTTTTCTTTTTCGCAGAAGCAGCTCTTAAGGGCAGTTAGCAAGTAGTGGCAATCACTGCCACTTCCTGCTTTTGTTGAGTCACAGAAACTAATCTCTGTGCTCAAATATGAACATAGATACGGAAAAAAAAGTCACAGACACCAAAATCTGAAGTGTTGGCAAAATCAGTCTCAGGATTCATCGTCTGAATTTGTGCACAAAGTTTTCCTGATGGAAACTTTTTATCCAGTTGTGATTGAAGTTCAAGTTTTGTGCTATTCCGTTAATTTCCTCCCCTCCCTTCCTTTTCAAGGCTGTATTAGTTACGCTGGCTGCTGATCTGAAGCGTTTGGGAGCGATACAGGATGTAGGCAAACACAAAAACATGTCTTTGTTCCCTGTGGAGCTGCAACTAAATGTTCTTATTTCTGATTGATTTGTTTAATGGACTGCTTTTTGTTTAGTCTGTTAAAAGTTAGCTATCACGCATCACAGTTGTATTTTGGGGGAATCCAAAAGCCTCCAGTGTAGTGTGGCTTACGATGAGCAGAAGAAGTGCTGTACAAATGTTTGTATTTCTATAGGTTATTTCGTTGCTTGGAGTCAAAGCATCATGCAAAGTACAGTGTAGTTAGCCTGCTATTATTAGCATCAGCGGTCTGATAAGAGAAGTACCTGATGATAGAGATGCTGCAGAAAGCAAAGGGTGGTGCATCTTATAATGCCTTGCCCTCTTCAAAACAAACCAGGAATTCACTTTTAAGGATTTATTCCAAGGATCTCAAAAACTGGTTATTTTTGGAACTATGTCAGCCAAATTTCTGCAAGCTCTTTCCGATTCTTTGGAAAGTTTCACGTGGAATGTCCCAGGCGAACAGAGACATCCTTTTCAAATGACTAATAACATTTTAAAACTTAGCTAAAAAGAAAGAGTGACCAAATGGAGATTTGTAACATGTCTAAAAAAGATGCAAATTGATCACACTGTGACTCAAACTGACAATAAATAGTTTAGAGAGTGACTGCATGTCTACACAGAGACATGCATGTAACGTAAGAGAGTCAAGAGGGCCACTTAACTCCCCAAAGAAGACTCAAAACATCTACAAAGAGTCTCAATAAGAGCTCAAAAATGAACTAGAAAAGCACTCAGAGAGCAGACCTCTGCCAAGCATATTGTGATTGTGATGCAACTCTCTAGTCCTACTTTAATGTTGTACTCCCTTTCAGCAGACTGTCTGCTACAATTTGGTGTTTGTTGCAGGTTTGTACGATAATTTGTTTCCTTACAGTGTTGAAAATTATGATGACCCAGTACATATTTCATATTCCAGATCTTAGTGTCCAGAATATTGCCAGGATCTGGATCGTACTTTTACATCTGTTAGAAATTATGGTGGCCTTGTCTTGTATTGTTCTGCAAAGCAATTTGACCATTTATGGTGGAGTTATATACACATACAGTGAAAACGTCCCTATCTCACAATGATAAAGAATCCTTTAAAAAAGTCCTGGATCCAGACAGTGATCCAGATCACCTCCAAAATGTAATCACTACTTCCTTACCCCATTTTGTACCATTTCTGAAAATTTCATCAGGATCTGTTCGTTACTTTTTGAGTTATGTTGTTCACAAACAGACAAACTCTCCCAAAAACATAACCTGTTTGGTGGAGGCAATAAAACCAAAGACAACACACCCAAAGAGGCAAATTTAGATATCAATATGTGACAAATGTGATGATAAATACAGAAAGGGAGGTAAAAAAAACTACTGCAGGGTGATGAAACAATGATAAAAAAAAGACTTCAGGGACTCAAAAAATTGGAAGAAAAAAAAAGACAAAACTTCCTAAGGAGAGACGGTTTTGTTTTTCATTTCAGATCCGGAAATGTTTTCAGCCTGAGGAGCAACCTTAAAGCTTTTTCTCTTTATTCTCAGAACAGAAGATCCTTCTGTTCGTGAGACCCTTCACTTTAGAAACTTCTACGCCCCTGGACTCGTCTACTCCTTGAAACAGACCTCATTTATCCACGGCTCTGTTTGCTGTCAGTCTGAACACACACACACACACACACACTGAAAACACAGCAGCTGAGCTCACGGGCTTATCTTTACTCCAGCTCATTGTGAGATTGCTGATCTACGGAAACTTTTATCCAGCAGCTCATATCTCTGGCAGCTGGTTTAAGTGTTGTTGTATTATTGTGAGGACAGAGCTGTTTTCTTTCTCTTCCTGTGAGAAAGAAAGGGGAGGGTCGCGTCGCTCTGCTGGGAGCTGTGATAAGAGCTGAGTCAGGACATGGGACAGTTTTTTGTTGAGGCGCTGGCCTCTCTGCGTCTGCTGTGGGTCAGGTGGAGCTCCTGTGGTGCTGTGGGGTCATGTTAAAAGAGGGAAGTTAGAGGAGAAAAGGCTCATTCAAGCTCCTCCGTGGGTTTGTCAACACATCCACTGATTACTCCAAACACCAGTTTTTTCCTTTTTGCCCATATGAAAAAAAAAAACCTTGTTGCAAAACAAACACAGAAGTCCCCTCATTTAGCTTTTTAGACACAAGCTCATTATGAATGCACATAGACACACACACAGACACACACAAAGAAGGAGCATCTTTCTTCAGCTGCAAATGAGCGGTCAGTTTTAAGAAAAGAGCTCTGTTCAGCGGGGAAACCAGAGATCACTAATCAGACAGGACGCTCATTCATATGTGTGACCTTTGACCTGCTAATCCAGTCATAGGTGAGTGTGACACGCAGGTACTGTTACACACTTTTGTCTGAACCCAGGAGTTTTAATTCCACTGTTTGGTGCCACTTAAAGCACTAAAAGGTTTCTGTGTGTGTCTGTGTGTGTATGTGTGTGAGAGACACACAGAGAAGTAGGACATCTCTGGTTTTATTGGTAACTGAGGTTTAAAGTAAACCCCACATTGTTCTGATTCCCACTCATGTTTTTTCCACTGTGGTTTTCAAACTGATCTAAAGTTTTTGTTCCCAACCCTCAGACAAATTTTATAGAGCTGCTGTGTCTAATGACTTTGTAACAGGAGGCTCATCAGCATTTATTATTTGACTGATCTGATTATGAACTGAATTCAGTTTTCCACTAAAGTAAAACATTTGAGCATCCATCCATTATATTTTTTTTCTATTAATCATCCATCATCCATTAGTCAGTCCATTAATTCATGTCTCCATTCATCATTTATCCATCAAGTCAAATCCTATATTCATCATTTATGTTTTCAGCCTTTCATACATCCACCCACCCATTTAACCATCAGTCATACACCTATCAACCCATCATCCATCAGACAATTCACCCGTACATCCATCCAGCATCTGTCCATGGGTCATCAATCGATCCATCTATCAACACACATTCATTCATCATCCGTTCATTTATCTATCATTAGTCATTCCACCCATCCATCATCACTTATCCATCCAACCGCCCATATGTGAACCCTACATCCATCCATCTATCCATTAATCCAGCCATCCATCCATCATTATTCATCCATCCATCCGTCCATCCAGCCATCTACCCATCCATTAACCAAGCCAACCATCCAGATAGCAACCACACATCCATCAATAACCTATCCATCCATCCATCCATCCATCTACCCATCCATTAACCAAGCCACCCATCCATCCATCATCATTCATGCATCCAACTTCCCATATATCAACCATTCATCCATCAATTACCCATCCATCCATCCATCCATCCATCCATCCATCCATCCATCCATCCTTCCATCATCCATGCATCCATCCATCCATCCATCCATCCATCCATTCACCAAGCCACCCATCCATCCATCATCATTCATTCATCCAACTACCCATATATCAACCATTCATCCATCAATTACCCATCCATCCATCCATCCATCCATCCATCCATCCATCCTTCCATCATCCATGCATCCATCCATCCATCCATCCATCCATCCATCATCATTCATCCACCCAACCATCCACCCCTTTATCCATCAATCATCCATCTATCCACCTTTCCATAAAACATTCATCCATCCATCATTTATCCAGCCAGCTATCCATCCATCTACCCATTCACCCAACTATCCATCTCTCTATCCACAATCCATCCATCCATCCCTGCACACATCCATTCATTCGATCCTTAATCATCTATTTATGTATTCTTTTATTTATTCATTTATCTAACGTCTATTTATCCCTTTATTATTAGTGCATTATCCATTGATCCTCCATCCACTAACCATCTATCAACCCACACATCATTTATCCAACCATCTTCCATCACTTCACAGTCTATTCATCAGTCATCTGTCCATCCATCTATTCATTCATTCATTCATCCATCCATCCATCTATCCAAACTCAAAGGGCGAGCCCTTATTCTGTCATGGTGACTGCAGAGAGTTTAAAGATCACTTCATTCATGCGTGTGGCTGTGGAATAATCAGAGTGGTTGATTTATTGGAGTTTTTACTCTGAATGAATGAATGGATGAAGGGCCTGATTGTTTTAGAGCTTTTATAGAGGAACTCTGTCATAAAGTGGGTGGCTTAAAGTGTTTTTACTCTTTAAGGATCTTTAAGTTGATTTGTCTGCACATGCTTGCTGAAACACAAGACTGGAACCAAAACCAACAGATGAAACACAGACACTGAAGTTTACACATAAAAACAATGATGCAGACAAAACACACTCTGTTGTCCTGCCCATGTGTCTCATGCAGTGTGTGTTTTCAGAGCCTTGGCATTCTTGTTAAAACACACATACACACAAACACACACACATTCCTCGACACACACATCTGGTGGGTATTTATAGCTCCAGCGCTGACGTCAACTTGGCAACCAATGCTAAGGGGCGGGACGTCAAAAACCTCAGCTTCCTGTCCGGGAACCCTCAGCATGGACTGAGGGCACACAGACCTACACACACTCACACACACACACAGTTTTCCATCCTTTATGTTCACATTTGCACTTCATTACTCTCCTCCCTGGTGGGATTATTTTTAAAGTTTGTGGAGTTTTTGTGAATTTTTTCCATCCCATGATATTCAGGATCACATTTAGCCATGAAGTAAACATTCACAGAGCTTTTTGCTTACTAAACAACTTTAAGTGGATTCATACGATCCTCACATGGACCCAAGAGCTGGACAACCAAACCACAAAATATTTTTTACATTGACTCTGAAAAGAAATTTCCCTGCGTGTCCATCATCAGGACACTGCATTCGTGTGATCTTTCTAAGTGGGTTCAGTGCGACCACATATGACGACTAATGATCGATGGCTCTGTGTGTTGTGGCCACAGTGGAAACACAGCTGCAATAACATCGGCATACCCACAGCCACTTCTCCATCACACCTTCACTCAGTCTGGACAGGGCACAGGACTCCTGGTCCTGTCTGTCAGAGGGAGCAGATATCTGAATGAGTGGATGTCTGGCCTGAGAGGGGAGCCTCCCTCTGACTCACTCTGCCCTACATGGGAAAAACATGAGGAGGCCAAAGAGCTGATGCAAACCTGGAGAAATGAGAGAGAAGGCAGCAGAGGAGGCAAAGCTCACTGCGTCCCATCATTGAATGTCAATGTAAATTTAGATGTACACATTTAAAAAAGACAGACAGCTCCACAGGACTCCTCCTTGTCCTCTTTTCTCAGTGTAGGGAACAACTTACTCTTTGTGTAGTTATGAAATCTGGAGGATGAAGGTCGATGAAAAAGTTGGTGGTGTTATCCCTTCTGGCTTTCACGGTTATTCAACATCTATCTGCAACACCTCATCATTTTTTTATACTACTAATCTCTCAAACTGGGGAGGAAACTTTTTTGGGAGTTCTTCTCTTTTATCTGTAATCACCTCTAGCTTGATTTTCTCCAAATCACACCAGATCCAACTCTGCTATATTATGACAGTGGATCTGATACGTTTCATTTAAAGTCAATGTTTTACCTCGCATTGGCTCTGCCCCATGGTATCCCAACTATTTCTGATCAGGCTCTCTGGCTCAGACTTCTATTTTTGATGGATGCTGGAGCAACAATGCATCAATTTTCACAGAGCAGATTGAGGGGGACACTCACTCTAAAAAATGTCCAATTTTGAATAAATAAAATGGTCTGTTTCGACACCAGGTCATGTTCAACTTGGAAAAACAGCATACTAACAATGAGCTAGGGCTGCACGATTTTCACAATCGCCATCGCAATGTCAGCACATGCAATTCAGATTTTTCTCCATGATAACCAAGCAAGTCTGTAGACTCATCAGGACACAACTTTTTTTATTAAATCGCAAGCACAATCGCAATATTGTCCACCTAATCGCAAATTGGACCTTTTCCCCAAAACGTGCAGCACTACAATGAGCCCAGCAAAACCAGGCCTAACCAGGCAACAGGTTTCAAGTTGTGCAGTCCAGTATCAATAAAAAGCAGATCTGGCGTGAAGTTGGAGTTTATACCCCCATTTCCACAAAGTAGTCCAGTTTAAACCTATAGTGTATGATCTGAAACCCAGTTTGGCTGATGAGACACATTTGACCATCAATCACCCCTCCCCTCCATGTTCCAAGATCCCGCCCCCTGGCTCATATCGCCCTACCTTGCCTCCTACCAACACACCACCTCCAACAGAGCAAGAAGCCGGCAGAAAATGTAACAACCATCCCTCTTGTAACACACGGCACATTTAAAACCATAAATTACTGGGGCGAAGGCTCAGTTTACAATGCTAAAGATGTGTGGCTAACTTGTGCTAAAATCTATTGACAGCCGACCCGTTCTGACCAGCAGCGTTCAGTCATTAGCCAGTATAGGCACAGACTAACCAGAGTTATTCAGCTGACATCTCCCACTGTAGTAAACAAAGTCATTACCTGTTCAACAGAAACTCAGCTGTCTCGGCGTCAGTCTTCAGTCCCAAATCCCGCTGCAGCTTATACCACCAGCGGTACATTTCTCCAATACTCAGTCTCTGTTGGCACCTGTATCGCTCATAATTCTTCCTTGCTTCAGCCTTTTCCTCAAAACTTTTTCGTTTTCTTCCCTTCGCTGTGGAGGGTAACAGTAACAGCTTCCTGATTTCAGTCTTCTCTGGCTCCATGACGCTTTAGTAGCTGAGCAGCTAGCTGACGTGAGAGGGGTAGTGGGGAAGGACAAGGTGGGGCCATGGGCAGGACAGTGCAGAGCAGGGGAGACGGGATTGGATCGACATGCACAAACCCGAAATGAGGGGAACAGCAGTTCGGATTAGTCAATTATTGTGCCTTTGTGCAGCTGATGTCCTAAATGGATTTTTTTTGTTCTTTTTGCTTTTTGTATTGCGTAGATCGGACCATCGGACCATAACGGCCTCATAAATGCTGTTGTTAATAATTACCAAGCTTCCAAATCATAGACCATAGCTTTAAGACGGTTTGGTACGAGTTAAGTCTAATCCTGTTTGCATTTCCAAAGCTAACCGTGCCCCTTTGTGGTAGGAGGCATGTAAGCTGAATGCCGATAGCTGCATCAGTTAAATAGTAGCGTGACGCCATAGCAGTGCAACACAGTGTACTCCGCTAAAAAAATCCAACAAATAAGGAAAAACGGGACAGGGTAAACAAAGAGCAACAATGGGGGACATCCAGCAATTTGCCTTCTTTATGATTTTCATGTGGCTCTTTGTTACAAAGCACAATCAAGCTTTGTTTCAGAGAAGACTGAGTGCCGCCAGGAGGAATACAGCAGCTGCTGTAGCACAGGAAATGAGAGATTTTTCAACCAATCAACGGTCTGAAGTGTTGCAGCTCCATCTTCCAGGATCGGATCAGTTTAGTCTGGCCCCCCTACATAAGGGTCCCAAAAAGTGGGACAGCTCATCTCAGTTATTTGGGGATCTGTCCGGGGATTAGTCAACGGAAACCCAGAGAGACAAATTGAGAATTGATCAAATAATGCAGAAAAAAATCTATAACATGTGAAAGAAAAGTTTTAATACAAGAGAAACAGAAAATGTAACAACAGCTCCTAATCAGTCAGCTTCTTTCTCCAGCTTTAAGTTTTCACCTTCTTCACTCCATCTAAAAAACTTTCCAGTCAGACACTGAATGTATGTTTTAAAGAGCAGCTGAATCCTGCTTTAACCTATGAAAGCCTGGAGAATGATTAGCTCATAGAGCACAGTCTGGAAAATGTCCTGATGGCAGCTGGCGGCTCCTCGGTCATTCTCACTTTACCAGCAGAGAGGTTTAAACCCTGAGTTTCCAGGAGAAAGTCCATGTCTCACTCTGACAGTTTGGTGTGTGAGGGTGTGTGTTTATTCGGTGGAAACTCTGTGACTCAGATTTATAAGTTTGTTAAACAGCTTTTCTCTCCAACAGGTCGGTATGATGGATAGATAACAGCAGGAGTAGGAAGGGAAGATGTCGTTCTTTGGCGTGGATTGTGTCAGAAAGAAAGAGACAGGTGAGTTTAAACAGATTACTTTAGCTTTGACATTTCATTTTATTCCTGACCTTCATAAACCAACAGGAGCAGTTTTGAAGCTTTTTATCATAAAGCATGATTTTCCTCAGGGGATTCAGCTGCTCAGTTTTATCACACTGGTTAAATTAATAACAAGAGTGGGCTGAATAATTCTTCTAAATAAGAAACTGAGGATATAATTTAACATTTTTATGATAACAGAATGACTCCCATCTGTAAAGGAGGTTTATTCAGCTTGATTTAGAGCTTCACAACAGCAAAGGGCCACTATATCTCTTACATTTTTATTGTTTTGTCTTTGAAAATAAATCCACAGTGCGTGCAAAACACTGTTTAAAAAATGTCCAAACAATGGTGAGGGAAAATCAGTCTAACTCAGAAGAAGTCCCCTTGCATGTGAGTGCACAAAGACACAGTGGATTAAGTAGTTTTGGGATGTTAAGAGTGTGCAGCAAATTCTAAGCCTCCTGCTTGATTCATACTCACACTATTACTATGGGGGTTTATGATGAATTGATGTAATGAATTCATGCAAGAGAAAAGACTTTATTAAATATACAGAGACCAGACCGTGTACAAACACTATCTAGTTTATAAACAAAGGGCGTTTTCCCTCACTGCCTACTACACACTAAGTGTGAATGCAGTGTGCAGTAGGCACTTATTATCACCTACTGTTTTTGCATGTAGTATGACTGTTCTGTTGGGTCTGTTTTGTATTTCATTACTCTGGTTTGAAGTTTCAGAAGGCGGAGCTACAACTGATGATTTTTTTTACCTTTATTGAAAATGTACAACACAAACTAGGTAGATCGTAACAGTTTCATTATTTTTTTTTTAATTGGACCACAGCAGAAACATCATATTTGATTTTCAATCTTACACCAAAAGTAATATTGTTTATTTTAAAAATTCTGGAAGGGATTGACGTTTTATTTTTACAGCTGGTGGAAAAACCACTTCAGTATAATCTAGAGCTGCAACTATCGAGTATTTTTGGAATCGAGTACTCTGTAGATTATTTCTTCGAGTACTCGAGTACTCTAACGAGTTATACTATTTTGTTTTTTAAACAAATTAATCAATTATATAGAATAAAACATGTTAAGGCTTTTAAAATGAGCAACCAAATACTGTTTTTTCCTCAGAAAAGGTTTTTTTAATGAACAACTTTAAAAGTTTTAACCAGTTCTGGCCTAAAATCAAAGCCAATTCAATACTGCTTTACAAAACAGTAATATAATTCTGCAATCCAAAGCAGCTTAAAACACAAGGCATAAGAATGTAGTGTATTAGTATGAATTTTTCCAACATGTTTAAGGAAGGCTAGGAAGAGAGAGAGATTAACTCTCAAGTCCCTGTAGAAAAAGAAAAAATCACAACACTACATCAAAACATAGTTAAGATATGTGATATGAGAGAGGGGGGCTGCAAAGTGCTGCTCCTCTCCTACAAAAGCGCACCCTGTAAGGCAGGGGTGTCAAACTCAATTGCACATGGGTCCAAAACTCAAAACACACACTTTAGGTCAAGGGCAGAAAAAGAAAAGTAGATTGAACACATTAAATCTAAAATGTTTTGTTAATAAATATGAATAAATGGACACAAATACTATCATTATAGAAAAAAAGAAAAATATGAATAACTATGGATAACTTAAAAAGCTTTTGCTCTCCCTAAAAATGTCTCCTGTCAAAATAAAAAGTTGAAAATATGAACATGAAAAAAAAACAAAAAAACCCTGAAAATATTATATAAAATTGTGCTTTTGTTTTCCATTTGTCTCTTGTTCAGAAAGGCAGCTGTTCCACTGCATTATGGGATCTGTATTTTGTGTGTTATCAGCACTTTATAGGGCTAGACCATTAGTAAAAACAAACAACAAAACCAAAAAAACAATATAAAACTATCGCGTGGGCCAGATATAATTGTCCCTCGTGCCCCCTGGTCTTGAGTTTAACACATAAACTGTGAGAAGTGGTTACAGCTGTATTTACGTGAGTGAGTAAACTTTGTCATGCTTCGTACTATACAACAGAGTCCTGCGCGGGTCCAATTTTCAAGATCCGACCCGCCCGCCCCGACCTAGGGACGTACAAACCCGCACCGCAACCTCGCGCATCAGCCTGATTAGTACCGCAACCCGACCCGATCCGTGGAAACACGACCCGCAGCCCGACCCTTAACATCATTTAAAGTATTCATTTTGGGTCATATTGTCTGAAAATTGAACGGTATATCGCCATAGTTCAGATGCCAGTGAGTAAACAACGCACCTGAATGAAGCAACTCTTCCAATAAAAGCTTGACTTCAGCTCCATCATCAACCGTCTGTGATCTTCTCACATATAACTGTAAAATCACTGTTTTTTAACGTTTAATGCTTTTAAACTTTTAATCTCTTAAAAGGACCTTTACATGTGTAATAGTAGACTTACTTTCTGTCCAGACTTAAGCGACGCTCAGCAGGTACGAGCCGTGATCATGTCTCAACCATGGATGTAGTATAAGAACTGGATCGCGTGGCTATATGGTCACAGCCCTACAACCAGCTTACACCTTACGTTTTTTATTTATTGTATTTATTATTATTTTATATTAATTTTGATGTGTCAACGAAAATAAAACCCGCGACCCGACCCGCATGTTATTTTTTCCACCCAGATCCGAACCCCGAAAAATAAAAGGTTTTAAAAACCACCCGCAAATCAGCTGTTTCTGCGGGTACCCGACCCAGCGCAGGACTCTGCTATATAATGTGCAGGCGCTAGGGTTAGCAATTTTAGGTAAGTTACCCGGTAGAACCTCCTCCACTTGGAGTGGTGTAGTGAGGATGTTTGCGTTTAAGGTGCTGCAGTATCGCCGACGTGGTGTGATGGTATGCAAGTTCGGCTTTGCAGTATACACACTGAACGATATTTTCGGCACTTCGAAGTGTGAAGTGGTCCCACACACCAGACGTTTTCGGTCTTTTTCGTCCACCTTCCGCCATTGTTTAAGTCCGGCATCGCTGTGATATGTCCGTCAATTAAGACAGTCCGGGTGACACACGTACACATACACACACACACCTCCTCTCTCTCTTTCCCTCTCTGTCCGTCAATCACAACAGTCCGGTGACACACACACCTCATCTCTCTTTCTCTCTCTCCTTTTCTCACACCATCTCTCTCTCACGCACACATACATACACAAACGCGCGCGCACCTGATAGCTCTCATCGCCATGTGATGTTAATTAAACGAAGCCTCGAGGTAAAGAATTTGCCTCGATCATTTTTTGTACTCGAGGTACTCGAGTTACTCGAGTAATAGTTGCAGCCCTAGTATAATCCACATTTGGTAGAAAAAAAGGTAGTTATTGTTTTATATTTGCTTGAATTTGTAGAAGTTAACACCTCTTTTACAACAAGAAGTGACAAGATTTACAGATGTTTTTTTTCTCATCACTTCACTTCTATCTCACGGACCGTCTAACGTTAGTGTTGTTGTATTGTAGTTATAATGCTGACTCATTCCAGTAGATGGCGGTAACTCACCGAAACCTGCCACTCGCATTGACAAAGAGCATTTGCACCATGCATTGTTGGAAACAGTTTGCCAGGTAGACTGGTCTGTTGCATTCTGAGAAATTTTCTTGAATCAGTAGGACATCCAGGGATTTTTGGTATACTGCAGATTTTGCAAAATTGCATACTACCTCCTACAAACTGAAATTTGGCCAGAACAGTAGGCACTGCTAGTGTAGTTGGCGGTTTGGAAAACAGCAAAAGACTGAAATGAAGAATCTGGATTTGAAAAGAAAAAAACAATTTTTTGACAAAGAATCCCAATTTTGATATTGCCAAACAAAAAATCCAGATAGATCGAATTTTTAATTTTTCTCCAACTTCTACTGAAAATTATTTCTGTAAGTGATTTCTGTACAAATAAGTGTTCTCAAACATCCTTGTTCCATCATCACAGACTGATGAGGTCAAACCTCACCTGTCCCTCAGGTGTGTCTTGATACCAGACGATAAGTGGTCAGTTTTCTGCAAAATTACACGCTGCGCAAACATCAGCAAACTTTGCTTCTGACCAAGGAAAATGTTCTCCATTAGGGGACGATATGGGGAAAATGTGAAAGGTTGTTTTTATTGCAGGATCAGGATCTGGATTTCATAGGATTGTTTTAATAGTCAGACTATTTTGACCTGAGAACAACAGTTTTGGCCTCAAATATTTCTTATCTAGGACCAATATTTGTCTGTCCTGCACCATTTCACAACTTGAATCTGGTCTTGTGTTTCCAAATGTGTCTTTTGAACTCTAACATGTTTTCACATCATGATAAATCCGTTCATATAAAGATGTCAGCTGTAAGAGTTGTTGAGTTTCTGCTAAATGTACAGAGCTTTAGCTCAAAACCAGTAGCCTATGCACAGTCCAAATGTCGTTTGAGGAGACTTTATTAGATAGACTTTGGTTTGATTTGTGTCCTTGTCAGAAGATTTAGTTTCGAACTTGATTAACATCAGGACTTCATCACTATCTTCTCTCTTTTTGTGTTTTCATGTCAGAGCTGGAGAGGAAACTGCGCGCCAATGACCGCGAGTACAACCTCTCCTTTAAATATGCAGTAAGTGTGTCTTTCTTTTCTTACAACTTGCAGCAGATGCAGCCTGTGTTCGTTTTACACAACAGCTCCGGACTTAATGTGGTCAATGCAAATATTTACAAAGAAAAATCCTCCTTCGAGTGAGTCCTGCTGCTAAGATCATATATTCAAAGCAGAAAAATGAGATTAACACAGTTGTTTGAGAAAAAGACAAAAGGGTGTCTCAGAACATTTATCCCAAACAAAACAGATTAAAACACGCACACAAACTCTCCTCTTCCCCTTTTCATGTGTAAACATTCACATCCAGAGCAGCGTTTCCAGTCTGTGGGTGGTTTTCTCAGTAAAGACATTCAGAGATGAAGCCACGTGTGAGTCAGATTGAGGCTGGTCCAACCTGATAAGACCCACCTGCTGCAGACTGAATCCTCCCTCCAGACCTCCGCCCGGATCATGATGACAAACATCTGCATGAAGAATTCATCCCAAACTGAAACGAAGGGCTTCTTCACAGACTAACAAAGATTTAAACAACAAGACTCATCCTCCTCATGTCTAACATGAGGAGGATTTATTATTGAAGGATTTCTTCTGAGGGTCCTCATTCTACCCCTTCACTTCTGTCTAGAAACTTTGATTGACCTCACTTAACCTTCAGTCTGAGAGGAGCTCCTAAAAATACACAATGAAGTGCTTATCAGTGAGTTGCTTCATGATTAATATCAGTAAGACCTCACCAAGGAGGGAGTTTACAGAGAATGGATCACTGCTGCGAAGAAAAGTGCAACATTTGCATCCACGATCTGCTGCGTCTTGAGGTGTGATTCAGAAGTTAAGTTGCACCAATGACATTTTAGCAAAAATGTCCAGCCCTTTGACAACATTCAAGGCAAAGTGACATAAGATCTTTTTGAATTTAAAAAGATACTTTTACATTTTAACTGTCCAAAAGAGAGAGACTGCTTTTTTTTCATTTCTACTGCATGTTTCCAAAAAGCACCTCATTTTTGTCAAATCGACTCATTTTTTAAGTCAATTTCTACTCCCCATGTGAAACCAAACATTTCAATGTCATGAAATAACATTAAAATGATATGTTAGGTTTTGGTTTTGTTGGACCCCCTAATACAGATACTGCTTAGTTATTAGAAAAATAATTTATTGGAAAAAAATGAAGCACAAGCTCTGAGGACTCAGGACGATCCAACAGCCCGGCTGAGCATACAGAGAAAACATAGGTATGCTCCAGACATCATAACACTGCAAAAACTGGCAGCTACTCAGCAAGAGGGTATTATCTGTCTGTATGAGGCTGGACAACCTGGGGCCAAGGCAGTGAAGCCGGTTCAATATACTCCAAAAAATCTTTTCCTGATCCGGCCTCACTCAAGCTATGCATGAGAAAAGTGAACAGAAAGAGGAAGGAGAGTGAGAAAATGCAACATCTACACCTTTAAAACTGGGATCAACGCAAGAGTTTATGTCTTGTTTTTAGTCAAAAGACTTAGCATGAGCCTCATTCACCTGAAAAGCCCCAAAAATGTTTTATTTTAATATCTTATCAGACAAAAGTGGTGCCTGACTTGCTTATGTGGTTCATATTGAGTTCAGTATTTTCCTACGAACATTAACACTCGAGTAGATTTCAGATTTTAGACTGATCAGACAAACAGCCATCACATGATGATACTGACTGTACTTAAAACATGGAAGTGAGTATTAGAGCCTGTGACCACACTTTCGTTCACAATCAGCCACAGAGAGGTCAAAGGTCACGTATATGGCTTAGTAAACAAAACCAGCACAGTTTATTTGAATATGTCTTCAGTCTCACAGTATAATCCACTCTTCCATATTATTTTCTCCTGTAATTTATCATATCTGCCCTGGATTACTTCATGTCTGCAGAATATCCACAGGCTCACAAACATCAGGCAAATATTTGTTCCAGCTGATAATGTAAATACCCACCATGCACCTGTCCTATCATGTAGGATACTGCGTTAGATTTCCATAAAACAGCCATAGAGGTTTTATGGATCCATAAAACCTCTATGGCTGTAGAGCACCTTTATGTTCTTACAGGTGTTTGCTCACAGTTTACATCCAGAAACAGAGGCGATGTGTTTGGTTTGTGCTGTTGGAATTTTTAGACGAGATCTTACTTATCTTCCTGTGAGGGTTAGGTATTGATAAGGTTTTATTGATACCAATGCCCTTATTGATTCTGCTTATCAATCAGATTTTTTTTGATGACTTTTTTGTTTATATTACTTTTGGTAAATAAGGAGATTTATTCCATGTTGAGTGTACTAAATAGGATCTCATGTGAGAGAGTAATGAACATTTCTGTGTGAGTTCAATTCGTCAGTAAAACTTTAAGCTGAAAATCCTGAATCAGAGTTTTCTTGGGAAATGTTAGCTAACTACAAAGCTAAGATAGCTATGGCAAACAAGTCGAGGTAGGTTCTGGCGGCTCTGCGGCATAGTTTAGAGAGCCACTAAGAGAATTGTTTAGCATAATGGCTATCTGTATCCACGGATTGAAACATTTCTTATTGATTCTTAACAGAACCAGTTTTCGATGCCCATCCCTACTTCCTGTATTAGCTGTAGTAAATTTTTGAGTAAAAGAATTAATCTGCCTGCTGTGGAGGAGGTTTTATTAATGTGTGAGATAATGAAAAGATAACTGAAGTAACAGAAACAGGTATTAAACCTTCAGTAAAGACAGAGCTTTTATAAAGATGTACTCTTCCAAAAATTGACGTCACTTTTTCTTGTGTAAACACAGTATCCTGATTTCAGGGACCCTGTTATCTTACCTGGAGTACTCTGATAGAAAACAGCATAAACATCTCGTCCTGTTTCTGACAGTTGCTGTGTATCTGCAAAGGCTCAGTTAAAAAAAAAAGATAAAAACAAGGTTGTAAAAGTTTGATTAGTTGGTCTGGCTCTGACTCTATCTGCTCTAAGTTTGTGCCAACAGCCCATAAGTCATCTTATAGAGCAGATTTATTATGTTTCAACTTAAATTAATGTAAGGTTGAATAGATAAACCAATAAACGAGCAAGCAGCTCATACATAAAAAAATGCAGGAAAGGAAAGAGTCAAAGCGTCATATTTTACTGAATATGGCTAAACACTGGAGCTCAGGTAAACAATGTCAAACTGGTTTTGAGAGTGTGGCTAACACTTACAGAGCTAGCACCCAAGGCTTTGATCCTCCTTGCCGCTTAATGTTCATGTACTTGCATAAATTCAACGACACATAGCCTGTACATGATTATATCTCCATTTTCTAGATTAAAATACTGACAAACTACATCTACGTAGTACGAGACGCCATCTGTCACCTGTGCTCGATCTCATCCAGGTGGTAGATCATCATGTGACTATGACAGTTACCGTTAAACAGAGCTACATCTCCAGCTAGTGGCAGGAAGCTGCACTACAGCTTTGACAACATAATATAACCATCATTCAGGGCATGAATGGTAGGAAATATTAATAATAAGTTGAAATGATGAGTAACACTTTCCTTTTTACACTCGTTCTAGACAAACGCCATCAAGACCTCCAAGTACAACTTCTTCACTTTTCTACCTCTTAACCTGTTTGAGCAATTCCAGAGGATCGCCAACGCCTACTTCCTGTTTCTGCTGGTGCTGCAGGTGAGGGAAACGCACTTAAATACACACAAAGTGTACACAAATAAAGGTGCACACAGAAAGAGTTGCCATGCCAGCATTATGTTTTGCAATTCACCAAATAATAAAAGAAAAAAACAAGATTTGGGGAACTAGTGTTGTTTTCAGTTTGGGGACTAAAACAGAAACTGAGTGAAATGTGTTTTATGGGGAAGTAAATTCAAAACTCTTTTTTCCTCTTTGGGAAATGAAATCACAGAGAATCTCATGATTCAAGTGGAAGACGTAAAGGATTTGTATCTTTTTTACAACCTGAACGTGTTTAACAGACTGTATCATGGGAATCCCCGCTCCTCACACTTCTCGACATGCTAACCAACTCAACACGTCCACAGCTCTTCTCCGTCACAGTGGAGCTGCGTGTTAACCAAACAGGATGTGGACGAATCAAGTGCTGTGAGATTAAGGAAGTACAATATCCAGAACAGGAAATTGCCTCATGATGCAAACTGAAAACAGTCGTGTTGCACCACAGAGGTTGTCTGCAGTGACCGTTGTCTTGGTGTAAAGGAACTTCAGGTTGTTTTGAATGAATTTTACAAACACATTTCATAAAACAGTTTAAGTCCACGTGGTTTGGTCATGTAATCGGATCTGTCATGGTTAAATCAGCTTTGGAGCCCTTCTTATGGCCTGTTTTTCATGTCATTATTATCAAAATCAGGATAAAAATCTTTGAGATATCCTCCTTACACAGAACTTTCTGTGTGTTTGTGTTTTCTTCAGGTGATCCCTCAGATCTCGTCTCTGTCCTGGTTCACCACCGTCGTACCTCTGGTCCTCGTGCTGTCAGTTACCGCTGCCAAAGATGCCACTGATGATATCGTAAGAGTATTCTTCAAAAGTAGAAAACAAGTTGGATAAAAACAAAGTATGAGATATTTTAGCAGAGAGAATTGTTTCCATCTAAACCAGTTTGATGGTATGGAGAATGTTCATTGTCCAGCTCTTGCCATACTCAGTAGTTGATGTTATTTTCTGTTATCTCATTCTGCTGATAATCACGTTTACTCTGACCGTGGGAAAAACATCAGCAGTGTCATGTACAAAACACTTCACACAGCTTTTAACCCATGTTATCTCACTGTCAGCGTCAAACGTTACACACGTTTGACCGTTGGCAGGAGACTGTGTTATAGTTTTCACATTTTAAACCCTCTTTATTTAAGGCAACAACAAAAGAAATGGCAACCTATTCCAATCCATCTATACCAGGGATTCCCAAACCTTTAAGACTCTCAAAATAGCGATGCCAGAGATTCATGACCATCTCTGGTGGGAAAACACCAGTAGACCAATCCAAAAACAAAAAGAGGCCCAAGACACTTCATTCAGCTGAGGGGTAGAAAATTAGACCAGTCAAATACACATATTGTTGTATTTCCTAAATAAATTTGTCATCACTGATACCATTGTTACCCTGGTTTAGTATCATAGGGGTCTAGTAGCAACAAAAAAGTGGAAACAGATCAAGTATTTTCAATTTGCGTGCTTTTATATCAAGTTTAAATCCTATTTTTCTTTGTACTGTTACCGTATGGGTGAAATATGTGACTGTAAATAGCTTTTGACTTAAAAAGGTATTTTCTGACCCCCCTATTAGTGTTTCATGACTTCTACCACTTTGGGAACTACTGGTTTATAGAACAGTTAATATGTGCTATATGAAAAATGCATACACAGGAGAATTTTTGATCATTGCTTGTGCCTAGTACTTTTATCTTTTCTCATTTAACCTCACTTTTGGTGGCTGATCTTCAGAAGACTTTAAGTTTTGATAAATTACTGATACTGATTCTTATTTTGCAGCTTATAACACAGTAAGATGACTAGCATTGCATGGATTGAATCGTAGTTTCAGACTCAGAAAGCTAGATCAGATACTGGTGACAAAGGGTAGAGCCATTGGTCCTGTCTGTTCAGCTTAAGTAAGAAAAGTCTGAAGTTGCCAAAACATCTTTCTCAGTCTCATCCTCATATTTAAGATGCTGTGAGAAGGATTTGTAGCGCACACTGTTGTAAAGATATGACTTTTAACCAGGAATGTGTTTGTTTTGGAACAAATGTTTGGAACAAATCTTAGTTCAAGTCAGCTTTTTTACTGGATACAACGCGACGAGGTAAGGTATTTATCAGTACAGTGACGTAGCGCTGTTGTTTGCTTGATGACAACAAGCAAACGTAAGTTCATACCATACGTCGTAAGCTGGCTATAGCCCTAATAGCAGCCCAGTGCTATGACGTATCTGTAGGCTAACGTGACAACAAGCTATCTGTCAGTTTGTACAGTAGTTTAGTAGCCGTCCATATGTAGCACTACTGACGGCTCGATACTGTGAGACGTGTCCCTAATGTGTAATGTTAGTAACGTAACCTCACTCTTCATTTTATTGATAGACTCTCAAGTTTGAACAGACCACTGCAGAATAACTGCTGACTGTGGGTTGAAATGGACGTTATCACAAACAGTTTAGCTCCTGTGTTATCCTTTAGCTCGGGCTGTATCACTCTCCTGTTTATCTTTCTTCTGCTCTCCTGTAATTTTTCTGTCTGACAGTTAGGCTCCAGTGTCCACCATCACTACAAAATTAAACGCAGATATCATTTTTCAGCAGAGAAAAACACAGATCTCTCTTCTCACTTCTAAACTTCGTCAGTCAGCGTGGTGTTGTCATAGAGACTTGAGCATGCCATAAATTAATCCTGTCCTGCTCGACTCAATCAGGAAGCTATGAAGAAGCATTTCGAAATAACCTACATTGGTGCTGATAATCTCATTTTAAAGTGTGGATTACAATGAGGCATTTTTCTAGAAGGGAACCTTTTTCAAGATCACTTTCAAACTCCTCACTGTCCATTCAAGGAATGGAGGTTGTCCAATTAATACTAGTATAGATTTGTTCAGGATTTTATCTTCCGTGCTGACTCTGATGCTTCACATCACTACCGTCTTTCCCTGTTACGCCTCTGTTACTACCTCACTCAGCTGATCAGGGGTGGAAACACTTTGCTCCACCTTCATGCCTCCATGTGCCACACATTCCAGACGAGGTCTAACCACGGTGTAGATATGCTGCCCTGAAAAGGAAATATAGAAGAGCCTTTAGGTTTTTTAAAGTTGTGCAGAATCACATCCTTTACATTCTGTCTTTTTTAATAGTGAAGAGAATGAAACATTCTCATGCAATCAAAACTGTCAAAACTGAGAGGATAGAGGACTGAGGAGAGAGAAGGAAGATAGAAGTAACTGATCTCATAAGGAACTGCAACTATTACAGATGTTAGGGTTAGTCAGTAAATAGTGTTCAAGGACGGCTTAAAGCTCCTGTGAGGAACTTTTGGCGCCACACTTTAGATGTTATCAGCAGCATTTTCTGATTAAAATTATTTCCTCTTTATTACATCCTACAACACTTTCCCTGTGCAGCATTTACAAGATTCATTAACAGGAGAAATAATCTCTCTGATTATCTTGTTTCTGCCTCCGAGGGGCATTAGCAGTCATTTCAGTCTGCTGAAAACTCCTCACAGGAGCTTTAAGTGAGCTGATTGAGCATTTTTCTGATAAATTATTGCAGAAGAGATGATTACGACAGCGTGACTTTTATAGCTGTGATTAAGACATGAAGCAGTGTCATACAGGAATTGAAACTGATGAAGTAATGATAGAAACTCCCATCAGTACGAATTCACAACTACAACACTGTTAGCCCAATCTGCATGTTCATGAGGAAGTAGATTTTCTTTTCGCCCAAAGGTCATACTAATGCCTGATTTTTTCATCGCTTTCTGGGAACTGAAGCAGAACCAAATGTGCCCAGGGAACCGTGACAGGGAAACCAGTTCAGTGACAAAAACTAATAGGAGTGTGTTTTTGTGCGTGGGGTGGAGGCACCAGATAACCTCATGCCAAACCACCACAAGAAAACGAGTGCAGTCACGGGTTAAACATTAGCTGGAGGAGAACAGGACTCTTTTTGTTTGGCGATCCTGAACGCTCCTCGCCCGTCGCTGCCCATCTGTTCCCTGAGTGAAGTCACTGGGCAGGTTCAGGCGCGCTCACAGAAACTCAACACTGACCATGTATGACCTTGCAAAAACAGAGGCTGAAATAACTGACGCCAGGGTTGGGAAAGGTGCTGTGAGAAGAAGCTGTCAACTGCTGAACTTTACAAGAAATCAATGAGGAGACAGTTTTTAGATATGTCACAATCTTTAGATCACTTCTTTATGTCCATGTTCTGGATGAGTTTTTGTTTTTGATTTTTGTTCATGTTTGGATTCTCTTCAAAGCATTCGCAGACCTACACTCACTGGCCACTTTATTAGGTACACCTCGCTAGTACTGGGTTGGACCCCATTTTGCCTTCAGAACTGCCTTCATCCTTGGCGGCATAGATTCAACAAGGTCCTGGAAACATTCCTCAGAGAGTTTGGTCCATATTGACAAGATAGCATCACACAGTTGCTGCAGATTTGTCGTCTGAACATCCATGATGAGAATCTCCCGTTCCACCACATCCCAAAGGTGCTCTATTGGATTGAGATCTGGGGACTGTGGAGGCCATTTGAGTACAGGGAACTCGTTGTCATGTTGAAGAAACCAGTCTGAGATGATTCCAGCTTTATGACATGGAGCGTTATCCTGCTGGAAGTAGCCATCAGAAGATGGGTACACTGTGCTCATAAAGGGATGGACATGGTCAGCAACAATACTCAGGTAGGCTGTGGACTTCAGGCAATGCTCGGTTGGTACTAAGGGGCCCAAGGTGAGCCAAGAAAATATCCCCCACACCATTACACCACCAGCAGCAGCCTGAACCGTTGATACAAGGCAGGATGGATCCATGCTTTCATGTTGTTGAGGCCAAATTCTTCTATTGTCCAGTTTTGGTGTTGCTGTGTGAATTGTAGCCTCAGTTTCCTGTTCTTAGCTGACAGGAGGGTCACCCGGTGTGGTCTGCTGCTGTAGCCCATCTGCCTCAAGGTTGGACGTGTTGTGTGTTCAGAGATGCTCTTCTGCAAACCTCGGTTGTAACCAGTGGTTATTTGAGTTACTGTTGCCTTTCGATCAGCTCCAACCAGTCTGTCCATTCTCCTCTGACCTCTGGCATCAACAAGGCATTTTGTCCCACAGAACTGCTGCTCACTGGATATTTTCTCTTTTTGGGACCATTCTCTGTAAACCCTAGAGATGGTTGTGGGTTAAAATCCCAGTAGATCAGCAGTTTCTGAAATACTCAGACAAACAACCATGCCACGTTCAAAGTCCCTTAAATCACCTTTCTTCCCCATTCTGATACAGCAGATCATCTTGACCATTTCTATATGTCTAAGTGCAGTGAGTTGCTGCCATGTGATTGGCTGATTAGAAATTTGCGTTAATAAGCAGTTGGACAGGTATAAAGGTATAAGGTAGCCGGTGAGTGTATTTCATCAAAAATTTCTCTTGAAATTTTAATTTTGCAAATTTTTTAACCTCTGGGAAAGTTGTTGATCAACCCCTCAAACTTTCTCAACAAAGCAGGGATATTTCAGACCTAAAGTCCATTGATGAGTTGTTGGCTTTCCCTACCAGGGGTGTTTCCAGTTTCTGTTTTTTAATGTACCCCTTGAAATCTGATGAAATAAGGGACTCCAACTTTTAAAAACTTAGAAATTTAGATTTTTTTTGTTGTTGATTTGTTTCATTTTTTGTAACTTCTCCAACTGAGTCTTCTGTCTGCTTCTTTTTCAGAATCGCCACAGGAGCGACAACCATGTCAACAACAGAAAAGTTGAAGTCCTCATTGATAGAAAGTAAGTTTCTTCATTTGCTGTGACATATGGGAAATACATCAGTGACTATCAACACACAGATTCAGGGAGCTACATCCAGTAGAAACTCCTGAGGGGAAGATAAAAGTGTTTAACCTTCTCTGCAGGTAGGTGTTCCTCAGGGAACCTCTCTAGAGCCCTTAAAGCTTTGATATGAAGACGTCCTAAAAAGTTCAATCTGAGTATCTGATTGTTTCAGCCTTATGGAGGAATAGAGCCACAAACACACCTCAAATATTAGAAATAGCAGACATCAGGTCAACAGGATACTTAACAAGTGCTTCCTGGCTTCCTGCAGCTGCTTCCTGCGGCTGCACCAGAGAGACTTAGGGGTTATGTGGCACGCGAGGACAACATGGACTGGTCTTAGTTTGACCTTGGACTCAATCATTTCTCACATTTGATGAAAAAAAGCCCCTTTTCCAAAAATTAGCCATAGTTAAGAGAGAAAATGACACTTATTAAGACGCTTTCCTGACAAGAAAACAACTTGTTGACTCATCCCAAAATAGTAATCGCCAACAAACCAATCACAAATGAATCATGTTTTGTAATATTTTGGTGTAATTGTCTCATTATTTATAAAGTAGGTTAAATAGTTAGCCAGAAAAAGGTTAAGAAAACATAAAAGCATTATGTTAAGTTCCGGAAACCATCAAATACTTGTGTTCCTGCCAAGTTTTAAACCTCTGTTATTGTCAGACAGATGATCCAGGAAAGCGTCAGGAACAGGCCGTAAAGGAGAGACTAAAAATAGGATGACCTCAGTTTTCAGGGCTTTTATGCTTTTCAGTTTGTTTCCTGACAGTCCTCAGATAACACACACACATGCAAACACACACACACACACACACACACACACACACACACACACACACAGATCTAAACATTTACCGGCCTGTTTCCTGTGCTCAGACTGCGCAGTGAGAAATGGATGGACGTCCAGGTGGGAGACATCATCAAGTTGGAAAACAACCAGTTCGTCACTGTGAGTAAACATCTCCTCATTTCACCCTCCTCTTCAGGTTTTATCTCTCTTTAAGTTTTCTTGTCCATTTGAGCTCTGTTTGTCTTTTGGATTCACTGTTTTGTTTCTCAACCTGGAGTTTTTTAATTTTGTGCCTTTTCTTTGGACAGTTTTTTAGACAAAATCACATTTTTAGTTCGAAAGCATTCTCGATAAAAGATGATGAAGGTCTCAGGAGATTAAATTGTTTATTTTTAGAGGTTTGTTATATTAGAAATTAGACAGAAATGGTTTTTAATGAATCTAAAAAACACATAAGCAGATATTTTAGGTGGATTGTGAGAATTCAGTCTAAAATAAAACATCCTGAATCTTTTCCTCTGAGATCCCTGCTTCACTCCTTTTTATTGATCCTAAATTTTGCTGTAATGTTTGTTTTTTACTGTATTTTCAGGCCGATCTTCTGTTGCTCTCCAGCAGTGAACCACTTAACCTGGTCTACATTGAGACCGCAGAGCTGGACGGGTTGGTTCTTCTCTTGACCCCGTCATAACACATATTTAACAAACCTTACTGTACAGTATTCAGAGGGTTTGCATCTGTTGTTTCTAGCTCCAACTCCTTTGTGTCTCATTCTCTGCAAACTCCACTCATCCCTGTTTTCTTTTCCTCAGAGAGACCAACCTGAAGGTCAGACAGGCCCTGCCTGTCACAGGAGACCTGGGAGATGATATTGAAAAGCTGGCCGACTTTAGAGGTAAGATTCTAGTGTTAGAAGACGGCCGACTACTGGTTTCAGTAGTTTAAGACGTGCAAAATGTAGAAAAAGTTGTTGCTTCTCTTCAGGGTGAAGCCATGGGACCTTACTTTGAAAAAATAAGAGATAATTGTGTGAGAGTCATAAATTTAATTTGTAATCATCAAATTGTTCCCACAGGAAACCTAAGAAAGTATAATTTGGTAAAACGTTCAGCATTTCATGCTGCTAATCTAAATAATTCCAATTAAAAATCGTTTCCCTTTCCGTCGTCTTCAAGGTGAGGTGCGCTGTGAGCCTCCAAACAACCGGCTAGACCGCTTCACAGGAACGCTGACTGTCTCCGGTCAGAAATACTCGCTGGACAACGAGAAGATCGTGCTGCGAGGCTGCACCCTGAGGAACACCGAGTGGTGCTTTGGGCTGGTGCTGTTTGGAGGTGGGATGGTGTTTTTTACGAACACATAACCATAAAGAAGAAACCAAATGGTTTAAAACGAACATCTGTTGAGCTGTGACTTTTAACGTTCCTCTGCAGGTCCAGAGACCAAACTGATGCAGAACTGTGGAAAGAGCACGTTCAAGAGGACCAGTGTGGACCGTCTGATGAATGTCCTCGTACTTTGTGTGAGTCTTCAGATCATAAAAGCTGTTTGTGGGATCTTATTGTGACTATTTCTTAGTAATTATTCTGCAGCATCAAAATTAACCCTTAAAACTCTCAACATAAAAGTCCCTTTATTCTCTGCAGCATCTTTTTGGTATTGTGTCGTTTCTTACGGTATGTTTAAACGTACAACATTTGCCTGTAATCAAAAGACTCACTGTCTGTGTAGATTTTCGGTTTCCTGGCGTTCATGTGCACCATCCTGGCAATTGGAAACTACTTCTGGGAGGAGACTGAAGGCTCACAGTTCACGGTCTTTCTGCCCAGGCAAGATGAAAACAGCGCTGGCTTCTCTGCCTTCCTCACATTCTGGTCCTACGTCATCATCCTCAACACCGTGGTGCCCATCTCTCTCTATGTGAGGTAACGTGTATAAATGAAGATGTCGGTGTAACCTTAGAGTTCAAAAGCCTCCAACATGCATTAGATGGTCAGAAATGCTAACTGTTTCTCCCCAACTGTTCATCTATGTCTCTTTGCAGTGTGGAGATCATTCGGTTAGGAAACAGCTTCTACATCGACTGGGACAGGAAGATGTATTACTCACGTAACGACACCCCCGCCGAGGCTCGTACCACCACGCTGAACGAGGAGCTGGGACAGATCAAGTACGTCTTCAGCGACAAAACAGGGACGCTCACTCAGAATATCATGGTCTTCAACAAGTGCTCCATCAACGGCAAATCTTACGGTAAGACTCCAGATGTGAAACACTGCTCTGATGATATTTTTTTTATATTTTCTTTATAACAATATCAGAGTTTCTGAGCTAAATAAAGGCAAAGTGGGAGCTGGAGGATTGAACTCTGAATCCAAAAATGTATCTACGTATATACTGAATCCAACTGAATACTTCTGTTAAACCTTGAATAAGTTAAAATAATCTATCAAAAATGCAGGAGATCACAGGGTGGAGCAGTGACTTGTGCTTTCATCTCCTTATGTAACTGACTTGTTTGTGTTTTGGTTTGTGTAAAGATGTCCACTTCACATACTCTCTGTCTCTTTTAGGGGATGTTTGTGACTACACAGGGCAGAGACTGGAGATTACAGAGGTGAGTTAATTAAACATCGCAGATACTCTGAAAACTGAGACATTCAGTAGAACAAATAGACATTTTACCATAGCAGTGTCTCTTCATTCATAAAAATACAAAATAACATGTTTTCTGAAACACAAACCAAGGTTTTCTCATCCCCTTTCTCACATCAGGACACAGAGACAGTTGACTTCTCTTTCAACCCGCTGGCTGATCCTCGCTTCGTGTTCCACGATCACGCCCTGGTGGAGGCGGTGAAGCTGGAGAACCCTGAGGTCCACGCCTTCTTCAGACTGCTGTCCCTCTGCCACACCGTCATGGCCGAGGAGAAGAAAGAAGGTGAGGATGGGTTCAGGGTTTCTGTGTGAGAAAAAGAGAAAAAAAAACTACATCATAAAAATGAGAAGAGGGAATAAAATCCATGGGTTCATTTCTGTCTTATCTCAGTCATCAGGACATATATTTTACTGTGTTTCACTTTGTAAGAAACAGCCACATGACTGAAAATGAAGCTATTACAATAATTTCAAAACCTGTAGTTCCCTTAATGACCACACGAGGCTTACTCTAAATATGAGCCAGTTCTTACACCAGGATGTGTGTATTAATGACCTCATTTATTGAACCTAATATATTCACTCAGGTGCAGGGAGAATGGAAGGAAGGAAGGAAGGAAGGAAGGGAAAGGAGAAAGATAGGAAGACAGGATAGGAGCAAGGCAGTAAACAAGGAAAGAAGAACGGTTGAAGAGAGAAAAATAAAGAAGGAAGGAAGGTGGGAGGAAAGAAGAAAAGGAAGAAGGAAGGAAAGGAGAGAGATTGGAAGACAGAATAAGAGAAAGGCAGGAAACAAGGAAGGAAAGAAAAATGGTGGGAGAAAGAAGAAAGAAAGTAAGGAGGACAAACACAAGGAAGGAAGGCAGAAAAGGAAAGGAAATGAGAAATACAGGAAGACAGGAAAGGAGAACGGCAAGAAACAAGGAAAGGAAAAAAAGGAAGGAAGAAAAATAAGAAAGGAAGGAGGAAGGAAGGAAAGAATAAAGAAAGGAAGACAGGATAGGAGGAAGGCACGAAAACAAGGAAAGAAGGATGGTGGAGGAAAAAATATAAGAAGAGAGGGAGGGATAAGGGTAGACGAGAAGAAAAGGATGAACGAAAGGAAAGGAAGAAGGAAAAAAGGAGAAAGATTGGAAGTCATGACTTGAGGAAAGAAGGAAACAGGAAAAGAGGATTGGTGGATGAAAGAAAAAAAGGAAGGAAGGAAAGGGAAAGATAGGACGACATGGCAGGAGGAAGGAAGGAAACAAGGAAGAAAGAATGGTGGAATAAAGAAAGAAGAGGGGGATGTTAGAAAGAAAAAATGAGTTGGGTGGAAAGAAAGAAAAAGGGGAAGCAGCAAAGGAAGGAAGAAAGGTAGAAAGAATGATAGAGGGGTTGAAAGAAAAAAAGAAATGCAGGAAAGATGGGAATGAAGGAAGGATGAATGAACAGAAATCAGGCAAAAGAAAAGCAAGGAAAAAAAGGAAGTTAGGAAAGTAGGAAGGACTCAAAGGTTGGAAGGAAGGTAAAGTAGGAAGTTTTTAAGGTAAGAAGAAAGGAAAGGAGGAAGAAATAAAGGCAGCAAAGTAAGGAAGAGAGAGTTTGATTAACCTTTGAGTGATCTTTGGAGCTGTGCTCAGTTTTAACAAACAGAAACTGATCCCAACATGAGCCGCTCATACTAGAAAAAAACTGACTGTCTGTGTGACTCAAAAATAATTAGTCGTCCTCTGGAGAGAGAAACATGAATCTTTTTCTCTCCCAGGTGAGATTTTCTACCAGGCCCAGTCTCCAGATGAGGGAGCTTTGGTCACAGCTGCCAGAAACTTTGGGTTTGTGTTTCGCTCACGAACCCCGGACAGCGTTTCCATCGTGGAAATGGGACAGCAGCGCAGCTATGAACTCCTCGCTATTCTGGATTTCAACAACGTCCGCAAGAGGATGTCTGTTATCGGTACAACTCCACTGTGATATTGTCTGCAGACTAAACAGTTTGATTTTCTTTGAAATGAAGATTAAATTAAGTGTGTGTGTATTTTTATACCCAGTTCGGAGCCCAGAGGGGAAGCTGTCTTTGCTCTGTAAAGGTGCAGACACCATCATCTACGAGAGGCTGCATCAGTCCTGCAGCAAGCTGATGGACGTCACCACGGAGCATCTCAATGTCAGTAAATATTTCTGTGTTATTGTTTTTAGTGACACGATCGATACAACTCATTTTACTGCTTTTCATACAATCAAAACTGCTTTTATAAATGGCAGCAATGAAACAATGGGAAGTCTCTTTTTTATCATCTTTGAATTCTTTTTTTCATTTCCCCTCCTCCAAGTATCTGTTTGTTTTCCCTGAAATGTTAGAGCAGACATAAAACACTGATCATGTCTCAGTGGTCTGTTTTTCTTCTCCTGTCTTGTAGTTTAGACCTACCTAACAAAAACCAAACAGCTGATAGCTTGTGTTTAACTTCTGTTTATACCTTTAAATACCATCAGCAGCTGTGTGGTTGTCTTCTCCAGGATGTTTTATTCACTTGAATTTAAGTCTGTGTGTGCTGATCTGCAGGAGTTTGCAGGAGAAGGCCTCAGGACTCTGGCGTTAGCTTACAAAGACCTGGATGAGGAGTATTTCATCCAGTGGAAACAGCGCCACCATGAGGCCAGCACAGCTCTGGACGACAGAGAGGAGAAACTGGACCAGCTGTACGAGGAGATCGAGAAGGATCTGCTGGTAGGAGAAGAAAGCACTGAAGAAAAACCTCATGAAGCACAACTGGATCATTATTAAATGTGTTTATCGTGTGTGTGTGTGCAGCTCCTCGGGGCTACAGCTATCGAAGATAAGCTTCAAGACGGAGTCCCTCAGACCATCGAGCAGCTGTCCAAAGCTGACATCAAAATCTGGGTTTTGACTGGTGACAAACAAGGTACAGAAGTTCAGACATGATCAGACATACGCTCTCCGTTGGAACCACACCCATTTGCATGATGTTATTTATTCAGGGCAGATAAAAACAGCTCTTCAGTATTTGATAGTTAAATATGTTTTACTTGGGGTCATGTTTTCAGGTTAATGATGGATGCAAACTTACTGGTATTTATTTTGGTGTTGCAGAAACTGCAGAGAACATCGGGTATTCGTGCAACTTGCTACGAGAGGAAATGGCCGAGGTCTTCATCATCTCTGGAAACTCACCTGAAGATGTCAGACAGGAACTAAGGTCAGAGGACAATCACAAAGTGACTTAGCATCATGAGTTAGTGATCCCATGATTTCTTTATTGCAAAATTATGCATCAAATTTGACAGAACTGTGAAGTTCCTTTTAAAAAGTATAGATATTTACACTCAACTGTGCAGGTCATTAAGTCATTCAAGTTCCCTGAAATCCATCTGTTTTATTTTTTCAGAAATGCACAAAACTCCATGAGATCATCTGCAACCGAGGATTCTGTGTTTCTGCCACAAGGAGCCGTGAGTAACGGTCGGATAGTGATGTCAGATGAGGTGATCATCGGGGAGTATGGCCTGGTCATCAACGGACACAGTCTGGTATGTTCAAATAAATTGTCATGGTGTCACCACTGCTTTGCTTTTTTGTTACTGGAATAGGCACAGGAAGGGATGATTTTAGTAACAGTAAAACTTAAAAAGAAATGGGAGAACTAAGAAATAAAGTGAAGCCTTGCTTTATTTAGAAATTGGATCAACTGCATCTAAGTTCCCAGTTCTGGCAGGTCAGAGCCCTCCAGATCAGATACACAAGCTTCCTTTTGAACAGGACAGAAGTCATGAGCAGAAACCACGTAAAAATGTCTATCGACTTTCAAAATAAAACAGTCTGTGCATCTCAAAGTGATAAACTGCAGTCTCCTCTCTCCTTTGCTACACGGGAAGTAGTAGTGCAGACACACAAACAGCTGATAGAGCTGACTGGCAGATGATCCAGAGGTGATCAGCTGATGCCGTCATCACTGAAACACGTCGCTTCATGTGACACTCCAGAGTTTCCTTCTTGTCTCTCCCATGCATCTCTGGTGGGAGGGACTAAGACGTAAGTGAACAATGCAAGTTAAGGAAGGAAGGATGAAACTTTGGAGCTTTGAGATGCACCCAGTGTCGGAACCAGATTGTATTTAGCTTGACCACAACAACAAACCAACATAATGAGCACAGCCAGGCTAGTTGTCAGCAGGTTTGAGGTTTTACAGCCCAACATGAACAAGGAGACGATCGTCGTTAGGGTGTCAAAACGGCTGTTTCTTTTAAGCTTGGCCTCCTTCCTGCTCCTGCCCCAACCCTGTGGTGAAACTCACCAGTTTCACTGATGCTCACTCTGTTCTGTCCCTTGGAGTATTTGCTGATGCTCTACCTGCCTCTGCTTTTAATTTACACCCATGAAAAGGGAGGGGAAGTGGACTCAGACTTTCCACAAACAGACACAGAAAGGCAGGGAGCTGATAGAACAGAGCCATGCTGCCAAGTATAACTTAAACAATCTATTGGTGTTGATAGCTGTGGCACCTTTGTTTTAATTTGTTTTTCTAAAATCGTATCTCACCCAGCTCTGATTTTCTGTCAGCTTCCAGCTCCTTTCGTCATCTTTCCATTCTGTTACTCCTGCAGTCGCTGACGCCGTTAGAGTTAGAGCTGAACATTTTCAGTGGTGATATGACTCCGGTTTTACCACTTTCCTGCCTCCCTTGTGTTCCCCTCAGGCGTATGCCCTGGAGCGCAGCCTGGAGCTGGAGTTTCTAAAGACGGCATGCATGTGTAAGGCAGTGATCTGCTGCAGAGTGACTCCTCTGCAGAAAGCTCAGGTGGTCGAGCTCGTCAAGAAGTACAAAAAGGCGGTCACGCTGGCCATTGGGGACGGCGCCAATGACGTCAGCATGATCAAAGGTAACTCTCATGGCAACAAAAACCTTTATTCATGAAACTCAGACGGTTTTTTTGCTCTATTTAGGAAATCTGTGTTTGGGAAATGAAAAATCGATGAGTGAGACTTGGGTAATGGAATATTTAAAGGATGATTACAAAGAATTTCAGCCTCTCAGAAAAACTTCTTCCTCCTGTCTCTGTCCATCCAGCGGCTCATATAGGTGTGGGGATCTCAGGTCAGGAAGGCATGCAGGCGGTGCTGTCCAGCGACTACTCCTTCGCTCAGTTCCGCTTCCTGCAGCGCCTCCTGCTGGTGCACGGCCGCTGGTCATACCTGCGCATGTGCAAGTTCCTGCGCTACTTCTTCTACAAGAACTTCACCTTCACCTTCGTCCACTTCTGGTACGCCTTCTTCTGCGGCTTCTCTGCACAGGTGAGAGTAGAAGAGTATGACTCTGATTTTATTGCATTTTACTGTTTTTATTGTAGAAGAAACAAACAGACTTTTGACTTTGCTCTTCAGACGGTGTACGATGAGTGGTTCATTACACTCTACAACCTGATGTACACGGCGCTGCCTGTTCTGGGAATGAGTCTGTTTGATCAGGTAATCGCATGATTCATGTTTACATTAGTGTGTGTTTAACACAGATAACAACCACTGCTACTCTGTGATCTTACTCATACACACCTCACACCTTTGTCTCCCCCTGCTGGTCAGGATGTGAATGACGTGTGGAGTTTCCAGCATCCCCAGCTCTACATTCCCGGTCAACTCAACCTCTACTTCAGCAAGAAGACCTTCTTCAAGTGTGCCCTTCACAGCTGCTACAGCTCCTTAGTGCTCTTCTTCATCCCCTACGCAGCTTTGCAGGACACAGTGAGGAGCGATGGGAAAGAAGTCGCGGACTACCAGACCTTCGCTCTCCTCACACAGACGTGTCTGCTGTTTGCTGTCACGATACAGGCATGAGACCTGCTCTTCTGGATGACTTTGAATTGTTTTGCCTCTTTCTGAGAATGAAAAGAAAAATCTCTTTTTTGTGTGTCTGTAGTTGGGGCTGGAGATGTCTTACTGGACAGCAGTGAACACTTTCTTCGTGGTGGGCAGTCTTGTGATGTACTTTGCCGTGACTTTCACCATGTACAGCAACGGCTTGTATCTCATGCTGCCGTCAGTTTTCTCTTTCATGGGTAAGTGGTAAATTTATTGACATGCCCCACTACACCATCCTTTAAATGATTGTTTAGCCTGTTTTAAATGCTCTGCTCTTCATTTTTACTCTAGCCCTGCACGGCTCCAAATCTCTAGCCAGACTCTTCTCCTCTGTTGTGCCCAAATGGTGGAATGAATTACCAAACTCTTAACAATCCACAGAGTCCCTTTCTACTCAAAGAGATGTCTGAAGACTCATCTCTTTAGGGAACACTTAAAAACTTAATCTGACCCTTCTCCTCTTTGTCCTGAGGAGTAGAATGGGTGCAAAGGTCTCAGACTCAGCTTTTATTGAGTTTTCAGCACTAAGTACCTAATTTTGTTGAAGGTTGAGTTATATTGTTGCAGCAATTAATTGTGGTTAGTTGGTAAGATAATTCTATATTATTTGATAAAACAAATAATCCTGCACTTGATGGCAGCACCTGCAGCTGAATAACTTGTAGTAATTTTGTCACACTAACTAGGTTTTCCCTTCTGTCTAAATTCTTGCTTGTGTTGTATGTCCCTTTGGACAAAAGCGTCTGCTAAATGAAACTGTAGAACTGTAGCATTAAATAGATTTTACAGAGAAATGTTATAAAAAAAACATTGTTAGTAATCATGTTGTAGCTTTGGCAGCAGCTGGTGTTGGAAATATGTGGTTAGTTTCTCCTCCAAACAAACCTTTGTGGTTTGTTGACAAAGCTGAATCTAGTAGTCCCGCCTCCTCTTGGTTTTGATTTGTTGATGATCAAAAAGTGACATGATGAGGGCAACAGTGAGTTTTTTTCTCTTTAGGATGTTTTTTTTTCTTGGCTTTAAAACATTTTAATCGAAACCAGAAGACAAATTTAACCTATGCAGCCTCATTTTATTATTAGCAAAGTTTTTTAATTCGTAAATGTGAGATTGAAAACACCTAACCCACTTTTTATGCTTTTAAAGAGGACATAGAACTCTATCCTGAAACTTTATCAAACTCCTCAAAGTTTTCTTTATTTGTGTCATGATTGATCAGATATCTTTGTGTTCTTCTTTTCTTTATATTTACTTATTTTAAGAAATGTTGTGCTTTCAAAGTTTAATAAGAAGTAAATAAATAGATAAGTGTGGGCAAAGAGTGGTATAAAGGTCGACAACAAAAGAAAGCTGTCATTAAAGACAGTGATCAATAGAAACACTAAAGTGTATTGGTGTTATGAGGAAAATGACACTACCAGTGCAAAAAATTGTATGAGTGGTAACCATAGACTGTATATAGAGTGGACAGTGTAGCTGTTGGAGGCGCTGCCATAGTATAGATAGAGTCTGCACAGTAGAGACTATGGTGCCAGGTGACAAAAATATATATATTTTTTTCTTTCGAGGGTCTTATCTCTTTTTGGCTCTCCCTCCTGACATATTTAACAATCCCTAAAAAAAACACACAAGAATGTCAGCTGTCAATTATTGTTAGACATGACATAAAGCCTAATTTTTAACGTTTATAACGAATGAAACTTTTCAGAGAAAAGAGAATTTGAATATTTGATGTGAGAAACATTTCTATGAGGTGTATTATTGTTTAAAGTTTAAACCACAGGCCATCTGGAATGGCTGGGGAGATGGATTTTTGTTTATCTATACTGCAACCAGCCACCAGGGGGAGCAGTTTTTGTGGCAACCTCGTTTGAGCCAAGCAAGATGACGTCCACTTTTTGTTTTTACTGTATTTGTTGAAAACCAAGAGACAACCATATGAAGTGAAGCCAATGCAGAGGTGATGGAGTCCTGTTCTTCTAACACTTGTGTGTTTTCCTCAGGATCAGCCCGAAACTCTTTGAACCAGCCGAATGTTTGGCTGACGATCTTCCTCACCACCATCCTGTGTGTTCTTCCTGTGGTTACCTACCGCTTCCTGTTTATACAGATCAGCCCCACTATCAATGACAAGGTACTGATCGCGTCAGAACTATTTCAGGCTTTATTCTCCTCCTGTGGTTCATCCTCCATTTGTCAGATTTTACCATCAGAATCTTAAATTACCTCTTATTTGTCTTCACTTCGTGTAGCCACTCACTGCAAACAGGAAATGTGTGTGGCTCATACATTGTATGTATTTGTATAAATTATTAATAATTAAAACATTTTACCAAAATAATGCACATATTTTTATTTTATTGTGGAAACTGTAGCCCTGATCTTAGAGCTTGATTTATATATCTGCTAAGGAGAAGAAAATATACAAAAAAGGGGGAAAAATCCTCTAACAAGGACTTTTTAATGGTATGCTTTTTTTCTGATTTTCATGTGTTTTAATGGGGAATTCAAACCTGAGCTCTTCAAGAAAAAATATCTGTACCTTTAATTGATATTTTTTCTGCCTCACTTTCTGCTCAAACTCTCAGGTGATGTTTAAGGTGAGACAAGCCAAAGCTGCACCTCCCCCTCCTCCTCGACGCACCCGCATCCGTCGCACCAGCTCCCGTCGCTCAGGCTACGCCTTCTCGCATGCACAGGGCTACGGGGACCTGGTGACATCTGGTCGGTTCCTCCGGCGTCCTGCAGTGTCGCGGTCTTCTGGTTTCCCCAACATCGGACGAACCACCACAGGCTTCAGTCCGATGGGACGATCAGCGGGATACAGCCCGACAGGGCGGCCTCAGAACTCCAAAGTCCCGGACGTGGAGGTGACGTCGCTGCAGATGTACAGGACTTTCAGGGAGCCGGCTCTTTGACAGGGAGGTGGTGTTAGGAGAACATCTGGAGACGGAGTTTTGTTAAAAAACAAAAAAGTGGACAGCTGTTTGCTGCAGGCAGTCAGAGGTGCTTCAAACTCCATCTGTTCCCTTTAAACTTTAATCCCTGCCTCTAGAGGAGCGTTTATAGGAACAACAGCGCGGTTGTTGCCACCTCGATGAGGTTGTGAGTGTTCATGATGAACGTGAGTCATGCAGAGCCGACACATGAGAGGTTTCTTATGCTGAAATGAAAACAGTAACAGGGTGATTTATATAGGAGTTACCACAGAGGACAGTATCCTCATGTTTACAGACTACCAGGACTTCTTTGACCCTGGGGGTCCAGATCCACAGCAAGACTTTGTACAGAGGAAACAACACCAAAACCATTTTGCATGAGAATATTTTAATTTTGTACATTCTATTGTCTTTTTAAAGCATTTTATTGACCTATCCTGAAACCTGTGCTATCAGTTAGCGCTTTGGGAGAAACTGAATGTTTCAAAGATTATGAATGTGTAAAACTTTTCCCAGAAAAGCTGAACTGCTGAGCAGAAGAAGATATTTGTTCCTGCAGCAGGAGTCGACATTCTTGACTCAGTTGGACATTTTTTCTGCTTCCTTTGTTTCATAATTTCTCTGTGTTTGAAACGTTCCCGTGCAAAACAAATGAAACAAGGAAGCAAAACTGAAACCCCAAACCCAAAAGACAGGAGCATTGGAATGACAGTGTGAGGAGCCAATATGCAATAAGATTTACTTTAGGCATTATAATTTCATAATTTTTTTAACTAGTTGTTCGTTAAGCAACTCAGACACCTAGCAGAACCCTTCCTGTATCAAGGCAGGTCATGTTAGATCCACTTTGAACTGATGAAGTGAAACTATGCCAGCTGTGCAACAACACATCTGGAAAGCAGACCATTTGTTTGCTGGAGGAATCAACCACATCTACCTGCTTTAAGGGGTTAATCATACTCAACACACACTACAAAGCTAACTTGGAGGCAACCCACTGAGGGTCACATTTAATATCACTAACTACACACTCACACATACGAACAAAGCCTAAAACTCTGCTCCGATATTACCACAGGACTTTTCTAAATCAGATAAATAGATTTACTAACTATATCATCACATCTGTATTTTTGACCAGTTTTACTTCACTTACTGCTAAACTTGAATCACTTGTTGCAGGAGCCAGATCTGAGACAATCTCAGACTTCAACAAAGGTTTGGTTGATGAAAATCTGGATTATTAGCTGTTGGGCTGCAAGTATTTTAACTTGATTGGACATTTGCAGAGATTCCACAGCTTCAGAGTGAGTCTCCCCCATTAAGAGAAGTAAACACACGGTGCTTCAATTTCATCCATAATTTACCAGGGCTGCCACTTTAACACGTATACTGGAAATTAATGCGTTATAAAAAGTAATGTGATCAACTCATTGGCTGCCAGTGCATCTTGAACGATCTTTAAAGACCCAAATAATATTGTTTTCTATGACTATGTAAACACCAAAACCACCTAAGAAGAGTGGACATCCTCAGTCGGAGCGTGAGCTGCCTGAACTTTACTGACTTGCAGCGCCTCACTGTGTCTCTGTCATCTCACATCTTCTCCTCATATCCATGCTGAGCTCTCATCCAAAGAGAGCACCGCTCTCACCCACAGTAGTTGATGAGGATTTTGATTGACAAGCTCCGCCAGACCCCGCTGAAAAACATAATTTACTTCTATAGATGCAGTAAACGGTTACAATCGAATTGGGGGAAAAAAGTGGATTGACAAATCTTCACTTCTTTGTGTATTCATTTGATTAGTCATGCACTACAATTTTGTAATGTCCTAGAATTCAAATTCTTTATTTGGGGACCTTAAACAGATATGAGATTAAAATGTGATTAATTAGATTAATTAATCAATCACAAATCCTGTAATTAATTAGATTATTATTTTTAATCGCCTGACAGCACTATAATTTACATCTTCAGACACACAAAAGGGATTTGTAAGAATAATGTTAATAAACGTGTTTTCTACGCGCCCTATTAAAAATTTGAAAAATGATAATAATAATAATAATAATAATAAAAATGACTCAGACTTGAACGCTGTGGACTCGATGCTTTAATATCCCAGTTTTTATTTAGTTCGACCCTATATCTCACCCTACCTTCATTATTGGCTGCAGTTCAGAGGAGGCAGGCTATAATTTGCATTATCATAAACACTTCAATGTTGGAAAAAGTTTTGCACAGAAAATTGGGTAAAAAATATTACACTTCTATTTAAACCAACAAGGATTTACCTGTGATTAGGTGACGACTAACATGTTTTTTTGAATGGTGAAGAATCTTGTTGCTCCTCCTGACTTCATCCAAGCCTTACAGCTTTCATCAGCAAGTGGGACCTGTGAAAGTTAAAAAACAAGCACTTCTTTATGTCAACGACTGGATAAAAAATAAAACGTGTGAAGGCGTCTTTTAAATACCAGCATCCGATTGTAAAAATGTGCAGCTGCACCTTGTCTTTGAAAGGGACTGTTAATTCAGATGTGCTTTGATTTTGAAATTTTAGTGTTCACTCTTGCAGGAAGATCGCTTTTGTTCATCTGACAATCAAACTGATGTTTGTTTTGAACATTTTCTTCTTTTAGCGAGCTCGATGAGAAGAATATGGAACATAACGGAAAAAAAAAATGTTTTTAATTTAGAGGACAGGAAACAAACTTGAGCTGTAGTTTTAAAGTCAACAAACAAACGAACAGCGTTTTTCTTAAGTCATGTTTGATATCTTGGTATCATGTATGGTATCTCTTTAATTTATTATTTGGTGTGTGAATGTTAAAAAAAAAGACCAAAAGGGATTTTTTATGCTTGTTCAATCAAAATGTGTAATATCAAATAACTGCCTTTATTCGTTTTTTGATCTTAACAAACATATCCTCCAGAATTTAATCCTTAGTTTTGAATGTTTTTATGTCTCTTGAGTTAAATTTTAGTTGTTTGAACAGAAACACCACAGTAAATATTAACTTACAAGTCATCTCTGAGCAGATACTCCAAGTCTGATGATAAAAAGTCACTCAGTTTTGTTTTTTTCTGACGTCATATTCAGGGTTGGAAGCTCAAATGCTCTTTTAAAGTCTCTGATTTTGGATAAATATAGGAAACCTGGAAAGTAGCTATCACATTCAATGTTTCCTGATTGATCAGCAACAACATAGACAATGGATAGTACTGTACATCCCTTAGAGGGCTTTATTTGCACTTCCTATCCAAATATGATCTCAGAGGAAAAAATTACTTGTGTGAATCTTCACCAATGTGTTTTGTTTTGCATCAAATTTAAAGGATTAGTCTGGAATGTGTTCTAGTCCTGTGTCAGTTAATTTGAGCATCATTTCACTTTGTTTTTTTAAACAAACAATTTGCAAGCACATCTCACACAAATCTTAACAATTGGCAGCAACAACCCGGATAGTGCAAATATCTACCTGCATCTGTCACAACTGCTGGAAGAAAATGATCAGCTGAGCTTCATCTGTTAAAGTGCAGAATAAAAAACATAGCAGCGCCCACTGCACAGTCCACTATATTAAAAGTCTTTCCCATTTTTTCTGTGGTACTCTGAAATGAATGGCTTCCATAATGAAATGTTATGTTATTTATCAATATTGTACTATCATTTAATACAAGCCCTGAAGACTGTAACTGTTTCATAAAGGGCTTTTCTTTTCTTGATGTGTAACAGTGCTCTTAAAAAGACTATTTACTATTTTGTACTTTGTACTGCAATAAAAAGATCTAAAAGATCAACATGTCTCTATTTTCTTGCCTAGATGTGTAGTTTTATCACTTTTACCTTGCTGGTTTGTTTTTAAACTGGATTCATCTGTAGTTGAACCCATCTATAACCAGCAGGGGGTGCCATAACACTTTATGTCACATGACCATTCCCCAGCTAAATTACACAGCAGAAACAGCCTGATAACTGTTATTATTCAGTGTCAGACTGAAATAATTTTATATTCTGTGCAGATTTTTTGTCTCAGATACTTCACACAGATATTTTACAATATCTATAGCTGGTTTATATTGTATGGCAGATGAAATTTAATGCATCATGTTGTCAGATTATGTCACAGATTTATCAGAATTTTGTTGGAGTGTGTGCAGAGGGGTGGCAAAGGGTGGTGCAAGTTTCACCTCAAAAGCCAGTTGGCCAGGTGTGGGCTTGGCCTCCTAAATCCCCAGTTTCCAACTCTGTCCACTGCCTTATCTCTACAAATATAGCTGTAAAACACAAAAATATAAATTTATGTAAACTTTGATTTGTTATTTGCCTTGGCAGAGGCAGACTTGCTTTAAGATCAACTATTTAGGTTATATAGCAACAGGCTGCTGGAAACTTTATTTATTTATTTATTTATTCTTGTAATTAAATGAGACATGTCACTTTTGCTTAAGAAATATTTTCAAACATTGAGCAGGACTGTAGGGGAAGTATCAGAGTCCCACTCTAACCCACCCTCCCACATGCCTACATGAAATACAAAAGCCTGAGATGAGGTGAGCCCACCTTTGCCTCTTTCCTCTTTCCTGTGCATATATGTAAAGCCAAGGCAGGGAGAGCAGCAGCAAAGACCCCAAAAGTACAGAACAGAGTGAGCACCAGAAACAACATGGAAAAATCAGACACAGAATAACAGGAGGAGCTGGCTAAAGTGGTTAAGGATGTTTGCTCTGTAAATATTTCTTCATAAATTAAATGCTGAACAAATTAGAAAGTTGACCTCTTGGCAAGTGGCAGAAAAGTCGAAGGATCTCAACTCAGACACTTTGATTAACCTGTAAAATTGTTGAGATGTTGTGATGATCAGTCAGAGGATCATTGATTTTTACATTCTACCCTCAGGGGACCAATAATGTCAGCAACAGTTTTGATGACAGCTCATCTCAGTATTATTGGGATATTTCAGAGCAGCCAGAAATCTAACTGTCATACTGCTTTTCTCAGGTATTTTCAGCTGAACTCATTAAATTTTCCACCTCTTCGTCTGGTTCTTGACATTTTTGTTTCTTTCTTTTCAAAATGCAAAATGATGTGGTTCAGCTCCTCCACAAAACTGGATGAACAAATTATTCAAACTCTGAAAGCCTGGTGTGAATCTCAAATTCACACCTCTCCAGTGTTGAGTACATATAGTCCTCTGCACTGGAACAAGTATCTGAGTTAGCACAGTTCTTCAGTTTGATGAAGAGAAGCTTCCAAGTACAGTCTAAGAGATTTATCATCATGTTTTACATGAAATAACAGCATCTCCAGCTTTTCTCTCTGTTTAATCAGCTTTAGCTTTGCAGAGCTGCAGCTGGAGCCCTGGGAACAGATCTCATACACTAACTTTACAGTCAGCGTGCCAACTGAAGTGCAGCAGAGCAGATCAGATATGATGGTCACAGCTTCACACTTCACCTTGACTGAACATGCACAATACAAATCAAAGTCATAATGAGCCTCAGAGAGGGGCCCTCACGCTCTAATTTGTAAAGTTTGTCTCAAAGTAAATCGACCAGGGCGAAACCTGCCTCCCTCTCAGTGCATGCTGGGAAAGGCTCCGGCTCCCTGCTGGAAGAAAAAGGCCTGATGGATAAATGGACGGATGGTTTCTCACTGAATCATTTATTCTCACACCCTGTGGCCTTTGGGGAACACAATAATGATGGAGATGATTTTTCCCACAAGTACTGTCTTATGACTGCATTAAAGAGAAGATTATTAACAGTGAAGATGAAGCCCAGTGCTCCAAGGGGCAATATGTGACAGTAAAATGAAGATACATTAGAAAAGCAATGAGGCTATAGTTACCACATATAAACTAGCCTTTTGGCTAACTCTGATATATCTACGTAAATTTTAACTCATGTGTACATATTTATTTTTTTGTACACATGTGTATTTATACATTTTAAAGGAGAATATGGCTTTTTATATTTAAAAAAAATTGCTGTTGAATCTTGATAAGAAAAAAAAGTTATAAAATAGTAGTATGAAACCCACAGAAGCAATCTTCTAGCTTATATTTCTGCCTTTAAACCCTTCAAAAGTACAAATGTGCATTAGATTTCTCCATGAAAATCAACTGTTCAATGTAAATACGTGCAAAAAATAAATAAACAAAATCAGTTTTTTTTTAATGAAATAAAGTCTCCTAAACTCAAATTATCTGCTTAACTGTGATTAAATTAAAAAGTGAAAGCTTTGCTGCCCTCCTGCGAGCGAAACAGCTGCTCTAACTGACAGACAACGGTGCTGCCTTTGTGGAACGTAAAAACTCGGATATTACGGCTTCGTTCTTGAAAATAAAATATTTTCTCTAAGAAATAGCTTAAGTCCAATAAACCGTTGCTGTCTTCTGTGGCTGGCCCAATTGGTGTTTGTATCTTTTTGTGAACGTGGTGGTAGGGTTTTTTTTTCTTAATAATTCAAACCAAGCTGACCAACCCAGTGAACTCAAGGCGCTCCAGCCTCTATTACCGAATTTCCCATGTACAGTGAATGCAGCACTTGCCTTACATTGTTAACGTTGATTTCTCCCGTACTCGTACCAGCCAGCAGCATTTTGTCTTCCGTGAGGCAAACCGGGATTACGGAGTCTAGCAAGACGCGTGAAATCTCGGCTACATTCGGCAACGGGACACACACCGGCAAATAGTAAGATACTTTCCCTTTTATTCATTGAATTTGTGTCAGTTTTGAGATGAAGAAGGGGCAGGAACGCACGGTTAAAGCGAACCGTTAATGTTCACGATTCTGAATATTTCATACTGCAGAAAACACAGAGGGGCTGGTCATGCTGTTAATTAAGACAAAATCAAGGTTTAGGGTTTAAAATGGTGTTTTTATGGGCGTGACTTCTGTCAGCACTAAATTAAACTGGATTAAACACCTGTACGGGTCAGCATCAGTCATATTTTCAAGATAAGCTAAAGATACGAGCACTCAACAGTCGGACTAAACCTCGCGTGTTTCCCATGGCTACTCCAAGCTTTCACGAGTCTGTTTGCATTCCTAACCGGCCGGTTGTGGCACAGTTATGGTTAAATTACTCAAATCTTTAAAATGTGCACTTGTTATGGCAAAAATAACTCTTAACTCGTGCCTGGAAAATGTCAGAGATTGTGGGGACAGGAGTCGTGACGTCGCCCTGGAGGTGCAGGTTCATTTTTCAGTCAGGTTTCCTTTTGTTGACCATAGTGATGAGGAGGTCAAGAACGAGTCAGGTCAGAGAACCGACTCTTTTTGGCGAACCAAAGGAGTCGGTTCACTGAAACAATTTTCCCCATTTGGTTAAAAAAGAGTAAGAGGGGCAACATTTGTGGGGGGAAAAGAAAAAAATCAAAATGTCTTAAGTCTTAAACAACCTTAACGTCCTAACATCCAAAGGGTATAAATAATGTAGGAAGATAATCTTAATTTTCGCTCAACAAAAATCTATATCTGTGTAAAGTAGTGGTTGGACTTGGTTGAAAAAATATATTATTAGAAGCTTTGTAATTTATCATTTTGATTTTACATTAGTATTTGACATAATATTAACACAACATTTTTCAATACAGATGGATTTTGGTAGATGACTGAATCCACGAACAGTTATAGACTTAAGTTTAAACAGTGAAATCATGTTTATTTTCAAGAATACATACTTTTTAATGTTAAGGGCGCTGTACTCATGGATTTTATTTTTTATCTCTGATTCATCTGTCACCTTTATATTGTTTGTTCGACCTTTGTATTGTTACAAATGATATGCAAGTAACTCATGCACTGAGAAATGATCTGTGTTATCTGGAGTGAAACAATAAACTCTGAATGAAATGCATTAATTTTCTTAACGCAACATTTGTTATGTAAAGAATTCATCCTAATTGATTCACTTAAGTCTCAGCCCAAGTATTTACATATAATGTAATATAATAAAGATAATGTTGTCATTTACACCAAAAAACCTTATATGTCAGAGTGATAGTTTGATTTTCACTTTTAGTTATTTGAGTCATTTAAGGGGTGAGCAGAATAATCCAGCTCCCTAAAATGAACTGAAATTCCCTCCACGACTTATCTGGACACACACCTTTTTTTTACCCTCAAACATTTTCTGTGCTTAGGTTTCATGGTGGAGGTCTTACTGTTTTTCTCTCCTCTTGTTTTGGCTCCTCTTTCCTCCCTCTGTGGTGGAAGCCCTAACATGACTCGGTGGATTGTTTGGCTGTAACCCTGCCCATACCGGAGGCTGCTGCTGCTGCTTGAAGAGATGGTGCTGCTGTGAAGAGCCGGTGTGCCGTTTCAAAGAGGATTGGGGGAGAACATGCCTGTGGTTGGGGGAAAAGTGAGGAAGTGCCCAGACAACATGACTGTTTTCAGCCAAGAAAATGTTGAGGAATTATATGAAATTGGAGATGAATTGGGGAGGTAAGCTGTTATTCTTTTTCTTCATGCATGTAAACTTCTGTTTTTATAATAGAGCTTAATTTACGCCTCTAAATGTCGATGATCTATAAATATAGTTTTAATAATAGCCACAGCTGCATGTTTTTATAACATACTACACCTCCAACTCTGCATATGGGTGGGTTAACTGATGCATATGTTCTCTGAAGCATACACACATGCACACACACACTCTGCCTGTGATGTAAGTATTTCCCGGGACGGGCATCCCCCTTCAGTGAGTGCATCTTTATAGGCTCTGATTAATGCAGACCATAATGCAGCTCTGGCAGAGATGAAGAGGTTAACGTTTGTTACTGTAGCTGAAGCTGCCTCCTCCTGGAGATTTATTGCATGGAGAGGCAGACTGGATCATTGTACGTCTTTTACACGGAGAGGATTTGCATTGTGTGGCACAACCTGGCTTCATTTCATTCAGTGTGTTTGGTGAGAGGTGAAAGCTTGAGAGTGAGGAATGAAATGTGAGGAAAGCAGCACCCACCACAGTGGCCTCATTCAGTGATCCCTGTTGCTGTGTTTTCCAGTTTCAGATGAAATCAATGTGAAAACTTCACTTCTACTTCGCTTCATAACTGTGTTGCATAATAGAAAAGGTAAAGTGACACATGAAAGAGTGTTTTTATTCCCAGAGGTGGCTGCAGATGTCTTCTCAGATGACAGAAACGTGGAAACGGATCTCTCTGTGTGTGTTTTTTTCTTTGTATCAAAGGCAGACATGTACTACGTGTTGGTAATAATCAACCAGTTGTTATCCCTGTCTGGCAACACTCCTTCTTCTTTTAGCACTTGCATTCAAGCACTGTGTGGGTGAGCTGAAGCGGCTGGAGCTGCTTCGCCATGCTACTTTGGTAACAGAGACGTTTGGCGAGCTTTGTGTAATGGCATTGAGTTTCTGTCTGGGATAAAGAGATGCTAGTTTGGTCCAGGATCCATTCTCTTTGGTTGTCTGCCAGCATAGTGTGATAGTCATGTGATGTCTAACAGAGGGAATGTTGAAACACGCTAAATATTTGCTAGTTTCTGAAATAAAGTCTCATTCGTATAGTAAATGTATTCAGAGTATCCGTTCTTAAAATGTGTCTGACTTGTGAGCAGTCTCAAGGCTGAAGCACAAAAACATGATGTGCCTTGGTTTAAGTATAAAGCTCCTTTGCTGTAGCTTGGTTGATACTCGCAGCAGCCTTTGTAAAGAAATTAACCTGATAAAATCTGTGAACACAGATCATCATCATTCTGTGGCTGACGTTTTTGCATGGGCTAAAAAAAGCCATGCACCTGCATGCACAGGGAGAAATGGGCTGTGGGCCTCCTGCAAGATAAACTTTGGGCACAGGTGTTGTAAGTGGTCTACATTAGCAACATGATACTTGAAATTTCTGAAGGTAGCATGAATTTGAAGAGTAAATACCCTCTTTTTGGTCAGAATTAGGGCTGAAAAATGAATCAAATTGAAACCAACATTGCAATTTAATAGAGCTCAATTGTCAGATTGCAAAACCTGCAATTAAAAAAGAAAGAAAGAAAAAAGTTTCACATACACAGACCTGAAGGGGATACAGTAACTTGAAGTCATTCGTCCTTGTAAAACCAACAGAAGTCAACATGCTAGTTTTTCTTGCAAAAATATTACATGTCTACAAGGCTTGAAGTTAAATCAATAGCTCAATATTCTACTGTAATTTTAATTGTTTAAGGGCTGTAAGGAGTCTGAAAGTGATCTTGAAAAATTCCTCATTCCAGATGTATGCCTGATGGTAATCCACACTTTAAAATGAGATTATCAGCATCAATATTGCTGTTTACAGGTTATTTTAAATTGCTACTTCTTAGCTTCCAGGTTGGGCCGACCAGGACCGGACTGATTTATGGCACGCCTAGGTCTCTATGACAACACCACACCAGCTGATAAAGTTTAGTAGTGAGAAGAGATAAAACACAGAGATCTGTGCTTTCTCTGCTGAAAACGATTTCTGTGATTAATTTTGTTGTGATGGTGGACACTGAAGACAAATTGTCAGACAGGAAAAGGACAGAAGGGCAAAATAAATTCACTACTTAGCCTTGGGTCAATTGATATTGGGTCGCACATAAAATTTACTCAACTTTCATTATTTCAATATGATTTATCATCTGATTCTGAATGTTTTATTTCGAAAAATGACCAGATTCTTCCTGTCATACCCATCTTTGACTCATTCTTGATGCCAAACCTCCCAAACTAGCAAAATGGACAAAAAAAAAACATTTTAGAAAGTTTCTTTTGGCAGGGTAAAAGAGCCAGTGAGGAGACAGGAGAAAAGCCGGTCAGTGAAAATATTGTCTGACATTAAACCGGTCCATGGCGCAAAAAGCGTTGGGGACCACTGTCTTAGAGCAACGGGCTGCCATCTGTGCTAAATAAAACCGCTACTTGACTACTTACAAACTGACAGTGTTAACTTCTTGTCACGTTAGCCTACAGATACATTGGAGCACCAGGCTGACGATGTTGCTACATGTAGCAGCTACTTCAATATTTGCTTGAAGCCAGGTTTCAAACCGTATAGCTATATAACTGTACTGATAAGTCCCTTACGTTAGCGCGTTGTATCCAGTAAAAAGTAGTCTTGAACTAAGAAAATGTGTTTTGATCCAATCTCCATTTAATTCCAAAACAAACTCACGGCTTGCTAAAAGTAATTAACAATACTGTGCGTGAGACTCCGGGTCAGAAGGTGGCGAGGCAGTGCAGTTAAGACAGATCCTCCTCATATCCTCCTCATAGCATCTCTAAATAAAGATATGTTGTTTATATCAATTCATGTATCAGTTCATCTCATTTCATCATAACATGTTGGCCTACAGGAAAGAATTGTTTTTGTTGACAGTATCTTTTGTCATGTTGGATGCATGCATGCTAAAACACAATTGCAATATTGGTCCAAAAAAATCACAATTGAATTGTTTTCCCAAATTGTGCCAGGGTTGCCAAAATTGAGGACTACAATCTCTTTTTGTGATTTGTGGACATCTACACATTAGCAGGTGAAATTAACGTGAAAAAGTAGTAAGTAATTGAATTGGCAGTTTGAAGAATCTGACTGGTTCAGGATCAAAACATGCTGCCTTATGTTGGTTGTTGTTTAATACACCAGTTAGGTTATGCTAAAAGCTGCTGAGTGTATCTATTCATCAGCTGGACCAAAGGAGCATTACCTGCGCCATACTTTAATGCCTCCCATGCTTGAAAACAGAGAGGCTTTTAATCCGAGTGCACTCCGGGCCTGACTCTCTCTGGATTCGGAATGAGTCTCGTTTGGTTGGCTAAATGGGAAAATGGGAAATCACCCAAGCAGGGACCTTATCCTCTCATTGATACTGACATTGCTATGGTGAGCATGCTTGGTAGAACCAAAAGCTGCTGAAGCCAAGCATCCACCCCTCATTAGTATCAAGCCACAGTGAGCTCGCAAGCAGCTTAATGAGGAGGAGAGTGTGACGAAGTAATGCAGCTGCAGGATCGAGTCAAAACAGCCAGAGGGGATGTGTAAGTCTGAGGTGTGCAGCCTGATCCCGTCTTAAAGCCACTGGAACGACCTGCTAAAGCCTCTCAAGTCTTCACTATCCTGCATGATTTATTCAACAAACCTTGGCTTCACCGCCTCATGACCTGGACCAGCCTCTCTCGGCCTTGTGATGTGTGCGTATGTGGAAGAGTTTAGTGTGTCTTCTCACCTTCCCCTGGAGGTACAGAAGCAGATTTGAAGAACAGGCATTACCTGAGGTGAGAAGTGAATCGTCTTTTAGAGAATTTGCTGGAGTCATTGTGGGAGAAGCTGTTGATCCTCAGGAGAGGAGTCAAGAAATCTGCTGCATTGGAGAGTGTGAAACTACCTGGTTAGTGAATCAGGGTCAGATACTCCCTTTGAGCTGTGTTTAAAGGACTCCTTACAGAAACGACCTCCTCTGCTGGTCTCCTCCAAACACTTTCCTCTAATAGGCCAAGCACTGGACACATCTGTGCTCGGTTCATCTCTAATTGCCTGACAGATTGGCAGAAAATATTCGCTCCAGGCTGGAGATTACAGGGGAAGACATTACAGCCGGTGTCATCTCAGAGGATCTCCTATTTAATACCTCCTCCAAATGAAGTGAGGGGAGAAGCATTATTGAAGTGTTGTGAAGTAATTCACAGTGCTGGTGTTTCATAAGGTCTGTCAGTTTGCAAGATCAACACTCTATCAGGGCTGAAGGCCTTTTGAGCTCTGTGGGGTGTGTGTCTTTTTTTGCTTTGACCAACAAATCTCATCTCAAAAGCTAATTTCAAAAGGCTGAATCAGCAGCGCACTTGTGGTGTAACACCTACCCCCTGCCTTTGTTTTGAGACTTTAAAAATAACACAAAAAAAGTCACTTCTCTTGTCAATGATCTTGTTTGCTTTTAGGCCATAAAATGATTTAAATATTAATTTTAGTGTGTTACAAAATAGATTTTAAAAAATCCTCACAGGAACTTTAAATTGGTATTGAACCTTTATTTTTGCACATCAGCCTTCACAAAGGCTTGTATGATGATGTTTGATGCATGGGGATATGAAAATGCAGACCTCACTGTTTTGGTTTCAGATACAGGGAATGAAATTAACTAGAAATTTTAAGATTAGGCATTTTCTTGGTGTTGAAGTTTTTTAAAATTTGATTAAAGAAAAAATATTGCAGCTGTATAATAGCAAACTGCTAACCCCTGCCTGTAGTGTTATAAGAAGTCACGGTGGCAGATCCCTGCCGATTCACAGTCTAATTATGAAGTTAATTAACCTTGAACAGTTGAAAGATTTTAGTATTTTTTCAGGCCAAAAATATTTATTGACCTTTTCCAGTTAAAGCTATAAATGATGAGATTTTTCCATCTTTGGATCTGACAGAAATTGGACTTCTCAAGATGCTAATCTGAGAAACTGTGATCAGCATTTTACCTCTCATTGATCATATTATGCATTGCAAAAGCCACATTTCTTATCTTCATTCCAAAATTAAAATAAGATTAAAGTAGCGTTCTTATCACTTGTTTCTTTTGAATTCATTATCTAAAGCAAAGATTACAAAAAAGGATTCTTCTTTGGCTGTTTACAAAAGAAAACCCAGTCATGTCAGGACATGTCCCTGGTATCAGATTCTTCATGTGATGACATCATCAGGTTACATTATCATTAAATCCTGAGGTTGGTCTTGTCCTCAGTCTTTAAGAATGATCTCAGCTCGTCTCTGCTTTGGTGAAACAGACAAGCGTGACAAAAACAGGCCGTCTGATCCTCTGATGGTGTCATGTGAGTTCTGTTTTCTTGTTTCTTCAGTTTCCATGTTGGTTTTTTTGTTAATGGACGCACTGACTCAGCCCCTTTCTGGCTGACTGGGAAAGAAAAGGACAAACTGTGAAAGGAAGTTTGAGTCTCTGCCTTCAATCCAGCCCACTGTTTCACACTTTGCATACTTCTGCAGCGCCCTGCCTCTGTCATTAGCCTGCATTAATGTGACCGCTGTGTGGCTCTCCACCAGCAGCCCTCATTGTGTGTGTCAGTGATGTGTGTGTGTCTGCAGAAGGAGAGGGGTTTATGCGTTACTGAGGGGATCTGCAATGCAAATCAACATAAAAAGCATCAAACTGGAGCTGAATTTGGGTTATTCACAGCAAAAATCACCCCAAAGACTTTTTCCTATGAATACAAAATAGGATTATATATTCAAGACATCAGCATGGTTCCTGTGATTTAGGTCCTTTCCCCTCGATAAACAGCGAGTTTATGTTAAGATCATTGAAAATAATTCTGCTGAATATTCACCAGAACAAACGCTTGCTTCGTTTTCTCAAACAACAATCCACCATCTCATGCCAGGCTCACGCTGCATGCAGACTGTGCCCCAGCCACTGACCTAGATTTAGCCCCCTACCCCGGGTTGAATTATTGGGCGGAGGAGCAGTCTGGGTCGCAGGAGTGGCCTTGATGAGGCCTGCCACTCACTCACCCACCAGAACACCCACCCCTGATACCCCAGGGGTCTGCAGTGCTGTCGCATTGATGCAGTGAAGGCTGTGTTTGATCCCAGGGACTTCTCTTCAGTTCGTCTGTTTTAGGTTTTCATTAATCAGAAAAATATTTTGAATACCTAGTTTATATAACCTTTGATGCGGGTTGTTTTATACGGGAGGATTCTGAGAAAAGAGGAAACAGAGTGCTTACACAATATGTCCAAATTATACCAGGGTGGTTCCTGTTTTAAATCACATTGTTCAGGAAAGCTATTGAAGCAAACATGTTTTAATTTCTGCTTTTTAAAAAAAATAAAAGACTTCAATACAAGGCTTTAGAACACAAGAAACTGTTAAAGAATACCAGAGGAGGTTCACGGTTACTTTATGTCAGAGTAGTCTTAAGATCTGTTTCCACAAAGCAGTCCGGTTCAGATCAGTACGGTTTGGTATGAGTTGGATCGGTTAAGCTTGGTCCAGTTTGCGTTTTCACAGCCAACCGTGCCCCCTCGTGGTTGGCAGCGTGTAAGCTGGATGCCAACAGCCACATCAGTAACATAATATTGTGACTCCGTAGCAGTGCATCACAGTGTACCCCGCAAATAAACCCAACGAAGAAGAAAAACGTGACACAGTGAACAGAGAGCAATGATGGAAGACATCCAGCAATTCGTCTCCTTGTGATTAGCATGTGGCTCTTTGATACGAAGCACACCAAGCTTTGTTTCAGAGTAGACTGTGTGCTGCCAAGAGAAATACAGCTCCTGTTGCATTGTAAGTAGGGATGGGTACCGAATTAGGTACTTTTAAGTGTACCGACCAGATTCTGTCAAAAGTGCCGGGTACCGATCACGTAAAACCAAAAGGTACCATGTTTAGGTACCTAAACACATCCTTGTGAGTGGAAGAGTTGGCAATTCTCCATGCTGGACATGAACACAGCATTGTAAGGTCATTTATAGAAGAATAAATATGTTAAATTGAACAACTTTATATTCTATTATTAACAATTATAATTTTTTACCACATAAACACAAAAAAAGTACTGAAAATTGGTACCATTGAGTACTGGTACCGATTGCCAGGTACTGGGCATCGGTACTGTATTGTTTCAAATGTGAAAGGGTACCCATCCCTAATGGTAAGCTCCACCTTCCCAAAAAGTGGGACGGCTCATCTCAGTTATTTGGGGATCTGTCCCGGGGTTAGTTAGTGGAAACGCTGTAAAATGTGTGCCGTGCCAAGATGAACGAAACTGAAGCGCTTGGTGGAAACAGGCTTTACTTAAGTAGAAATTTGGGGTATTTATACTTAGCTGGAGTAGTTAGTTTTTGGCTGACTTTTTGCTTCTACTCTTTACATTTTCTGTCAAATATCTGTAATTTTTACTCCCTACAATTTTTAAAATAGCTTTGTTACTCTAGAGCTATAAACATAACACTGCCTGAGCATGAGTTGGAATAATAAGGCATAGTGAAGTTCTCACCACCAACAACATTTATTTAACCATCTCCAGGGGAACACACTTTGCAATATGATAGTCAGTCAACATGAAGAAGACCCAGTGCCGCGCTCTGCTGGCGCAAAACAGAAAACAGCACCTTCTAAGTATGGTACTTCTTATAGAATTAAGATATTATTTATTCAGCAAATTATCTACAGTAACTTTAAATTACTCATGCTTTGGTCTGGCACTGCATGGAAAGTAAATCAATTTGGCTGATGCTGCCATTGGGTGGCAGGGTGTTCCCCAATATAAGCATGGGGAAACACTGCGGGTCTTGTGGCACTATCAAAATAAAGTAATCAAACATTTTGGCTAGCCTAGACCAGTTTGAAGTGATCTAGCCTTCATGATGAGTACTGGTCAACACCAGCTGCTCCAAATTTTTCAACATTAACATTTTATACTTTATAGTCATTATGGCCTTTAGAGTGTACTTTAGGCCCCTGTGGCGCGGCCTATACTTAATCCAGTACTTTAACACTATTACTCAAGTAAAAAGCTCGAGTCAATACTTAAACTTCTACAAAGGTCTTTTTAGACCCTAACTTTACTTGAGAAGTTAATATGAATACTTTTGACACCACTGCTTTATGTGTACTTGCTGGTAGCTTTGGTTTGAAGTAAATGAGTCAGCAGCTTTAAACAATAACTTACAATCAGCATGAAAGAAAAATAACATTCAAAAGTGACGAAGTGCTCAGTACTAAAAAGGGAACCCTCATAAAACCGAGAGCAATCAACAAAAACAAGATAGGAAGTCAAAACAGGATAGAAGAAAGGTTTGAAGGACGCCACGGAGAGAACAAGATTTCAGACGCTTCAGTCGTCTCCATCCCACATGTTTCTAAATCTCAGTTTTTTACTCGGTGAACACTTGAGTTCACTGAGTGCAAAAAGCTCTCCAAGCTTCCGCCTGCACCGCCAGCATCATGTAGTAATAGTAAGAAATGCATGTGTCAGAGAGGCATGATGATATTCACTGTGACTCGAAGTTCATCCCGTAAGAGAGAAGTGCCAGAAAAAGAAACACGAGAGAGCTAAGAACAGAAATGAGTGGAGAAGTAGATCATGGTGCAGATTTTCTGGCAGACACTCCTCCTGCAGGGTTCAGGATGGAATATTTTCTTCCTTTTGTCTGCAGGGCCTGTCTGTCTGTCTGTCGGTCTTTGCCCGGCTGACTTAGGCCTTGTGATCACTGCGGTCAGACTCTTCAAATTACGGCCAGCTTACGAGTCAAATTGAAATCTGACTCATTTGGAATCTCCTCAAGAAGCGTAATGAGTTATTTTCAATTAATCCCTGCAGTCAGTGGAGGATAATTGGATCTCTGCCAACTGTGTTAGCGGGTGAAAGGCAGGGGTGTCGTGTTCTGTGTGTCTGTGCATGTGTGTGTTTGTGTGTGTGAGTGGAAGGGGAGCTACAACCCTTTGTGGTCAATTAGGAGGGATCTGCAGGCGGTGGAGCGTGGAAAGTGAGGGGATAAAATTGTGAAGGAAAGACAACTTTCACCCTTTTATGTCCTTCATCCATCTTTCTAACACTCTCTCAGTCTCTGCAACCAAACACATTGAATCTGATGTGTTAAACTCCACCTACTCGACATTTACATCCAGAAAAGTCAAAATGGTGACAGATAATGGTGATCGTTTGAGAGATGGGGGTGTATACATTTGACACACATTCAGAAGAAGTACGCCTGTTATGTAACCGTCTTTCTGAGGTGTTATTTTGTAGATATCTATTCTCTTATCACACATACTCGCCCACCTCAGCTGAAGACATTACCCAGAGAAGATGCAGCACCCGATGTGAAACTGTATCTTACTTCAAAGCCGTTTCAGTCATTTGGTGCAATTATTTTCAGCCTCATTCCCAAACCTAAAATAATAACAGATTTATTATGCAGGAGGGAGAAGAGGCAGATTGCCAAACAGGTTTTTTTCTGTTATTTTCTGGTGTGCAGATTTTTCCAAATCATCCTGCAGATTGCTAATAACAATAAAGCCCCCCCCCCCCCCTTTTTTTTCAGCTAATGGCAGTAACCATTTAGAGTCTTTCCTGCAGGGTAAATTAAATGTAGTCTAATTATTCCTGCTCTTATCTGAACGGACCACAAACAGAAACAGACAAAATTTAAAGCTATTCTGTAAGATAATGGCAGAACTGGTTATTTCTACCGTTTCTCAGTGTCAGTACAAAACAACAAATAAATACATTACCTCGTCTCTTTGCATCCTGGAAAAAGTTGTTGTGATCAAAAAAAGTAGACTTGGGCCCAAAGGCATGTCTAGCCATTAGTGAAGAAAACAGACCGTTTGTACTAACAGTTTGTACCACCATTACAAGGGCTAACGGCAGGATTACAGCGCCTGTTCAGCTGTTGAAAGGCAGACATTGTGCAATGCGTTACTTTTGAGACAAAATATGCAAAGACAGTGGATAATCCTTTGGAAAGGTGGCGATGTGTAGCCATACAGCAAATTTTGATTTAGGAGACACATTTTTTTGGTGAACAGATGAGATAAGGGAGACAGTCCAAGTCTCAAACCAACGAGGCTCACTGCTGTCAGTTTTACGTTTCATTCGCTCTTTGCTTTTATACGTCTGGGTCCTTCCAAGATGTGTGTGGTGAAATGTTGGCGTTCACAAACTGTAGAGTTATTCATCAAGATTCTGGAGCATTGATGCAATGCTTGTTCTTCAAAGCAGCTTTCATATTGCTGATTTTATTATTGAGGTTTTCAACTGTGTTGAAAACCTCAATAATGAATAATAAAAAATAAAAAATTTACTCAATTCAAGATCGCCAAACTTTCTCTTTCTCTTTGTTCACTCAATTGGCTCACGGATAACAGCTATTTGTGTATTCTTGTTATAAAATCTCCCTTTCTTCCACTGAAATTTTTTTCTTGATCTTCTCAGTCACACCGTTACTGCTCGCCAGGTTTATTGCTATTTATGAGTGGTAGGTGTGCGCAGGTTCAAATTTGTTTGATGGGGTTTTCCCATAGACTGTATAATAACTGGGCGTAGTCTCCCTGATGTCACCCGTCTGGTCCTGAAATGGGAAATGAAGCACATCGGCTATAGCCGCCATATTGGCTTCGAGGACAGCTAAAGGGCGCCCCTCGGTGACCTGAGCTTGTGCCTGTTATTGGGCAAGCTTGGAGTTCCCCCCCCGTACAGTGTGTGCCTATAGCGAAATTAGCGACTCAGACAGGAGAGGTTTTTTCAACCAGGCTGTAAATAGGTTAATTTCTGCAGTGAAAAAGGCTTTTTTTGGTTCGGTGTGTATGTGACTTCCAATACTCCCGAAGCCAGCCTCAAGAGGATACTCGAGAAACAGCAGACTTTAGCACTTCCGCACTGTCTCATACTCTTAGACTGGAGGTTGCGGCTTGCGTTTTCCAGGAGGTTCCCCTGAATTATGACGTCATCTGCACCTGTGTCTATTTCATGGTGTAATTCGTTAACTGGATGATTATTTGCAGTCGTGCATGCGGCTAATGCTGCGGTCAAACAGGCCGTTTCATAACAGGACACTAGGACAAACAGTCCTGTTTGTTTAATGACTGAACATGCATACAGGGTCCCTGGTTTCCAAAACAAATGCACCCCTTAGCAGTCTGGGTCGAGTCACATCCTTACGATAGTTGGTTCTCATGGGAAACTGAGTCTCCATCCCGTAAAAATACTGCCCAATCTAGTCAGAGGCGTTACAGCAATCAACGCCAAAGAGCCTTTGGTCAAAGAACAAAGACTACAAAAAAACATCAGGATTAGAATCGTCCGTTAGCTTTTCTCAAACCTAAAAGTCCTTTTTTCTGCCTCCTCACACCCTGCTGTTTTTCCCTAATGTGAAGCGCTATGAGAAAAACATCCTCAGCTCCTGGATGGATTTAGGATCATTGTTGGAAAATACCCAGTGGGCTTAAAGTATTACTAATGTATGCACTGATATATTACCTAAAGCCTCAGTCTGGCTCAGGCGTGCCTTGGCTGGCTCTGTGCAGACTGAATGACTGATGCTGCTTTCTGTCTGGGAAAGTTCTGGCAAGGTATGAGACTAAAATGTCTGATGTACTGTGGACACAATGTTAAATATATCTACAATAAATAATGTCCCACTCATCAAAGCCAACACAATAAAAAAAACAGTAGCAGAGGAGGAATTTCTTCTTCTCACTGCCGATGAGGTTTAATCCAAGGCTTAAAAAGACAGTGAAAGTGATATTACTGCATTTTTAAGAGTTGTGTGTGTGTGTGTGTTTCTCTGAGTAATTAGTTACTGAGATGTTCCTCTGCCAGCCTCACTAATCATTAAGCTGATAAGGTCAGTTGGTGGAGTTCCCCCTTTGTTGTTGTGCACAGATTTCCTGCTCTGTTGACTATATATTTCACATCACCATCTGTTAGACGACAAGCTCAGCAGAGCACAGTTTGGACCGTCTCATCCACTTAATGGCCAAATCACTAAGTAGCCAGTGCTCCGTTTTTTATAATACAAAGAGATTCTGAATTCTTATCAAGGACACTTTCTTCAGATCTTGAGATGGATATTTGGCTTTTTTTGTCTCTTTTACAAGTCAGCTGCAGAGAAAACAGAAGGGGCCACACCATACCCATGAGTGCTTGTCTCATTTATTTTACACAGCCACACTTTTAGAGAAAATGCTACTGAGTTAAAACAATTTTGAAAGGGAAATAAGCAGGAACCAAAGCTTTAAGACACCAAAACAGATCCACAGACAAACCTTAACCACAACAACATCCTTTCTGTGGTTCTTGGTTCCTGTTAAATGCAGAAATAGAGATGTGTCATCAATATGCTCTCACTTATTAAACATCTTATATTCTGATCTAAAGCTATATTGTCAGTTGTAGTTGTTTTGGAGTACTGCTGTCGCAATAACCGGTATTGGCCATGACTCTCTCATTAAGATACTGAATTTTTTTTTATTATGAACAAAATGAGCGTACAGTAAAATCTTGTTGTTTCATGGTGGGGGTCAGTAGTGGTTCTTCACCCTGCCATAAAACAGAGCACAGATGAAGAAGCAGAAGCAGAAGAAGCCACCACAACTGGAGATAACCTGATCCAAACCTGAAATCAAGTATCAATCCAAGTCAACCCAGAAAATTAAATCAGATATTGATGACTTAAAGACGATCCATAGGGCAGATCTATTCAACTCAGTTCCAGGTTCTTCTGTGCCGACTAACATAGTGTCTTCATTAGGGATGTCCTGAAACAGATTTTTTTGACTTCCAATCTGAAAAGATTTTTTCACGATACGTTTTGCTGATCTGATACCGATACCTTTCTCTGGTGAATCCTGTACTCAGTTGGGCGATTCTGTTGTAAATAAAGAATCATATTTGTTGTATTAAACTGCATCTCCTGCGTCCCATCCGCCCACAGCAAGAGAAGCTCCCCCAACACGGCGATGATGTCCGATGTCAGCTCCGTTAGCCATGTATGTGAATAGCATGATGCTACTCTGCCTTCTGCTATTCCCTCTGTTGCTCCATTAGCACGGCTAGCTCCCAATTACGATGGATGGAAGGACAGGTCTGTGTCGTCACTTCTTAGCTCACACCTGAGAACCAGCACGCCGTCCTCACTTCCTTCTCCTCACCTTGTGGGAAACATCAGGCCTTACACCAGTTAGCACTGACATGCTACAGGCTGCAGACAGCTGAGTTCACATGTAAACAATGCAGCCATGGTTACATGTAGGATCTCCAGACAAACATAGGAGAAAAAGTTGTAAAAATATCACTGAAGCCACAAAAAGTTTGATGTCCTAGACCAACAAATGGGCCACACAAAGCAATGATCCACTCCAAATACAAAGATTACCAAAAAGAGACAAAAAAAACACAAGAAACGGATAAAGAAGGGAGAACCGCTGCAAAAGGTAACCATAGCCAACAGGGCGGCGCCTAGCAAGCATAATCCCGATAATTTTTATTTCATTTTTGTTTACAAAGCTAGAAAAGCCTGAACTTGTCAAAACACGGTCCTCAGTCCCATATTAATGTTATGGAATAAAGAATGTTGGATTAATACTGGTATCATAACAGATTGGTATCAGTCAATATCAAAGTCCACTTGAAAAACTGGACCGGTGCATCCCTAACTCTAACCATAGAGGAAGAAGCTGTTGTCAGCCAGCTCACCTTTACTGTGTTTCTGCTGCAGCTGAAATCAGTTCTCCTCATCGGGTTAGACTTTTTTTTAGATTCCATAAAACAGATGTTTCGCCCATGGACACTGCGGTCTGCAAAAAATTTGGAAGAGGAGTGAAAAAAGGCAAAGAGAGAATGAAAAAGATTAATCCAAAGCGACAGAGTGCTTAGTCCCAAATCTCACGCACTCAGTCTCTCCATCCCTGCACCAGCTGGTGATTTTGATTAGTTGGCATATTGTTGTCAGATGTTTGGCCTTGTGGATGTTTTGCAACAAGTATATCTGGTTGTCTTGCCAGTATTCATTCTTAGTTTTCTTGTTTCTATGTTGTACTTTTTTTGTACAAGAAGAAAAAAAACAGTAAATTTGAAGATTATTCTGACTGATATTTCACCCTACAGGTAAATCATACTCAAAGTTCTCTGCTATCTCTCATCATCTCACACACCCCAAGCTACAACGCGTTTGGGCTTTTAAACGTATTCAACTCGTCAACAGTTAACTGTGTCAGTGGGTCACGTACCTGTATGACTGCTGGGAGAGTTTTATCAGCTGTTTGAGTTTATCTCTCTCACCCTTTATGGCCTCACCAGTAATGTGTCAAAGGTCAATAACCTGGAATATAATCTTGTATTTTGTTTTTAAAGGAATTTACAGTTAGGGGTTTAGAAAACCGGATCAGTTTTCCATGTTGTGGTTTCAATCCCAAACATTTTCTGTAGCTTGTTTCTCAGTGGATCAGTGTTTCCTTGTCAGTTTTCTGACTCAGTCAAGACCTTTTTTAGCATCTGGCTTTATGTTGATGGTGATATATTCCTGCTTGGAGTCAATTAACAAGGACGATGGAGGCTTTTAAATCTCTGAATTGAAGTCAACAAGGTCAGACAAGAGGGGAGGAGTCAAACCCTGTTAATCCTGCTGTTATCTCCAGAAATCACTACATGCATTGATCATTTAAAAGATTGCTTCTCCCCAAAAAAACACAAGGTCACAGCAGTTTCTTTGCAAAACTTACCAAACCAGTTTGTGCAACTTTCCCTGAGTCATGATAGAGTTAAGCTCCTCGAAACCTGCTGAATGTCAGTTTCAGCCGACATGTAGGGGCCCTGTTTTCAAAGAGCAAACAGAAAATAAAACAGGAGATGATGGATGGACCAGCTGAAGCACCAGCAGGCCCTCTCCTCACCTCCTGACGCTGCTGTCAGAACAACAGTGAGCACCTCTCTTCATTTATATGTAAAGCTTGACGTCTAGGTGGTGTCAGCATTTCAAGCTCATGACTTTTGCTCGGATCAGTCTGTTTCAAACCAACGCAGAGAAAATTCCAGTGTACCAGGATGATAATCTCAGTAACCACACGTCAGGCCCGTCTATTTTAATCCACACCTGTGTCTCTGTAATCTCTGGGATCTTAATAACAGTCTTCTTGAGCTTGAACGATCTGTTCAGGAGCTCTTTACAGTGAAGCTGTTTGGACACTAAGGTGCCTGCAGACCTGAAGATGGTAAGGGAAACCTTTCACCTCCGTCTACCTCTAAGCACAATGTGTCTATTGTCTGCACCGCCTTTAAAACCTCGAGCTGGGGGAGGTGGATGACATTCCTCTGACACATTCAATGGCTTTTCACTGTTGCTACTAGACAAGGGCAAACACTGCCCGCCTCTCATTTGGCTTTCTGTCAGTGGTCTGTCTGTCAGCGCCGTTGCTTATAGTTTCTGATCTGCAAATGTGACGCCTCCCTCGCTCTTGGCTTCACATTTAACTGCTGTACCATGAAAGAGTCGAGTCAAAGTACATCTTAACACCTGGAGAGAGATCTCTGTGTGACCCGGGACCTCCAGCTTCACAGATTTTTAATTCCTAAGTTAATGAATCAGCCAGGAAACTGGGAGGTAGAACAGGGAATGACATACATGAGAGGAGTGAACGGGCCAACCGCAGAGTTCTGCTAATCTTTATTTCTTTGGAAGGACATTGCAGGGATCTGCACTGGAACAAAACAAAGAAAGCATCGTATTTAGCAAGAGTCTTCAATCCTTGGCTCTTCAGCCTCCTTGTTGTGGCTCCCTCTGGCCTTGACAAAAGGAAATCATCAACATAAATGGAATTTATTTCTTAATCTTATTCTTATTTATTTTGTTTTAATTTTTTTGTTTGTTTTGTTGCACAGTTATCTTGGATTCAAGACGAAAACTTTGTCATTGGATTAAAAAAAAGTTTTAAGAACTTGTCATCTAAAATATGACGTGGCAAGGAATTCACAAACAACAAATGTAACATTGAAAAACATTTTCAGAACAAGCACAAAGGATTTACTGAAATGTACCAAATAGAGGAGGAACAAAAGAAATCGATTTTGGAAATTGAGAATAGGGGAAATTGAGATCAAAGTCACATCTTGCAGCCAGATTCCACAGCCCACTGAAATGGTCTTAAGTCACAAATAACCCTAATATTCTCTAAGGATGGGTACCAAATTTGGTACTTTTATAGGTACCGACCAAATTCTGTCAAAACTACCAGGTACAGATTCACGAAAAATCAAAAGGTTCCATGTTAAGGTACTTAAATGCATCCTTGTGACTGTGAGGGAGTGGAAGGGTAGGTGATTTTCCATGCTGGGCATAAAAACAACATTATAAGGTTATTTATTAAAGAACAAATTTGTTGAATTGAAAAAATATATATATTATTGAACGAGTTAATTTTCTTTTTACCGCATAAACACAAAAAAGTACGGAAAATTGGTACCATTGAGTACCGGTAACGATACCCGTATTGTTTCAAATGTGAGGGGTACCCATCCCTCATTTTCTGTTTACTTTTTATTTAGCTACTAAACTGTGGCTGTATATATATATATATATATATATATATATATATATATATATATATATATATATATATATATATATATATATATATATATATAAATATTACAGTGGGCAATGTTTTATTTGATCAATTTTACACAAATATGAAAAGGACTCAAAAAAGGCCTGTTAGAGCCCAAAACATAACAACGACTCATAATGTAACACTGACCCAAAATGTGATAGAAAAAATATCATAAAACCCAAAATCTATCAACTGGTCGATAATGTAACAAAAGTGCTGAGGCAGTTTTGTAAGAAAAAGAAAATGTTATAAATGTAACAAGTTGTTACATTTTGGGCAAAAAGTTTTTACATTTTGGATTTTATTACTTTTTTAAATTACGTTTTGGGTCGTTGTAACGTTACGGGCTCTAACAGGGCCTTCATATTTCAATGCTGAATTCATTGCAAAGTAGGCCTACACATGCACACTACACTTCGGTTCGGGGCCTTCTTTTGTTACAACAGGTAAAAACAAAGAATAAAACTTATAAAAATGTACAACCTGTATTGTTTTGTAGCTCCAGACTACTTTTTCGGTGGTAGAGGGGGCAAAATGGCTCTTAAGATAGTAAAGGTTTCGGCTCCCTTGTTTATAACTTAGTCAGTATTTTAAAAAAGGTGTTTCAATCGGTAAATAACAGGACTGATATTTGTACAGAAGGAGCCTCTCTGACACACTCTGTTTACGGCCACCCAGGATTATCTACCACACTCTTCCTTCCTCCAACCAGCGCTGGTTCCTCTTGCTCAGCCTCTGAGTCCTGTTGCTGTGGCAACTCTTCCGCTGTACACAATGGCATGGCGGTTGCATAATGTTTTTCTGCCGGTGCAGTTTGTGGCCCACACTACAGCTGAGTGGGCAGGCAGCACTCTGTGCCGCCCTCCCACACTGCGCTCCATGCTAATGAAAAGCGCGGCCTCACCGGGGAGTTTTCACACTGAATCATGTCGGACAGCACAGAGCCTCAGAGCCTTGGAGCCTCTGGTCGCTGTCCCACTGCAGAGAAAAAACTCTGACTCGCTGGTCATCGGTTGGACTACGCAGGACTCTGGAGTAACAGTTTGTTTGATACTCCAGTCTCAACCCAGAAGGACCTAAGTAGCTCTTTAAAATGAGTTCATTGAATTTTACTGCTGGCTTATCATGATACATATCTACTGACCTTTAAAACTTTACAGTCATTTGGTTTCTAGTCTGACTCAGCAGATACAGGTTGCACCCCATGTATAGATGTTGTAGTCCTTGTTGCAGTGGTTGTTTCTGGCATTGACCCTGTACTTCATGTAGTCCTCAAGCATCAACTTCTGGTGTTGACATATGTAGCCAGAGTCCACATTCAGATAAAATCCTATAGATAAATAGAAAATGTTTTCAATCTGGTTCTGGTTTTAAGAGCTTTGTTTACACGAAGGGGAACTTTTTTTATAAGTTATCTGAATTTAAAATATAGAGACTGAGAGTTTTTGCATGAGTGGATATTTGCATAATTAGGGGCGTGGTTGTGTGGGCTTAAGCCTGGTGATGCACTGACTCTACGCCATAACTACGACGCCATGGTGGTAAGGCATACTTTAGTGTCTATAAGTTTACAACCTTTCTGCAATACCCTGGCTAACTTCACAAGGGCACCCTATGATTGTTAAATCATTAATCTTAATATATAGGGATGGATACCTTCCATATTTGAAATGATATGATACCGATGCCCAGTACCTGGCAATCGGTGTCGGTTCTCAGCGGTACCAATTTTTCTGTACTTTTGTGTGTTTATGTGGCAATGTTAATTTTTTTAGGTGTAAAATCTCAAAGTTTCTCCCAAAGACTTCTCTCTTTCTCTTCTTTCTCACTTTTATTTATGTATTTATTTACTTTTTATTTATTAAATTTTATTTTACTTTGTGAATGTTTAATCAGCGCTTTCATTTATGGCAATCATTGTTTTTACTGCTTTAACTCTTGCTGCTACCACTATGATCTCTTAATTTTGTTTCTGCTATTAATTTTTTAAATTATTATCACCCCCCTTATTTTTTTTATTTTTATTTATTTATTTATTTTTTCTCTTTCTTTTTCCTTAAATCATTTTTTTTCTTTCTATTTATCCTGTACAGTGAGCATATCACACCTGGGTGGGTGGGTTGGCGGGAATGGAGGGATATTTTTTGTTTTGTATGTCACTCAGGTTCTGTTCAGTATTCTTTTGTTAAGATCTTGGAGAAATGTCTTAAAAAGAGGAAATATCAGACTTCTCACTTGGAGATATTTCTGTACACTGTTCATGTTTTTTTTTATAGTCTGCACAATAAATACATTTATTTAACAAAAAAAAATTCTAAGTTTTTCAATTGAATGCATCCATCCTTCAATATATAACCTTGCAATGCTGTGTTCATGTCCAGCATGGAAAATTGCCAAAGTCTCTTAAAGTCACAAGGATGCATTTAGGAACCTGAACCTGACTTTTTGATTTTAAGGGAGTGAATCAGATAGAATTCAGTCGGTACCTATTAATATACCTAACTTGGTACCCATCCCTGATCATACAGCAACATTTACTGTACATGAAGGAAAAGAGAGGAGATGAATTGTTCAGCAGATGTACTGGGATTTGGGAAATGTTGTAAATATGGTAAACACGTTCCCGCTCAGAGGACCAAACACAGGGCTTACAGTCTTTGACGTCTCAACAAGTAGTTTGATTTTTGGAGAGTTGCACATTGGCTACTTGGAGAGGCCTCTGAACGAGAGCTGCTGCGTGTGTGTGGCGCCAATGTGATGCAGAACCAGGTGTTGAAGATTGGCACAATGCAAATGTTTGCATAGGAGCTTACATCCACCTCCACGTTTAGCTCCACCTCTTTGTCCATTTTGAGGTAAACCAGTAGTCAACCTGAGTCAGCATTTCCAATATGGTAAATATGGTGGTGTCACAGAGATGACTTCCATGTTTTAAACAGTTCCTGGTCATCCCCGGTCTCTGCTCCCCCCTCACTCCAGAAACCTTCATCTAGTGATTTCACAGGAGAGGTTTTTTGGTTTGTGAGTCATTTTGACATTTTTGCTTTGTTGGACAGCTAACAGTGAAGATGAAGACAGGAAATAAGAAAAGGGAGAGATGTATGAGTCATGACTGAAGTCTCCTGCAGGATTGAAATCAGGGACCTTTTAACTACGCACTCACTGAAGAACCAAACATCCAAGAGAAGAGACAGAAAAACAGCTTCACAGTTTCCAGCTGAAAGTAATCAACAAGATTACTGCAAGGAAAGGAGTTTCTGATTAATGTTCATTCACTAACCAGTATCACCTTTGTCTTAGCTTTTGTTGAGGAGATGACATAACTTGCAATGACGAGCAAAGCACATTACCGTTTATAATTGGTCAGCAGTTTCTGTTCTGTTTTTCTGCGTTGTCATCTGTTATCGTTTCCTTTAGGACAGAAACAGACAAGAAATGTGAAACAAACGGGCAGTTCTCAGAGCTGTGTCCTCTCTGGTTCTGGACGAGTAGACTGATGTGAGGAATTTGGACACTGACAAAAGATGTGTGTTCAGTGCCCGGGGACTTTATTTATCCCCCATGAGCCAGAGACAATTTAATTAACTTGAGAAGCAGGAATCTAATTGTAGAGACATGGTGTCGCTCACAGAGAAGAAGATTAATGTTGCTTTCTTCTTCGTGTGAAGATGAGGATGGAAAATAAGCATAGGGGAACTTTTTGGAAAGATGTTTTTAAGTGTGTTACACTGAGGTGCTTTGATTTAGTAAACAATAAAGTTTAGAAAAAGATGGATGCATCCAAATTAGAAAACCGTGGCAATCTTTAACTTACAGGCGCTGAAGAGTAAAATCTGGTTCACATCCTCTTTCACAGCTGTGTTGCTCTCTATCTGCTCTTTTCCCCACTTTGTCTTTACTCTCCTAAGAGACAAACAATTTGGCAGTGCAGCAAAGATGAGTTTTATCCCCATGAAATATTAATATCTGAAATGAAAATGCAAAATGCGTTCCACAGCACAGCACATCCAAGGTTTATCGCTTCTTTTTTTGAGCTTTGGATTGTGATCCAAATGACTTGGCAGTCCTGTTTTAACCTCAAGTTCATCCCATAATTCATAAAACGCAGGATCTGCTGTTTCCCGTGTAATCTGTAGATGAGCTGCTTCTTCTTTGAGGATGGAAAGACTTAAAAAAATCGAAGTCAGCTCCTGCAAAGGAAAAATACAAAAAACTATAATGGACTTGCTGGCACAAGTTTCCAAATGCTATTTAAAGGGGAGTAAGGTCGAGTTATAGATTCCTGTGTGAATGAACTGTCAGCACTGTTTTTTAACTGGAGTACCCCATTTGTTAAAGCTGTTGTACATTTAACAGGTTTCACAGATAAATCTTTACGTTTTTCTGCACTATAGTTGTTGTCTATAGTTTCATGGTTACATCTTCAGTCTTCGTCCTTCACCTGATCAAACAGTCTTTTCCAGAAAGCAGCAGAGAGACAGGTGCATTTCTTTTGAGCACTCATTGATTTGCTGAGACCGTCTGTTGGTGGAGAGCTGCGAACTTAGTGAGTGGGCACATTCGAGCACTCTACCCCGACAGAAGTTGAATAAAAGCAGACCAGGCAGTTAAAGCAGAGGTTATGTAGTCATGTTATTACTGTACACATACCTCTGTTTACTACACTCTCCTGAGATGCTGGGCTTTTAAGTAAATTGTGCAACAAAGTAGGAACAAAGTCCAATCTACACCTGTGTAATCATGTGTCGTAAGGAGATGATATGTAATGTTTGGCTTCCGTTGAACTCAGGCGTTCCAATCCGGGATCATATAATCTTTTTTGATGCCACAAAAGACCAGAAACAATTGACGGCTCACCGCCAGGCTGACATGATGATACTGTATGACTGAAAGCTCTTTTGTCACAAGAGCTGATGATATGCATCCATACTCACTCCAGATTATAACACCTACAGCTGCATTATCCAGGCTGAATCACAGACCTATATATAAACCCTTTTAAGCTCTCCATTTTCAGGATGTATGTTAATCCATAGATTAGATGTGAGGCAGCAGAATGAATTAGGTTGGAGCAGAAATCAGCAACAGTAGGTCACGATAATTGAAGGCATGAAATGTGTTTGTTAAAGGGACTGTGCAGACTGCCCTGTGGTATGGAATAAAGACTCAGTTTCCCATGAGCACTTACACCCATTGTTGTAGAAACATGACTGTTTCCAAGGTGTTTGTTTGTCCTGGAAGCAAATGAACGGACAGAATTGGCTCATTTTAACACAACGTTGTTCAACACAACTTTTTACAGGAGGCAAAGTGACGAGGTAATGCATTCATTTGTAGTAAGAAAGCACTATTGTTTGAAACGTGACAACAAGCAAACTATGTAGACTATGTTTTTTTTTGTTTTGCCAGTTCAGCTCTAGTGTCCATCATAACAAAAAGATAAATAAAAAAATCTTAAACTTTTTTTTTCTTCAAGAAAAAGGACGGATCTTGATTCTCACATTTGAAATTAGCCGACTAACATACTGTCTTCATTAGGGATGTCCCCATACAGATTTTTTGACTTCCAATCCAATCCGATCCCATACCAATACCTTTCTCTGATAAATATTGATTTGTGTACTCGTGGGAAAGTCCACTCCCACCACATATACTGAGAAATATCATTGAGATTACTGAATTAGTTGCTGATAAACCCATTCTAAATTGTGGATTATGAGCAGGAAAATATATTAACATGAAACTGTTTCAAGATCACTTGTAAAGTCTTAATGTTGCCTTTAAGCTGCAGAACAAATGCACAATTTTCCTGGTATGCATTTATCCTCACTGCTTTGAGAGGTTAGCCAGATTTTTGTAAGGATGCACTTTCATTGCCTTCACAATAGGGATAGTCCGTTTATTGGCCCCAATTATCAGCCTGGCCAATTATCGACATATTTGGCATTTTGGGGCGTATCGGCATGATATTTGGCATGAGCTTATTTTAACTTTCACAGACACAAAAATCACTCCTCTTATCAATACCTACAGGAATACGTTTTTCTGCCCCTTAAAAATGATAAGAAATATTTTAAACTGCAGACATTCAGGAGCTGCTTGTTGATGCTTCTCTTCACAGAGTTTCTTCCTGTCTACTCTATGGAAGCCCTAGATGGTCAAAACCATAGGCTGTAAAAAGAAATGGACATCTGCTTGCTCGGCTCTGACTGAGGCTCCCCCTGGTGGCTGGCTGCAGTATAGATTTAAAAATCCATCTCCCCAGTCATTCCAGATGAGCTGTCGTCAAACTTTAAAAGATTAATACTCCTCGTAGAAAAGTTTCTCACATCTGATTGTTGTGGTAATTTGAAGATATCATTTGGCTGCCTTGTATTCAAGTCCTCTTTTTTCTGAAAAGTTTCGTTTTCAGTAGTTATACAAGGTTAAAAACAAGGTTTTACGTCACATTTAACAATGATTGCTGCCGTTCTTGTGTATTTATTTCGGGGATTGTAAAACATGTCGAGAGGTAGAATCAAGAAGTGATTAGACTCCCAAAAGAAAAAAAAAGATATTTTTGTCACACAGCTCCACTCAGAGAATATTGGTTGTCGGCCTCCTTGCCTACTAAAACCCAGTATCGATTATCGGCCCAAAAAACCCCATATCGGTCTATCTCTTTTTCACAGCCTCTTTTTTTCTCCTTCGTCTTACTTAGTCCTACATTCCGTCTCTTTCTTTTTTGCTGTCCTCTTTTCAGCTGTCCCATCTAATAAAGGCAACAGTACCAGAATGTACACAATATCTGCTCAGCAGCAGATTCACACAGTTAAAGACAAACTGTTGAACATTGTGAGCCCATGAGGAGGTGGTGGAGACCAAAAATAGAGCAAAAAGATGGTCAGTACATTTAGCTTACGTTTATCTCTTGGAGACAGTGCATGATAATGTCTTTAAGTAATGGTTAGAGGTGAACATTTTTGGTCTGATGATGTTCAGATCATGTGACTTGCAGTTTGTTTGGCTGCTACTGGGCAAGATGAGCCACATTGAAAAAACACAAAGAGAAAAACATCCTCTGAGGATCAGATGAGAAGAGAACAGTCTGAAGGTGAGAGCCTACTCAATGTGTTCCTGCTTGTGCACTTGTCCATGTGCATCAGATTTGACGGAGAAGTTTTAGTGTGTGAGTGTGTGTGTGTGGGCTGTGTGCCTTCTTGGAGCCCTGTGAGGCTGCCTGCTATTGTACTTAACACTTTTCAGCTTCTCAGCACCCTCTCCTCTTTCACAGTAGTAATGCACAGAGCCAATCAATAGCTGGCACACAGTAGTGGACGGAGATGGTACACGGTGTAGTACTCTAACACGATCACACAAGGACATAACGCGTATCCTTGGAGGCAGGAAGGATATTTAAGGTGCTGCAAATTTAGAAATGTGTCCAATTGTTTGATCTGGTTGAATATTTTACTTTACTTCACAATGGATGTGAATGAGGAAACCTGTGTTTCTGCATTGTTTATAATGAGTGTTTCCACCATCAGCTGGTGTAAAAGGAATATAAGATCGTTTACTCGGTGTCTCACTTAATACCACGACTAACCGAAAATCCTTGACATCATCCAGCATGAGAAAGAAGTCTTCACAGTGTCACATTGGGTCCTAGGTTGTTGTAATGTTTTCCTGAGCTGTCACTTCTTAAGCCTGGATGATTCACGATGTCTCGAAGAATCACAATTTAGCAGCATCAGAATGAATTGCCACTTTGCTGTTATTCAAAATGTGATGACATTTACGTTTAACAGCTTGTGCTGTGTGATCTTTTTCCAGCTGTCGGGTTTGATTTCCCTCCCTGGTATACGGCTCTTTGAAGCTGATCATAAATCAGTGTAAAGTGAGGTGAGCCTGGGACTTGTTTTTAACAAAGATTAACTGAGCTGAACTTTAGTCCGTCTTTGAGTTGTGTGTAATTTAGAGGCTGTTTGAATAACATTACTTTGTTGTCGTCGTACTACGCTGTGTTCCCTCCTTTAGAGCCAGCAGTGAGTCAGCTCTGATCTGAGGTGGTGGCTGCATGGTTTGCTTTGAGTAATCTTTAAAGATCCCATATGATGCAAAAATCATTTTATTAAGTGTTTTAGTTAAATTTTGGGGTATTTGGCTTTCCTCCCAGCCCACAAAATGTGATATTTAATGACAAAACCTGCACTTAGTAGTGCTTGTGAATGTAAAATCCTGACCTAAAACGAGCTGTTTGGAATTTCTGGGGTTTGCCGACGTCAGCAAGTCCCTTTTATGAATAATCAGGAGCAAGTCTGACCTGATCGGTCCACCGGAGCAAATACCCCCGAACCCCCTCCCCGCCCACTCCTCTCCCCGACTGCTTTTCCAACTTTGGACAGTACAACAGAGGGCTAGTGAATAGACTGGTCCTGAATCCAGGCGCATTACCGACCATCCACCAACAAACCTCAGACCCTGGAAATGTGAGTATTTCAAATGCTGTGTGCTGTGGAGCAGATGTAAGAGCTTTTCCTCAGTATCCCCCCTGTCTCTGTGTTAGCTTCAGGGTGCTAACTTACGCTGCAGTCAGCCTGTTGTTTTAGCCTATAATGTTACGGTAAACAAGCTTCTCTGTTTTCTAAACATTGTGCACTCGGAGCTCGTGGCGCCGCTCTCAGTGACGCTGAAGAGCAGGGTGGCATCAGCGGTGGCTCATTTACATATGAAGGCCACGCCCACTAAATCAGCACATTCTGAACAGAGGGGATATGAGAGCCTGGAAACAATGCTGCTGTGCTTGATTTATTGACTTTTTGGACCAAAACATGTTGCTACCATTTCATGAAGACATCAATGATCCATATTAAACTGCAGAAAAGGAGCAGAATATGGGACCTTTAACGCAACGGCAGCTTCTTAACTATCGATGTTTAGTTTAATTTAAGATGCAACAAGGAAAGAGATGCATGTCTCTGTGAATCTCTGCGCACACAGTGTGTTGCAAGAAGAGCTTCTGTTCCATCCTTCCCCGATGTGATGATGTGTTTTGGGAGTGTGTGGGAGTGCCGATCTCAAAATGTCATGATATACATTACATTACACTCCCACAATGCAGCCTGTCTTTAAGAGACCGTAACCTATAGATGGATTATGATGGGATTGAGGCCAAAGATTAGACGGGTGCATATAACGCATTGTCCTCTTTCAGCTCAGTCTCCATTACTTACATATAAGATTATTCTGCTGTAAATGATTTACATCCAGAGCTGTCCAGACATGCATTAGCTTAGTCTCAAAGAGGGTTTGGTCATGCACTGTCTGGGAGGAAAAACCGTCAGTTGGTGAACCAGCAGGCTTCTTTTCAATGTTTTAGTATCAGGAGTGCAGATGCATAAAGATATCAAGGAGATTTCTCTCTGCCTCGAGATCCTAAAGCCAGCTGGAGCACACACTGAAATCAACTCCCCTGCAGGGATATACACATTTTCCAGGCAGGTAGTGTTGGTGTGTGCATGTGTGTGTGTATGAGTGAGAGGCTGTGTCATCCTCAGCTGCTGTCGGCCCAAGCTGTGCAAGACATCCTGCTTTGAGGACTTCAGACTGAGCTTGTTATCACCTGATTCTGGCTCTTAGCAACCTTCCTGGTCTTGTGGCGACACATGAAGCTGAAAAAACACGCGCACAATATGCTCCTTTCTGTTTGTTAGAAAGTTGCTGTTGATCATTTTCATAATTTTGCATAATAAAGAAAAGAACACCAAAAAAGAACCGTATGTTAGAGGTCTTTGCTGTGGTTGGGTTACGGGAATCGGCCTCAGACTGACAGACGTTTGTTAGATTTTATCCTTGTTTAGCTTTGACCTTAAAAGTCTGAGTTTTTTCTCTAAGTGCTCATTCCTCAGTGTCCTACGGGAAATGACATGAATCTAAAGGACGTGAATTAAAATCTTCGCTTGTATTGCATGTATGAATATCATCTGTACGCGAGAAACTTAACTCTTAACTCTGTTTTTTAAAAGTTTCTGATAACCATTTATTTCTCTCTCGCTCTGAATCCAGTGGCATAGTTGGCAGATAAACTAAAGATGTCAGTCTTAACACTCAGGTTTCAGCGTCTCATCGCTGGCACAAACTGAGTGTCACACACACCTCAGTCACAGGTCATATCAGCTGACACGGAGCAGCTTCAATTCTGGGAGTAGTACTTGATGATGTGCCAGAATGAAACTTACCTGAAGTCTGGTGTAGAGTCTGTATTCTGCCAAAACTTGTTTCTCAGCGGAGAAGCCCAACACTGTAACAAACCTGTCAACTGTTGGACTGAGAGCTTATAAAAATAAAGCGATCGAGTTTCTGAAAGCTATAGGTGGTATTTCAAAGATTCAGAGAATTTTTAATCGGGTTGAGTCATGATTTTTGAACATTTCAATCGTCATCTATATTTTCATTTTACCTTTGCTCATCCAGGTTCGTACCGTTGAGTGTTTTGCAGAAACACAAAGATTCAACAAATAAAAAACTCAGGAATTTAATGACAAAAGCTCCCTGACAGAAATCAACTAAAATATTTGCATACAGAAAAAGGGTTCAAGACTTTCCACTTAGGATTTAAAAACATTCGGGCTTACCAAGTTTGCACTAATAGTCTGACTGTAGATTTTTCTAGGCACTCGAAAGCTTTGTTTCCCAGCTTAGTTCCAACTTTAGGAACAACAAACTAGAAAATACTGAACAAACAGAAGTTATGGTTTCCACACTTGGACTTCCAAGCACATAGAAGCATTAGAAGCTAAAAAAGCACATAGTTCTAGGGAAAAGTTCCTAAAAATGCACAGAGAGGTAAAGATGGTGCTCAAAGATGGCAGGTCACAAGTTAGAACCTCACATCAATCAGCACCACTGCGACTTGAGCCTACCAAATGTTTACGTCCTTTTCAAACAACGTCACCATCACTGTTCTCATACTTCCATGTGCCTGTTATGTTGGCACTGCTGTTAACCAATACATCCACCAGGGGGGCAGCCCAGAGTCAAAACTTTATGAAACATGACAAAAACAAACATGGCTGTGGCTGTGAAGGAGTTTTCCTCTTACATAAAAGACAAAAACAGAGGCAGTGTTACTGGAGGCAGTGGTCGGCGAGGCTGTTAATTACATTACGAAAGTTCCACCATTGTTATTTCTTCTCCATAACTCACTAAAGCTACGTATCTGACTGTAACAGCAACACTGCTCCCACTGCCCCCTGGTGGTACTGTTCCATAGGGTCTGTATCCATAAGCTTTCTGGAAATGTACAGACAGAAGGCTCTGTCTGTATCTGGGGGGCTGTTTACATGGCAACGGTTTTAGGGTGAAACGCAAAAGTTTTGTCGAGTTTCGGCCTTGCGTTAACGGCGTTCCAGCTGACCTTAAACGCAAACTTTTGAAAACAGCCTCCAGAGTTTAATTTTTCTGAAACGCTGCCAACAGTGTTGCCATGTAAACGGTAACACTCTGCTTCATGAATGCATACAACAGGACAACAGTAACGTTGTTACGATCGTCACAAACTACTGTGTTGTACTTGTGCTGCTCAATTTGCTGAATCTGCTGACTGTCTTTCAACAAAACGTGCATCTGTTGCTCCACTTCTGCACTTAGTATTCCCCAATACACCAGATGATCGGCTCAACTGTACTTCGGTGGACATCTCCCTAAAGCGGCTTCTGGAAAAGACAGTTAGAGCGCCACTTACTGGCCTGGCATGCTTACTACAGCATTTTCACTCCCTCTGCGTTTCCATATCAGCGTTTTCTGATGAAACATTATAAATGTGTAAACGGGGCCTGAATCTGTATTAAATGTTGAGCATAAATGGGCCTCAACTGTAGTAGTGGCAAGGACGACGGCAAAAACAAATGGTACTAGAAAGAACTACACATATGCATAAAATCTGTGCATAACTGAATGTAAAGGAGGTCATTATGCAAGGCTCCGAAATTGGACACTACCTTACATAATGGTGTGTTTATATTACAGATTTTCTGGTTTATATTGTAAGACAGAATATTACACCTTCAGATATAATACTGAGTCGGACTGCTGTACATGGGCTGAGAGATTTTAGTCTGAAAAAAGATCAGTATTTTGGCACTTTTTAAATGGTCAGAGTAAAAAGCCTCTCCCTGCAGCTGGAGACGGTGAAACCATCTGGTAATGATGTACGGTTATTTAACCCCCAGGGGGACTGCCCACAGTTTTGGGGCACTTTCATCGCTCGTGCTCTTTTGGTGATTTGTTTTTATGGGTCAATAAAAATCTGATCATTCAATGTCGCAGAAAACAAAAGTGGGCAGAAAATCTTTGACAATGGGGCTTAAAAAAGATACAAATTGATTTTATAATCAGCATGCAGATTAGATTTCTGTCACAAGATAAATGGTGTCCTTGTCTGGTCATATGAAATCTGTGTAACGTCACATCAAGTTGATAAAGCAGGAGCTATCATCTGCAGCAGCTTCTCTTGATTCTCTCTGAGTGAGGAATCTGCAGAAGTGTTAGCAGCATTAGTGCCATGAAAACAAGGCCTGTCAGTCGCTGAGCTTTGAAGCAGCACTATAAAAGACATCAAATCCAATTTGCTTGTCTGCAGTGTCTCAGCTGTTGCTCTTAGCCCGGCTTTTATGTGTTATGTTTGCATGTAAATTGACTGGAGTGCAGGTCTGTTCCTAGTAGCACTGTCAGTCACTTTGTACTTTGTATATGCAACTGTGCTGCCATGTGTGTACATTCAACAGGCTGAGTGTACACAGCAAACCTGAAACATCAGTTGATGAAACGACAGCACAGAAGCGTCTCTGCTGCATCGAGGGCAAAGCGAAGCATGAGGCAACAAATCTGTGAACTGCCGCAGTATCTTTCCACAGATAAACACTCTGCAGCCAGCAGTGTTGGGTAATTCAAGGCTCCGCAAGGTATTGTCACACACCCAGGCAGCTCTGATAGACACAAACAAACCTCTCCTCTCCTCTCCTCTCACCCCCCTTTCCCATCAGTCGCTTTACAGAAACAAGTAGGCCAAAAGTGGGAAGCCTTGTCTGTGCTTTGAGCACAACAAAAGCAACCAAGCAATTTGATCCCACTGACTACCCTGTCCCCAGTTTTACTCCACATCACGTTAAAGGGGGAGAGCTGCTCTTGAAAAGCAGCCTCCCTGCCTCTGTTTGTCTGAGATTCCCAGGAAGGTCTTCCTCCTCTGCCTGCTCATTATTCCTGCCCCCATCTTTGAGCTTATTCAGCAGCATTCGTGCTGTCAAAGCCCCCCCAACACCCCAGGAGGCAGAGAGGGATTTCCCAAATATAGCCTGAGCTAGTAAGTACACATATAGGGGCAATCCTTCACATTAACTCCTGTTAACCTCGCTCCTCGCTGGGTCTTTGAGTGCTAAACCTCAGCTCTCAGAGAGGAGAAAAGCTCGAGCAGACACGGGGTGTTTTAATTTTCAATGCAGCTTTGGGTTTTGGTTTCCCTCCACCACCTCACCAAAGGGGAAGAGCTCAGTTGAGCTGCTGCCATTTTCCCCTTGTTTGTGTGTGTGTGCAGCTGGTGTTGTGAACAGAGGGTGGGCTCACTTTTCCCTCTCTTTGTGTCCGTTTGGTGAGAGAGAGGAGAAGGAGCAGAAGTGTAGTCTGACAGAAACTTTCTGTCATTCTAAATTTATTGTCACATCAGGAGATTTTTATTGGGATAACTTCTTGACGTTCATGTGCAGTGTGTTTCTCATTTCAAAAACATGTTTTTCACCCCGCCCTTCTTGTTATTGGCTTGGATTATCCCTGCTATCCCTGTTTGAAAGCTTTAGACAGTCTCTCTGTGTGTTTCCCAATCTTTGAGGTGTGACCCCTTTTCAGCATCCTCCCATCATGAAGCAATCCTCCTGAGTCGAAGCCGTGCTTTGCTGCAGTCTTAACCTGATACCCTCCAAGTGTTTTCACCATCCATACATAAGGCCTTATAAAAGAAGTCACCATCACAAAGTTTGCTCAATGCCTCTTTGCTAAAAGGAGTATAAGGTGGTTGTTTGAGCTTTTATTCTTGCAGGAATTTGCAGCTGGCTTCTATAAAATCTTCTGCTTCCATCTCAGGGGTTTAGTGATCACTTTAATTCTCAGTCCGTAGAGGTTAGAGTCAGCTAAGCCGCAGTCCCTGAGTTGTTTTGAGTGAAATGATGCTTCACAAAAGTGTGCTTTCACTAATAACATGTTGAGATGTTTCACTCTGGACTTTCTATTCAAATCGCCAATGTTTTTTTGACAGGTTTTTTCTCGGTTACTTTCTGCCTTTGATTTTTTGTAATTATTTTTGGAGCCTTTAAGGAGCCTTTTTTGGGGGGAGACATGCAGCCAAATGTCAAGGCTGAGGGTATAATTACACTTCAAAAACTGAAATCTTATCAAGTTGTTTTTAGTAAAAATGTGAGTCTCTTTCACCTGACCCATCCAGAAAAATGTCTTATTTTAAGTTATTCAAAGACAAAAATGAGCTCTGAATTGCTTGTTACATGTAAAAAGAATCTGCCAGTGGGGGTAAGAGAAATGTGCTTGTCAAGATTAGAATAATGTCTTAATATAGCACATTTCTCTTACCCCACTGGCAGATTTTTTCACTTACTTGTCACAGGTAATTTAGACTTCATTTTCATCTTTAAACAACTTGAAATAAGACATTTTCTGGACTGGTCAGGTGAATGTGGCTTATATTAAGTTTAATAGACAATTTTACTGAAAATAAGACAAAAACACTTGATAAGGTTTCAGTTTTTTTGCAGTGTAGCGAGGTCTATCTCCTCTATACAAGCTTTAACCGCTAGGCTGAATCACAATTTCTTTCTTCTTCTTCTCACTTTAATAAAGAAAAATGTAAAGAAAAAAAACTGTTCATGGTGTTGGCTTGGCCTTGTAATGAAGTCACTCATTCATACAGCAGGTGGTCCAGGTTCACTTCCAGCCTGAGGCTACTTTGACGCAGATATCTGCGCTCACTCCTGGTTGCTCTGTCCACTTTCCTTTCTTTTTCGAAACTAAAAAAGAGAAGAAATAGAAGAAAAGATAAACTGGCCACCCTTAAGGCCCATTTATGCTCAAGGTTACATACCGATCTAGATACAGAGCCTTATGTCCGTGCTCTCCATTTATGTCATCCATATTTCTGCCATTTTTGATGGCTCAAAAACTCACCAAAATTGGCACACACCCTACAATTGGGAAAAAAAATTGATATGATACCAAACATGGCCCCCAAATATCCCATAATATGCTCTCTAGTGCCACCTAGGTACACTTAAAAAGCCCTAGGAGCCAGTAGAGATGTTGTAGAGATATCAAACCAATGCAAAAATGTTTAACTTATTGAGACACAAAAATCATACACTGAAACCCCTGACCTGTCTCCAACAGGAAGCCAGCAATTTGCCTTTCAAAATAAGATTTCGCTGCATTTTTACCCTTTATGCAAAAATTATCTCCTCCGAAACCATAAGTGGTATCTGCTCCAAAATCACTCACATGACAGACTAGACCCTGCTTTACGAAAGATGGGCAGGACTTTGACAATTTGGACCCGGTTTTCAAATGACGAGCCCTCAAAGTCAGTAAACCCTCTCAGCTCCCTCCAGTGAAATACATAGGATTTCTCATTCCTGCCCATGCAGCCTGCTGCATTTGGGCATCTAGACCAAAAAGTAAAACTCATACAGCTTTAGGAATGCCATCGATGGATTTCTGACAAAATTTCCTACAAAAACATCAAATTTTTACACATACTTGGGTAAAATTGTGGCCTCTGTGAGAAGTTGTTTCCAAAATTTTTGTTGATTTCATTCCTGTCTTTGCTGCTGCAGTTCTGCGATGATGTCATACACTGATTAGGAGTTCCGTGCAGCTGGTCATGTGACTCACCAGAGGAATTAATACATGGTATCAACTGTTATAGCACTAAGAGAGCCAGAAAAGGATGAAACCCTGACAGTGGAGGGGAAATAGGTATGACAGACTGGCAGAAGGGACCTGGCAAGAGTGCGAGGACCCGTCTAACTCTGCTTGCAGCTTTAATTACAGCAAATTAACATGTTACAACCAATAACTCGAATAACTTTTCAATAACTCGTTAGTTTTAAAGATACCAAGCTGGTTAGGTTTTCATGTTGACTAACATGTAGGAACACTGAGGCTGTTAGACCTATCTCAGCTCCAGCTTTTTGCAACCAGGTAATGTAAGGTTGTGTCATTGTTTTAACATGCAACCACAGTTGTTGCATTTAAATTAAGTCTTGTAGACAATGATCCTTACACATACCTTAAATATTTGTCGTCTGTATCTAAAGGGTTATGGATTATAGTTTTGTAGGTAATGGTTGGATGAAGTTGCTCTGAGCAGGAGAGTAGATTGTGGGAGTGAATCTAGGGGAGGTGTGATTATCAGGTGCAGTGAGAGCTCTTAGAAAATGTCACCGAATACTTTCAAGAGTTTGCATCAGTGAGTTCCAAAGCTCAGGAGTGCACTGGATTTCTCTGTTTTTTCATCTCAGTGTGTCAATGTTTTTTGCTTCATTTTAGTCAATCATCAGACCGCTGAATAGATCCATTGTGCGGCTCCGATCGAGCTGCACCGCGTGGACAAATAACTGCGGAAAAATAAGCAGTATGATGTAATGTGTCACAGGATGTCTTCCAAACTGCACAGATGGCGCATAATCAAGGAGAGGAAATCAGATGTGTTTTCTTTTCTCATCCTCAGTGTTTTCACACCAAGTCCCACGGCTTCACAGATTACACTTTTTCCTCTGCATGAACTTTCAGCGGTGGAAAGTTTGACACCACATGAATGAGCTGACGGATGATGTGAGGAAGCTGCTTGTCAAGAATTCTCTGTCTTTCTTACTTTTCTGGTTTCAGGTTGAGCTGTTAGAAATAAGGAGAGTTTTCCTGTGTAGGGATGTGTGCAGCAGGTGTTCAGTCATTTGAATAGAGATTAGAGAGCTCTGTGTGTATAATGTTACACGTACACAGTCTGAACAACAGCTCTGAACTGGCCTCTGTCCGATTGTCTGTAGGAAAAAGATCAAATCGTGATGTTTCTGTCTCTTCTGTCCACGCTGAAGGAGGCCTGGCTGATAAAAGAGTGCAGCCAGACTGAATGGGGGTGGAAGTGTTATTAGCATGAGAAAGCCCTCTTCCTCAGCTGCCTCTTCCTCTTCACATTGTCTGCTTCATGTGTCTGGCTCACTCGCAGGAAAAGTCCCTTCCTTTAGGAGACATCATTTCCTTCTGTTAGCCTGTTCAGTGTTCACCAAACAAATTTATGAGTCTCCTCTGTGAACACTGTTGTGGTTGTTGATTATTTCAAAACATTCTGTCGTGGCCCTTAGTGAGAAAAAGTCATGTTTGTTCAGCTCGAAGCGATGCCAAAAACTCTCTCATCTGATGATCTTGCGTCTGAAATACACCAGATGCATCTGCAGTCCGTCTCCGCTCTGTCGCAACAACACATCAGATAGGTTTCCATTCAAGTCAATCTGTCAACTTACACTGGATCCGTTCTGCGTGCTGCTCTGTCATGTCGCAGTTAATACGCAGCCTTCCTATTTCTGACGGATTTGGAGCTGTGAAGCATAAATTCAGCGTCGGGAAGTTCAAGCAGGACAGAAAGTTGTGACTGAAAACTACAAAAAAACACCCAGAGACCTTCAAAATAAAACAAATCATTCTAAAATCAGTTCGTATTTGGCTTGAATGGATGATAAACGGACATAAAGAGCGAAGCCAGACCAGGAGTCAACAGGTTTGAGCTTGTACAGCCCAACATGAAGGAAGAGAGATTTATCAATGGAGTGGGGAGCGTGGGAACTCCTTGGTCTGTGACTCCAGCATGTCATGTAGCTTGTCGGACTGAACACACAGCCGGTGTGAGTTGATGAACGCAGTCAACACGTAACGAAACAGAGTCGGACTGCAGATGTATCTGGTGTATTTGAGGCGTCCTTTTTGAGAAACTAGCCAGGAAACCATTTTGAAGTTAGAGAAGAGGAGAAACTGTCTCTACTTGACTGAATATGATGGACTCAACTGTTCCTGAGCTGGGATGTCATAGCTTTGGCTATGGCACAGTTAGCAGGCTCAATATGACTTAGATCCAAGACCTCCTCTTGGGCAGCAAATTGTCAAAATCTCTCTGATGAACTTATAACAAAAAGTAAGGAAACAAGTGTTTGGTAGATTATCATGGCAATAAATCTTATAATGTTGTAAAGACTGTTTATGTCTGTTTTAAATGGTACCACCTGTGTGGGGAACATGAATTTGAAGGATGAACAGCAGAGCTGAGTATGTGGGTTGTGGGCATGAAAAATTTGCCAAACCTTCTCTGCCAATGCCAATCATCTTATTCTACGTGTCTTTCTTTTTGGTGTTCTTTGGTGGATTTGATGATTTGGGTCTTCTCAGGACGCCCACTTCTTGGAGCAGACACCCCCTAATCACAATAAAAAAACAGGGCCTGAGCACTAGGGGTGAGAGAACAAAATAGTTATAGGATATATCAGGATTTTTGTTTCGCAATATCACAATCGGGATTCTTTGCCAATTTATTTATTTATTTTTTTCAAATTAAAGTTCTTCCTTTCAGTCTTTATTTATAAACTGGTTCGGAAAAAAGTAACCACTTTGCTTCAGCAGAGGGTGAAATGTTTCTCTCTGACGCATGTGATGCACATTTTATGGGAAAATATGTCTCCTGGTAATAGTCAACAGTTCTAGGATGAAACGCAAAAGTTTTGTTGCATTTTGGCCTCGCGTTGACATGGAAACTGTGTTTCAGCTAATCTAAAATGCAAACTTTTGAAAATGGTCACCAGAGTGGAAATTTTCTGAAATGCTGCCAACACTTGCAGGACTGTCTTTCAACAAAATGTGCATCTGTTGCTCCACTTCTGCACTTAGTATTTGCCAATACACCAGATGATCGGCCCAATTCTACTTCAGTGGAGATCTCCCAAAAGCGGCTTCTGGACAAGTTATAGCACCACCTACAGGCGTAGCATGCTTACTACAAGGTTTTAAGTTCCTCTGCGTTTCCGTGTAAATGCAGATTTTTTTCACTGCGTTTTAGCGTTTTCAGATGGAATGTTAAAATCACAAAAATTGTAAATATTGAAGAATCGCAATTTCAATCAAATCGGCACCCTAAAAATTGCAATAGAATCTAATCGCGAGAATAGCCTATCACCCTAGCCTAACTGAGCATGCAGATACCTTGGAGTACCAGAAGCTTAAACAAGAGTCAATTGAAACAACAGAATAAGCTGTTTGGCATTTAAAGAGAAGATTTGGATTGTCTTCATGGGACAGTAGAGCTATCCAGTAAGAAGAAATACATTTATTGTTACTTTTAGTCACAAGACTCAAGGAAAATACTGAGACTTTGTGTCCCTACATAAGAAGAAGGAGCTGTTTTTCATGCCAAAACATCTTCTGATTCATCCACATGAGTGAGGCCATGACTTCAGATCCCACAGATCAGCTCAGAGGACACCCCGCAGCAGTGGGTCAGATCAGGATGACGTTTTTGTCAGAGACACCCTCAGAGGAAGTTTTCTGCTTTTCTGATTTCTTAAGCTTCTCTACAGCTGCGAGTGTTGTTTTCAGGATCCTACGTTCATTTATCAGCTATCATAACCCACATTGTGGAGAGAAGATAAAAACTCTGAATTCATAGCTGTATCACCGCGCTGCGTCTTGTTGACTGCTCTTCTCCGGTCCTGGCAGCTCTGTGGGAGTCAGATGACAGCGCAGAACTCTCTTTTTAATGGGGCTGTTTTTCTTTTTGCCAAGGCAGAGGAAGCTTTTTTCTCTGAAGATGTAAAATTCCATGAAGTTCTGGCCGTGGAAATCCGAAAAAATGTGACAGAATGTGTCTTTCTCGTTTCTCTCACCCCCTACTCCCTCGTCCTCTTCCTCCTCCGTGGGTGTTTGGTACACTAAGTGCTTCATGATTGCCAGGGCCGCGAGGAGGCACAATCGGCGGAGGCGTCAGCAGCCCTCAGCCAAGTGTCCTTGCTTCCCCGAGTGGATTTTTTTTCTGGCAGCGTTGTGGTGGAGTGACAGTGCAGTCAGCGTTATCCAGCATTTAACAGCAAATCTGCTCAGCAACAAGCTGCTGGAATTTCCATAACAACTCCAGTGTTGTTAATACGTTGGAGTAATTTGTCACGCTAAAATGTCACACAGGCTCACCACATCTAGAGTGACTGGACGCTTAAAGTGCTTATGTGTGCACTTCAGCTGTCTAGAATTACACAGACAAGGTTTTTTATTCCATCCAACTCCAAAGAATGAACTTCTCTTTTGAAACCATTAGCCTAGATTCTAATTACCATTAACATTGCTTTTTCACAGGTTGATTTGGTTGCACAGGTTGTTTATTGAGCCTTTTTGTTGGGTAGAAAGGACGCATCAGATCCAGTTTGTTTGAATGCATTTTTTCATTCATTAGACAGAATGTAACATTTACGCGTATATACCTTTAAGGCCATTTCTGACAGTATCATCCATCTTAGCTGTTGGGAAAAGAAATGAAAACGATTAACTTAAACTTTTCACGTAAATTTCAGCAAATCACTGCAAATTTCATGAGTCATGTGTCTTGAAAATGATGACACCGCTACTAACTCTTAGGAAGCTGAAGTTTTACAGTTCTTGTGGGATATTTTGCTTGTGTGCATCAACAGCATTTAAGACTTTTGGAAAGTAAAATGCTTCTTATCAACTTTCAAACTGTGTGCCAACTAAACTTTGCCAAAAAAGCAAACGAACAGGCTCTTAAACAAATTCACCAAAAGACAGCTGAAAGCACGTCTGAAACTATGGCTGCTGCTTTCAGACGTAGATTATAACCACAGTCTGCTGACCTGTCTGACTGCGTGTGCTGCACTATGTAGTTATGACCTGCCTGGACTTTCTTGCAAGTGTTGCTTTAGTCATGTTTTCCTCTGTGTGCCTGTGGGAAATAAAGTCTTTACATACAGCTTGTGCCTGGGCCGGGATGTAGGTGACCAGGATGTTGACGGGCCAGTCAGCCCTTGTGTGTACTGGTGATTGACACGTGTAAAATCCAGGTGTGCACAAAACAAAAACCAGTCAAATGTGGAACATATCCACAATTTGCACAGCACATAGTAAAGAAAACATATCAACTTCATCCTGTAGAACGCCAAGCTCTGCAGCATGTGTGCTTGTTTGAAGTCTGAACTGTGAAATGTGTCTAATATAAGCCCAGAAAAGCTGTGCTCTTGTCTAACACAAGCCTGAGTGTGTTTGTCAGCTGTGTTGATGTTTCACCGAGCTGTGATTGTTATCAGGTTGTGAGAGCTGTACTTCCTGACTGTAATTTAAACACTGTCAATGAAGGTGAAGACAGATGTACTTTTGTTCTCTGAATTCTGCACCAAAGCCAGGAAAAACAAGTGAGATGTAATCTACGTAGATCATCATTTCATTTCTGTGACAGGAGGATTTTTAGTGTTGGAGCGAGTCTCTGAAACACCTCTTTGCAATTTAATGAAGCTCTCATTGCTATTTCTGTTTGCAGGCGGCGTCGGTTCACCGTGATTCATGATTTGTTTAATTAAAGCTGCTTCTGATCAACATCCTAATGCCTCATTATCGCGCCTACTCATTTATGCCTTAATGTTTGTTCGAATGCTTTTAAAGCTGTAACTTAGCCACCGAGTCATTACGCTGACTGACTCACCAGCAGCTTTATCAGGTTCACTGTGCTGGTTCTGGGTTAGACCCCTGTTACCCCCCTACTGCCCTAACTCTTAATGTCAGAGATTCAACAAGGTGCTGGAAATCTTCTTTTTTACTTTTTATTTTAGGCATTTTTTTCTTTATTTTTTTCTGAACACACCTGTGTACATTCATACACAAAGGAATGGGTTGCTTTGTGCAAGAAAAGCACTTCCAAAAAAGATTATGCATACCTGGCTATGCAGTCATAGTTATCCATACCCTGTTTCTCCCGTCGTTTTTCTCCCAGTTCTTTTTGGAGTCTTATAGAAAAAGTCATTTACTCTGGTAGATGTAATTGTTTAACAATAAAATAAAAATACAAGCAGTATGGAACCCCAAGAGATTCATAATTGAATAAGGAAAAAATTATGAAATAAATACAATTTTGAAAAATAACAGACAAATGTATAATACAGCCATTACATTGTTAAATAAGGCAATGTTACTGAGAAAAAAATAAAATATAATAATATATATATATATATATATAAATATATATATATATATATATATATATATATATATATATATATATATATATATATATATATATATATATATATATATATATATATATATATATATATATTGTAATTAGGTATTTCATGATTATTTTAATAATTTCATTCTTTTTTAAAATAATAACATTTCATTTATTTTTCAAGCTTAAAAAAAAAAAAAAAAATTATCAAAGTCGTTTTTTCTTTCATGACATCCTTTTCCACAATGGCCTTTTTATTTCATAATAGGGATGTCCCGATATTACATTTTCACTTCCGATACGATACCGATACTGCAGCATTGAGTATTGGCCGATACCGATAATAATCCGGTACGATACTAGTATTAAACATGCATACCTTTATTACTTATTTTGTAGTATGTCTGTCATGTTAGAAAAAGCTTGATTAAGTGATATTGTTCAAAAAAAGAACAGTAGTCAGCAACAGCAGGTATGAGGAAAAACTGACCCATTTATTATTTACCAATGAGTTACAGAAACTGCTTATATCGGAGTGCTTATATCAGAGGTTTTAGATGTATTCCGATACGATACAGATACTTGTTTTTTTGCTGATATCGGACCGATATCCAATATCAATATCGGACTGGGACAACTGTATTTCATAATGTTATTTTTTTTTTAATTTTATTAAAGCCTGGAAATCTCATAAAAAGTCATTTTTCAAAGTATGAAATTGTTCAAATAATAATTATGAAATATTTTATTATAATCATTTGATATTAAAGAATATCAAAACTTATTTCACAGTAGTATTGCTGTATTTTAAAATTTAATGGCCATAATATATATTTATCTGTTATTTCTCAAAATGGTATTTATCTCAAAATGCTGTTTGTATATTTAATTTTGGGGTTACATACTTTTGTATTCAAAATTCCATGATGGCTTATCAACTTGATGCCAGCAGGATTTTTAGGAGATAGGTGTTACTTTTATTCAGTCCATCCAGTTCTTATATGTCCGGAGTAGAGAGAGATGAACGTTGTGCTTATCGTAAAGCCAAGAGTTTTTGAAGTAGCTGTTCCCATCTATTCCCAAAAAGGTTTTATAATGAACAATTCCAGCTCTACATTGCATCCAACAGTAGAGACGGTGGTACTTTGTTTTGATTTCTGTTTGGGAGTTATAAAAAAGTCTACCAGTTTTTTCCAACAGAAGTGTAATATTCAGTTGTTTTTCTTATCTTTGTTTGATGTAGTCTGTATTATCCTTGTTTAGTGTTCAGCATGGTTTAACTTACTTATTAAACCTTTGTCAATCCTTGAGTCATAGGCATCAATAAATATTTGAACGAGAGTGAATGGTTCTATTAAGTCAGAACTTTTTACCTTTTAAAAGAAGTAATCTCATAGCTGGAGATACCTCAAAATGTCAGCTGGAAGTCTTCTTCAGAGATTTTGCTCCGTATTGACATGATAGCATCACACAGGTGCTGCAGATTTGTCGTCTTCACATGCCTGATGAGAATCTCCCGTTCCACCACATCTATCAGAGTACACTGACTGATAAGCCTCATCTCTCTTTCTCCTCCTCTCCATCAGCGGACAGTTCGCCGTGGTCAGAAGATGCCGACACAGGGCTTCAGGTGTGGAGTACGCCGCCAAATTCATCAAGAAGCGGCGCAGCAAGTCAAGCAGACGTGGGGTGACGAGGGAGGACATCGAGCGGGAGGTGAACATCCTGAAGGAGATTCAGCACCCAAACATCATCACCCTCCAGGAGGTCTTTGAAAACAAGGCGGAGGTCATCCTGATCCTGGAACTGTGAGTGCATCTTAAAACTAAGATTTAGGTGTTAATGTCTGCAGCAAAGAGTTTTTTTTTTAACTAAAAGTAAAACCTTTACAGTTTAATATTACAGCATGAATAGTTTATTGTCATCAGATTGTGATTTCATTCCTCATAGTATCCAGCCTGCAGGCCGATTGCAACTGTCGCTCTAACCTCTCAGAAGTGGTGTTTGGCTCAAGGCCTTCAGTAAACCAGTCCAACCAGTTTACGCCAAGCTCCTAACGCTGTGAGATCAATCATGTTTACACCACAAGCATCCAGCCAACACGCTCATTTGGAGCCAATAAGCACGAATCCGAGTACAGTACACCTCCATTAGTAGGTCACCTTACAGCCAGCAGGAAGGAAAGAGTTTGTGGAGAGCTGCAGGACAACATTCCTGACCCGTGATCAAACTCTATAGAGCCACAAAGAAGAAATGGCAAACAGTGTCCAGGCAGGCTGTGCAGCGCGTGTGTGAATAATAAGTTCATGGCTGGTTTCCAGCTAAGAACTGGTCCTACAGGAGTACAGGTTCAGTGTTTCTAAAGCTCCATCCAGTGATTCAGAGAATGTTACACACAAGTTGAAACTAGCTTAGCAGAGAAACACATAAATGGCCTTATTTGTCATTCATTGTTTATTTTGATGTTCCAGACAAGATTTTTTTTAAACTGATCATATATACAGGTGCATCCTGCCATACCTAGTGTATACAGTGCGTTATCCTGCTATTAAGTCCCTCATTAAAACACTCTGCTCTCTGCACTTCTGAACAAAATCTTAAAACAGGAGGAAAAAGTACAAGAATTCACATTTGGCACTAATGGATCAGGTTGTAAGTAGAGCTTCAAAATGCAAGAAGAAGAAACAAGAGAAAGAGGAAAAAAAATAAAGAGCAGGTTGTTAATTGAACACTGAATTGAAAATTGAAAGCCCTGTATAGCTCTGGCCTTAGTGCGTTGTTTCAGGTGCATTTTAAGAGACACTTCTGCTGCTGGCAAAGGTCAGGTTGTGGAGGAAGCTCTGAACATCCTGTCTTTGTGCTTCAATTTTCGATTTCAAACAGTAAAAATATTTTATAACCTGGAGGGCTTATAGGATTTGCAGAGCTTATACCGGATCAAAATTTGTCCAGTGCGTTAGCAAACAAATGTTTGACTTCTTAACGCTAAGAAGAGCTGAATGCTGTTTGTTTGTACATTGATTGGAGGTGAACTGATTGTGTGCATGTGGATAAACCTGAGGGCAATGTTCAAACATCTGTCTTTCATGGGAGAAGGCAGAGACCTCATCCTACATTTTAAAGGTAGATTATCCATTACAGAGAAAACAGGAGGAAGTAGTAATTTATGGGGATGTTTAAGCTACTTTATGTCTTTAATGAGTCCAGAGTAACAAAACAGACAGTTTTTTGTTTGGCTGCTGCTGAAAATGCATTATTTGAAACGATACGGTATTGATGCCCGGTACCTGGCAATTGGTTCTGGTACTCAGTGGTACCAATTTTCAGTACTTTTTTGTGTTTATGTGGTAAAAAACATCAATTTGTACAATAATAAAGTTTTTTTTTTCAATTTAACATATCTATTCTTCAATATATAATCTTGCAATGCTGTGTTCATGTCCAGCATGGAAAATCTCCCACTCTTCCACTCTTTCACAGTCACTAAGATGCGTCTAGGTACCTGAACGTGGTACCTTTTGATTTCGGTACTCAGTACTTTTGACAGAATTCAGTCGGTACCAATAAAATTCCCTAATTCAGTACCCACCCCTACATTGGATCCATGAGGAAGATTTGTTAGTGTCACCTAACTTTAATAATGTCTCTGAATAGAAATAGAAAAGAATTGAATAGAATTACTTTATTGATCCAAACTGGAAAATTGTTGTGTTGAAAGCAGCAATTGATAGAGTAAGTAGAAAAATACGAAAAATAGAAAGAAAAGAATAAAATAAAATAAAATGAAATAGAATATATAAATAAGCACTCTAGTCACAAAAAGATGGAACAATACAGATTGTGAGAGGTTTGTTCACCAGCTATAAATTAACATCCCTACTAGTTTTGAAAAAGAAATTAAATACAACATTAACTCAACTTAGATTTGTTGACTGAAGTCAGAAATGTGCAAATAGCAGCTAAGGTTGGAAGGTTATGTTTTTCAAAATACAACACAGTGGTGACAAAGGGGAATATTCAATAGTAATAATAATCATAATCATAATTATAATAATGTAAAAGAAAGAAAGAAAAAACCCAGGAGTTGTTCCTTGGAGGTAAACTTGCCTTTATTAGGTTTTCTTTTTAAATATCTGCATGAATATGAAACTTGCATTAAGGCACCAAAACCAAACCGGTGTAAGAAAGAATGCTGAGTCACTTTTCTTGGACTAGCAGCTGAGAGCTCTCTGCTGTTTTTAGGAGGGTCATGGTTAGCCTGCACAGCTCATCAGTCAGGACCCAGCAGCCCAGATAAGACTGGCCCTGTTAGCTCCTTCTCTCTCCTCCAGCTGGCATCCGTCCTGCTTGTTGTTTGGCTCAGTCGGGGCTCAATCTCACACCTTCACTGTACACGCTGTATCTCACACGTCCAGGCTGCTCTCTGAAATTGCTCATTTCCACAGTGCATTGTTCAACTGTGTATGATAGATTAAAATAAAAGGGTTTGTGTGATTAACCTCTTGAAAGAGCTGCGTCTTTGTAGCACTCTGAGTGCTTTAATGCAGTGCTGGGAAAGATTGCCTTTGCAAGTAGATGATACCGAAGTCTACACGCTGTAACTTCCACTTGAACATAAACAAAGCTCCATACTCCAGTGTTTAAATTATCCACTGATTACCATCAATCAAAGCTTTTGTTCACTTGACTGTGACTGTGATGCAGATTTTTCAGTCTGACATGTTTAGCTCTATAGATTCCCAAGCTCATTTTAAGTCATAGATAATGTTTTCTGAGCTACTGACAGCTGATGTTTGTCATCATTATGTTAGTTTTGAGTCTGTTTTACTTCAGGGATCTGATTAGAGATGATCTATTCACCAAGAAGTGCAGAAGATTTGCACAGTTTTCTGAAATTCCTGGATTTTAATGTTTGAGAGCAAACCTTTTCAAAACTCTCACTTCTTTGTGCACTCATTATCAGACTTCTAGGTCTGAAGCCCAACCGTGTGATCTCTTAGTTAAACCAGACCAAGGACAGACTTTTTATGCTTTATTGTGAAGTAAGACTCTTGTATCCTCTCACTGTTCATTATTTGATGAAAGAAGAAGATAGTCAAATAGTCACAATGGATCAGATTTACCAAATTCTGTTTTAGGAGATGCTAAAGTTTGTCTTGTCATGTGTTCTGTCTGAAAACAGATAAGTCCCTTGTACTATATGATGTCACTTAATGAATCACAACACTTGAACACAGCTCTCTGTTAGCATACAAAGCTGCCACAGTAACATGGTTTGTTTTTTATTTTTTATTTTTATCCCTGGGCTGGTGAAACAGCACATGCATGTTACAGATATTTAGCCTCATGTTTGCCCTTTTGTCCTCCACATCCTCCCCCATCTCCCGCTGCTGCTACAACCACGACCACAACAGCAACTGTCTCCTCCACATCGACCAGCCTCTCCAGAACAACACAGGGGCTGACACCCTGGCGTAGAAGCATACCTTCCTGTTTGATGTGCGCTCACTCTCTGCTAACCACTGATGCAGATGATGAAATAAACATTCGAGCTGTAGCGTGGGCGTGTGGTGGGAGGAGGCAGTGGAGGTCCCAGCTGTGCAGCTGGTCTGGTGTTTCCTCCCTGGAGGGACGAGCAGTGTGTGATTGTGTATTTGGGGGTTTGTAATCCTGCAGAGGAATTTATTACATAATTATCTGTTGGGAATGTCTGTACGATGAAAACTGAAAGTCACATTTGGTAATTACACAAACTGGAGAGTTAGCAGTGATCCTTGAGTTTGATTCCTCACATATAAGACACACGTGTGTTTGTATGACTGAGTGAACGCGCAGCCCCTGGATCAGCTTCGCTTTAATTACAGTGATCTGCTCTCCTCCTCTCTTCTGCTTTCTCTGACACACTTTCCCTCTGAGGGCGTTCACCTTCATCAAGCTGTGACTGAGAGACTGTCTCTGCTTCAGACTTCTTCAAAGCTGAATCAAGCATCAGTTCTGGTTTTAAATGGGCTGAAGAGTCATCTCATTAAATCAAGATTCATGTATCAGCAGTGAAGGAAAGAGCTGACCTTGATATTACCAGGCTGAGGGGGAAGAATTTAATGAAACATGCAAGATTCCCATGACATCAACTATTCAAAAACAGCTGATTCATAGTTTTTTGAGACAAAATATCTTTGAAGAAAGATTTTTATTACGTCTTAATATGTTACCCACTGATCAGAGTGACATTCAGTCCAATAATAAAGCCTTATCCTTTTTTTCTGTTCTGTTGTTTTGGTATTTATTTATGTATGCAACCTATTTTTTTTCTGTTTTTATTACTGGTTATCACCTCCCTGTTCAAAAACAGAGCTCAGCAGCTCTTCCCCTTTGTTGTTAGTAAATGAAAGGTTCTCATTATTTAAGCTGCGTTGGATAAAGCGTGCTCGGGATGTGTAAATTAGTCGTACTCTAATGCAGCAGGATGATTAGATTACATCAGCTCAGCTCTGTTAAGCAGGGATTTGTAACCGACTGTGATCTAAGAGATCTCACGTATTAATTCTCCCCCTCTTTCTGTCTCTGCCTCGTCTCATACAGAGTGGCCGGTGGTGAACTCTTCGACTTCTTGGCTGAGAAGGAGTCTCTGAGCGAGGAAGAAGCCACGCAGTTCCTCAAGCAGATCCTGGATGGAGTCTTCTACCTGCACTCCAAGCAGATCGCACACTTTGACCTTAAGGTACTGAAGCATGGAGAACATTTGCCTTTCAGTCATCTGGTTTCTCTTCAGCCGTTTGTTTCAGCCTGAAAGCTTCTGAAATTTTTGGCTTGTAAAGAAGAAAATACATCCAACCAAGGTCAAATTTGAAACACATAAAAATTCACTTACATTAAAGGGATAATTCAATGTTTTCAATTTGGGTTATTAGGAATGTAATGATAGACTCAAGTCAGGGTTGGACGATTTCTGATATTGGGTTAAAAATGCAATTTTCTCATGATTTTATCAAAAGAATGAGCTTTCAGAGAAAATGCGACTAAAAAAGATTCTTTAAATTTTTTCTGCAACTGCAAAACACAAACAATGCAATGAATTCAAAATTTTAAAACGTACAAATACACAAATACATATATTTAAATGTATAAAAGCTACAAAACATATTTTCTCTTTTGAACAAATTACAAATTACATGAATTTCCCTTCGGGGATTAATAAAGTATTTTATCTATTATCTATCTATCTAAGTTAAAGAGAATTCCCTTTTTAATTCTCTGGGGCAGGGTGAACTGTGCAAGTGCAAAAGTGCAAGTCAAATTATCTTTTCTCTTGAATAACAAAAAATAAATGAAATGAATGACTTTTTAAACGAATCTCACGTAAGAAAACTAAATGAATATTACGAATAAACAGAATCTCTGTAAATAAATCTCTAAATCTCTTTTTTTTGTCTGTTTTTCTTTTTTAAGGAAAAACAGCCCTATGCTTTTTGAATAGGGCATCGCAATTTATTTTCTATCTCAGCCAATTTGAACTGTCACGTATTTATATTGATTTTTAGCTGTGTTATGATCATAAACTGTATAAAACATGGACGAAGCATCCGCGACGTCACCTGTCTGTTCCTGAAACTGTGAATTGAAGCTAATCCGTGGACACAGCCACATTCGTACATGACAACGGCAGTGAGTTTTTCTTTGAGGAGCTAAAGTAGTGCAACTACTGTAACTCAAGCAGCACATATTGTTTTGTTTCCAAATTAATCTGATGCCACTGATACCGCCGATCCTGGTTTAATCACTTGGGGTTTTCAACAAAGGCGTAAGAACAGTCAAAAATTTTCTGTTTGCATGGGTTTTTATAAAGGATTGACCCCTTTTTGTGTTTGTATTTTTACAATAATGGGTGAAATAAGCAGCTGTTCATAGAAGTGTTTTTGGACACCATGTTGACCTCCATATCAGTGTTTCACAAACCCCACTTTGGGAACCACTGAGCTCTGCTACTCTGACCCAGAAACTCATGTAGGACTTTCTTTAAGACTTAACTTTGGCATCAGAAAGCCTGTTTGATTTTGTTATTTGTAGACATTACACAGGGTTGTACAACATTGTGTCATAATTCCTTCACACAAAGTCATCATGAAGAAAAGAAGCTCCTTGGAGCAGTAAACATTAAAGGAAACAGCCAACATAGATCATTTTTCATGACAGTAGTCTTATGAAAATATTTTCTCTTTGAGTGCAACAAAAAAATCCAAGGGTCTGAGTCTAATGACCTCCTCCAGTTCATTAAAGACAAAACACAAACTCTGCATAAGCTCTTTAAATAACAGCAAAAGCAGTATTTTAGGGAATATGAAAAGCTTGTTATGTAAACCTGTGTTTCATTTGGATTTGGCGCACAGCAGCTCATGTGTTTGTCCTTCATGGATCCTTTGTGTTCAACAAATGCAAATGAGCCTTTTCAAGTGATTAGCCTCCGAAACGTCCTCAAAAAGAGAAGCAAAACAAAACAAGAGATCCTCTCCTCTGATCATTTCCATTTGACGGACACAAAAGATGATGACAGTGACTCGTTCAGGGTCATGTTACCATTACACAACGCAGCACCGTGTTTTCTTTGAAAGGACTCCTACACACATACGGGACCAAAAACAACAAATGTTTTCTCTTTGTTAGAGGTCTTTGTAAAGTGTTTCTTGTTTTGTGTCATCCTTGACCGCCATAACCCTGAATGAGCGTGTTCTGGAGAAATAAATTACCAGCATAATGTAAAAAAGCTGCTCCTGTTTTCCAGTCACGGTCCTGTCCTCAAAGTCTGTTTGTCTTTGCATTTCTTAAACCAGTTTGTTTTCATGTTTGGAGCCATCTATCTGCAGCTTATTACCAGGACTAATCGTGTTTGGGTTTGTTTTGTGTTTATCAGAGAGAGCGCAGATACAAAAAGAGCTAAAAGTCAGTGTGCACTCACAGCACAGATACGCTGCAGGACTCCTGAGGTTTCTGAACATTAAACTGTCTCTGTGTTTGGTCTATTGTTGCACTAGTTTCTTAATTAAATCTCGATCAATGCCATTGATGTAGCCCTATTGTGGCTGCAGAAATAGCAGTTTGAGAATAAATAGACCCACTCTGACTCTAAACACAACAATAATGCAGGTCGTACTTCTGAGTCCAGGACATTCGGCCTCCAGGTTTACACAGTTTAATAACCTCTGTGCCTCTGCCAGGCACTTCTGATCAATGCTGGAGCTTTTACCGACCACACAGCAGCTGCTTTATGTCCCAGCTGCTGTTATTCACTGTCTTCTGCTGCCTCAGATTAAGACTTAAAGTGTTCAGCTAAATAATGTCCTGTCATATTCCACTTTACAGTAAAATGTTTGGTTTTAGGGGTGCACCGATCACAATTTTCTGGCTGATCACCGATCTTTAAAAAGCCTGACCTGCCTTGGGCCAATGGGGGCCTTAGTATTTTTTTTATAACTGACAGCATGTACCTTCAATGTTCCAATCTTATTTTATTGAAAATTATTGAACAATACTTGTGAAATACTAAAATCTTTATGTTTTGACTTAACCAATAAAGTGTCCAGTGTTTTAGGTCTCAGAGCAAACAGCAACAAAGGCTGGCTGTCAGACCTTCCCAGAGGAATATAAGATCAGTTTCATATGTAAGGATGGGCCGATCACAGATCCCCCAAAATTAAGGAAGTCGGCACAGATCGATTGGCCAGCCGATTGATCTGTGCATGTCTTTTTGGTTTTTCTTCCTTTTCTTTTTAGTTTACTTGAAAGAGACAATGAATGCTTCTCATATAGAGATTAAATCTATGACCAAACTAAGAACAAAGTTTGGCAGATAATTTTTTGCTGCAAAAATGCTTCTGGGCAATAAATCTTGTACAGTTGTAAAGCCTGTTTATTCCTCTTTTAAATCACACTCCATGTATAAGGAACATTTGTGGTAGGGATGGGTACCTTTCACGTTTGAAACGCTACAGTACGTTACGAATTTTCTGTCCTTTTTTGTGTTCATGTGGTAAAAAATATAAATTTATTTAATAATAAAATGTAAGATTTCCTCAATTTAACATATTTATTCTTCATAATATAAACTTGTACAGTTGTGTTCATGTCTAGCATGGAAATTTGCCTACTTTTCCACTCCCTCACAGCCATAAGGATGCATTAAGGAACCTAAACATGGTACCTTTTGACAGACTCTGCATCTATAAAAGTACCTAATTTCTAATCCCTAATTAGTGAGATTAGCAGCAGAGCTGAGTTTGTGGGTTGCACCCATGGAAAAATTTGCCAAATATTCTCTGCCAATACCAAACAGAGAGAAATTCAGAAAAGAAAAAAATGATCAAAGTGTATTTTCTGCTTTTTCTTCTAATTTTCCATCCGTCCACAATTCAATTCAAACATTAATTTCTTAATACTTTTAGTTTGTTTGCAGGCAAAAAAAAATCTGTCAATATGCAATTAGAGATTGTATATTGGGTGCAAGTCACCAGTAGTCCCCAACCTTTTTTGCGCCACAGACCAATGTCAGTCAGTATTTTCACGGACCGGCTCTTCTTCTGTCTCCTCACTGGCTCTTCTACCCTGCCTAAAGAAATTTTCCAAAGATGTTTGTTTTTTGTTCATTTTGCTATCTTGGGGGGTTTGGCATCAAGAATAAGTCATTGATGGGCATGACAGAGATAATCCAGTCATTTTTCAAAATGAAACATCATTCAGATTCAGATAATACATCTAACTAAAATAATGTAAGTTGAGTATTTTTATGTGCGGCCCGATACCAACTGACCCACGGCCTGGTACCAGTCCACAGCCAGGGGGCTGGGGACCACTGCATTAGACAACATCCCCCTTCATCCTCTGTGAATGTGAGCCTGTCTGTTTACCGAGCTGAGAAGCAGCAAACAGAGCTGAAGCTTGATTGTATTTCCTCAGCACCCACAGCCTGTCTGCTCTTTCTCCTCTCCAAACTAAACCCTTGAGCTCCCTTCACAGTTGAGCCAAAAAGACAATGTTTGGAGCTGAGACGGCCCTGGAATTTCCCTCTTCTGTAGTCTAGCTCTGCTTGAAGCACATCTTTCCTTTCTGCCACTTCCTCGAGAGGTTGTTTAACTCATGTTTTGCATCAGATTTCCATGGCTGATGAGCCTCCTTCCTGTCAGGACTGTTCCTGGTTTTGTGTCGGACTCTGTGGCGCACTGCCTTGTTTTCCCTGTGTCCCACGGTGATAATTAAAGGAAGGGTTTTCTCTGCTATAAATTTCACTGTCCCTCTTTAATGAAAACAGGCTAAAAAAACTCAATGAAGAAAGTCCCACTATAGATTTTAGTCTTTCTCGGAATATCCAAATGGTCTCCTCTGTTTTTTCTAACACTGTTTCTCTCCTCCTCTCTGTTTAGCCGGAGAACATCATGCTGCTGAGCCGCTCAGTGCCTCACCCGCGCATCAAGCTCATTGACTTTGGCCTGGCGCACAAGATGGATTTTGGCAATGATTTTAAAAACATCTTTGGGACTCCAGAGTTTGTAGGTCAGTCTCTTTTTTTTCTTGACTTCATCATCTCTTTCTGTTTCTATAAAGATGATCTTTATTAAGCAGCTTCAGCTCTGATTAGTTTGCACCAACGAACCGTCCACCCTCTCTTTACTGTGAACACAAAAACAAACACAGAACTGCACCACCCTGTTTTGCTGGCTTCATCCCAGGAGTTGAGTAATGTGAGAGCAGGGGCCAACTGTGCCATAGGGACAAAGTGAGGGAGGCCTGATAATAGAGTGGAGACGATGAGAACTCCTCCGTCTTGCCAACACACACACACAAACACACACAAACACAAACACACTCACATACTGATAGACACATCAGTGGCTCTGTCCAAACTCCCTTCAAGTCCCCCTCTGCCCTCGGGAGGCTGCCAACACTCCCGTTTTCCCGCTCAGAGCATCATCCCGGGCCAAAAGCAGAACCTGTTTCCAGTTCAGCAGGACAGCAGCATGAAAACGGTCTAAATAAAGAGCAGCAGGCAGAAAGCCAAAGGGATGAGCGGGGAAGCTGGGGCAGAAAAACAGGGCTTTGAAACTCCTCACATACCAAAAAATAGAATGATATAATAGACAAAGCAAGGTTTTGTTAATGCATCTGTATGGACAGTTTAAAGGCCAAGTGACGACCCTTCAAGTTTCCTTAAAAGAGTCTCACTTTTGTATAATCCAGGGACGGAGCCAGGATTTTAAATTTGGGTGGGCCAAACCAATTTTGGTGGGCCTTACATTACAAAAGTTAGTGAATAACTATATAGACACAGTGTTGTTACCATGCATATTCTGAAGCAGATTTGGTTCTTTTTTAAAAAAAAATTAAAAATCTGATCACTAAAATCATCCTTATCAATTATTTGTAAAAACGCTTGTTCAGCGAGAGAGCATGTACACTAACATGTCATGCTAACAATAGCACAACCAGGAGGAAAACAATGGACAGATAAAAAAAGAAAACAAAAAATGTGATACACGAAAATATTGTCAATACCTGGGGGAATATATTCTTTATATTCATGTTTTTTTCCAAATATTATTTCCTGAAACTTTTTCTCAGCCAAACAAGGGGGCAACCTGACACGCCAGACGAACAGTTTCATATATCCCCCACAGAAATATTTCTCTAGTCCATCAGGGTAGCAGCTCTTCAGATTTGTTTTCAGAGGAGGGACCTTCAAAAAAATCATCAGCTGGTGATTGGACGACCGTTCTGATTGACACACTCACCACGGACCAATCCACACCAAGCCACAGTATGACGTAGCATATGTGCACTGCTGATGAGAAACAATAGACAAATAACCACAAGAACACAAGAAACAACCCGACAAGTACGAAAGTCTGCTGACGTCACTTGCCCTGCCCCCACCTCTCTTCCCTGATTGGGCCAGTTACAATTCAGCCAAGCAAATTCATTGGTCAATGGAGCCTGACAAGATGGATCTGCAGGATTTCAGAAACTGAATCAGGCAGGTCCATCTGCCCTGCAAGGTTAACCAGGGGGTACACTAACCAATAAAGTTTGAGAAACCCTTCTCTAATCCTACCGGTATAACATGAGACTGAATGGTTCATAACTTTTTTACCAACAGGCTAAAAGCTTGCTAAACCTGGCTCATTTTATGAAGACAGGGCGTCTGACAATAACAAAACAAGGGTGAAGTGACAAAATTTTACAATATTCCTCTTTAAAACCAAGGTTTTAGAAAAGAAATAATGTTTTTTTTTTTCAAATAAAAGTTTGAGGTTGGCCTGTCAGAAAGTGTTTGGGCCAATCATGTGCTGTCTCTGGTATAATCCACCATTTAGAATGACTTTGTCAGCGTCAAAATTGTTTTTTTCTAAGTTCGATTTCTTACTTTCTGTGGTTGAGTCAAACAAAAATCCATTTACAACACGTGGACAGAAAGTCCCTTTGATGACAATGTTACACGCAGTGGGCTGAGAGTATAACACTAAACAGATAGTCTGCTCACCTTCTGGACGCTTACAAAGTTTGATTGTCACCTTTCAAACAATAGAGCTACGTTACTACAAATAAATACATTACCAGCATCATGGGAAATGGAGTCTTTATCCTAGAAAAACACTACAGATCCAGGCCAAAGGTGTCTCTTCTGTCAACACCAAATGACTTCTGTTACACTTATTCCTCATGTGTGAAAGAAGACTTTGACCTTTGACGTCAAACCTTCAATAAAGAACTGAAAGGAAGTGATTAACCCTTTCTTATCTAATCTTCTTTAAACAGGAAAATGAATCCTGAATTTACGATGAACATGTTTCCTTTACTCTTGGCTTTTGGTGCAGCAGCAAATCTGATATATATTTTATTTACACTATTTTGTGCTGCTGCCTTCATTTTTTCATGTCCTTTCATCATGTTTTGATTTGTTCACCACACTAAAAATTCTGACTCATGAATTCAGTCACTCGCACTTGGAAAGAGGGAGGAAAGAAGAGAAGGAATCATCACAGTAAAGACAGTTGTGATTGAAAAACAGCAGATTGTGAAACAGAAGAGTCTGTGAAGCGGACTGAATGTGATAAAAAAGTTTGAACAGACCCATCAGAATGACAGGAATAAAGACAGTAAATGAACAGACAGGAAAGAGAAAAACGTAACTGAAGTAAATCAAAGGTGAAGTTTCAGTTTGCTCTCTTATTTGCGTGTCAACCTGAAGAGAAATAATCGTCTGTCTTGTGCCTTCGCCCTGCAGCTCCAGAAGTAGTCAACTATGAACCTTTGGGCCTGGAGGCAGACATGTGGTGAGTAAACAAAAACTCATTACCATCATAAGCTGTTTGCTTTAGTTCTTGTTTCTGAGGAGCATCTGCTGCTCAGTAAACTTCTTTTTCTCCTTTTGCACGACACACTGCTGTCGGGATGCTCCAAACTGTTTGATGTGGAGTGTAAAATCTCGTCTCTGTGTCTCTCTTTAGGAGCGTTGGCGTCATCACCTACATTCTGTGAGTACCTGAAAAGCCTGCAGTGATGATGGATGGTTGTGTGACATATTAACCTTGTATACGTTGAAAACGTGCGTCAGTCAAAGCTTAACCTTTTTGTTCACGTTGTCGTACACACCCTGAGGCGTCGTCACTCGCTGAACACGACAGTCAGCCTGGATGTTTGTCAACATGCAGAGCAGTTAGCAGCCGCTCTTTGACCTCACTGCCGTTGAACTTGCTAAAGAGTTTGCTGTTTTTGATGCATGTCAGCCTGCAGGAAGGACTGCTGAGCATTTTAAAACTGCAGTCAAGCTGTTTTTCTTGCTGACTCAACACATATGCAATCCCTATGAATTAGTTTCTGTTCTTAAATCTGTTTGATATTATATTCCAGCATAAAAAAGCATAAAAATGTGTTATTAGTAAGTTTAGAGCTAATGATTAGAGCTGTGATGCGTCAAGTCACCGTAGGGCAGATCAAGTTGGACAAGAAGATAAAAAAAACACCCAGTGACTTTCAAAGTAAAACAAATTTTGTCAAAACCAGTTCCTATTTAGCTTGACTACAACAACAAACACACAGGACGGGCGGAGCCAGACCAGGAGTCAACAGGTTTGAGGTTTTACCCCCCAATATGAATGAAGAGAGGCTTGTCAATGGAGTGGGAAGGGCAAGAACTCCTCAGTCCCGCAACTCAAGCTGTCGGTCAGTCATGGGACCTGCTGGACTGAGCAAGCAGCGGGTGTGAGTCAACGAATGCAGTGGAGTCATAACTGAGAGCTGGTCCAGGCCTGACCCAGCTTTAGCTTTAAGTTTTATCAGAGAGGAAAGTTTTAAGTCTACTCCTAAAAGTAAAGACAGAGTGTGCCTCTCCAGATCTTAACCCATAGATGATGCCAAAGAAGAGGAGCCTGATAACAGCTCCACCTCCCATACTACTTTTTAGAGACTCTAGGTAAAAAGGGTGGGAGAAAAAAAAAATAGTATATAGTAGTAGCGGGATTTTTGGTTCAACAATTTTAAATTGTATTTTTTTTGTTCAAAAATCAATTCAAATTTTATTTTCAAATTTGATTCCTTCATTTTAGTCTTTGTTTATAAGCTGGGTTGGAAGAAAGTTGAGATGTCAGATCCCCTGAGTAAATCTTAGAAACTGACATGTTATGTGCAATTTATGGGAAAATATGGCTCCTTTTATACAGGAGGACCTTGACTTACGTGGTTCTTGACTGATCATTCTTTTGACTTTACGACAGCAATAAATATATGTAGCTCCTACAACACGCACTAGTTTTTGACGTGGAGTATGTATGAATACACAGCTACACAGCTACGCGGTCATCGGCATCGTCCACCTTGTCTCGAGTCGCGTCATAGTGTAGATTGTCTGTTTTTATTGAAATGTCTATTTTAATTGTCTGTACTGTTTTCCCATGAATATGAAGTATAATACGTGTGTTTAGATATTATTTAGAGATTTAGGGGATATTGAGGGTAAAAATCTGACTTACACAGATTTTGGGTTACGACGCGTTGCAGGAACGGAACTCGTTTGTAACTCAAGGACAGCCTGTAGTCTATAGACATTATCATCATCATTCATCATTTTCACATGGTCTGCTGTTAAAAAAGCAAACAAAAAATCAAAAAAACTTAAATATCCAAGAACCACATCTTATATCGAATTGGCACCCCAAAGATCTTAAAAGAATCTAATCGAATTGAATGAAGAGAAAAGCATATTGTCCCAACCCTATTGCGTAAGAAGAGCAGGCCTTCACGCAGTGAGATCAGTGATGTGGACAGATAATACGGCACTGTTAGCTCTTTACAATTGGCTGGTACATTTTCATTGAGAGCTTTTTAAGAAGAGGGACTTTAAACTGTATTCTAGATTTTAAAGAGAAGCTAACACAAGGGAGATGTGCTGTCCCTTCCTGGTCCTTGTCACTACTCTAACTGCTATGTGTTATAGTAATCAAACCTAGAGGTATCAAATGCAAGAACTAGTTTTTCTGAATCACTTGGAGACGAGATATTGAGAAGGTGTGAGCCTAGAAATAAAAAAAAAATCTTCATATTACTACAACAGAGACATTACAGTGCTTACAGTAATGGCATAAAACAAATTTAATGAAAGAAAATAGCTGTGTGCAGCATTTCTTATTAGCTTACTCAATTAATGGCCAGAATACTTAATAGTTTACTGGCTAGAGATGGGTAACAAGTTAGGTACTTATATAGGTACCAACTGAATTCTGTCTGTAGTACCAGGTACCAATTCACATAAAACCAGACTGTTCCATGTTTGGGTACCTAAACGCATCCTTGTGATTGTGTGATTGTGAGGGAGTGGAAGAGTAAGAAATTTTCCATGCTGGACATGAACACAACATTGTAAGGTTATGTATTGAAGAATAGAATAGTTTAATTGAAAAACTTTGAGATTTTATTTGCTGATTCAAGAAATTCGTATTTATTATCACAGAAAAGTACCGAAAATTGGTACCAATTAGTACCTACCAATTTCCAGGTACCGGGCATTCAAAGTGTGAAAAGTACCCATCCCAAATACTCAATACAAAGAATTATCTATTACTGCAGCCCTGTAGTACTCTTACTTTGTTCTGTTGCATCCACCCACCCACAACTGTAATGGTGGCTCTAATGAAGTTCGGAATAAAGTTACGATAGGTGATGTGAAATGTTTCACCACTGTGGCCTTTCTGCTCACAACCCAGTCAAACAGCTGACCTCATCCTCAGCAGCCACAGTAAGAGCTTTTAAGCAGTCGTCTGCAGACATGTCAGCACGGTTTAATTCAGCAGTCAGAGAGAAGTTCCTGCCCTCGGCGACCCTGGGATCAACTTGCTCTCGAAGATGCCGTCCTCTTCACTTTACACCTGGCTGAAAGGCTTTCTGAGCTCCCACACATCTCTGTCCTCCAGAGAGACACGACAATGTGTGCACGAAAGTAACACACCAGGTGCATTTGCCCACACATACACGTAGAAAGCTCTCATTAAAATCCAGCGAGGTAAATAAATGCCAAACACAAATGTTATCTCCAAATTGTGTAATAGGTAGTTGCAAACATTACTCACTCAATTTCAGAGGTGTACTCTGTGGATGGTTTGAAATGATGTGTCATTTTGTTTCTACTTTACATGAACTCCCTCTTTCGAATACATCCCTGCACACATACGAACTGCACACATTCACCTCATGCCGTCCACCCACACAGCTGTCACAGCTTCGCTCAGCGTGAGAGAAAATAGATCGTTCACTGCCTATTATCACAGCGGAGCAACTGCACGCCGCACTTACAGCTCAGCTCCTTTACTAGAGAACAACGAGAGGGGAAAAATGAGAGCTGGGATAATTCAATAAGTGATCGGGTGATTATTAGGAGCGTCTGCAATCTTTTCATAGGAGAGTTCTGCGTGAGTGTGGAGTGAAATACACAAATATAATGAAAGCTGAACAAAAACGCTATTAGGAAACTCTACGCTTTAACAAAAGCTCCTTCTTTTCCCATGTTTGAGAAATGAGGGACTTCATTTGTCGGAGAATTTAAAACCTCAAACCATTTGGTGTTTCTGCGATTTTCTGCTCTGCTGGAGGGTGATGGTTGTGAAGACGAGTGTGCTTCATGATAAAAATGATGCATGACGCACGCTTAAGTCGTTTTTGGAATCATTTTGGCGACATGATTGATTTAAATGTTTCCACTGAATCCTGATTAGACACCTCCCTGCTGATTTCAACGCCTGGCTTGCTGAAGAATTGCTTTAATTACTTGTTTGTTGTGAGCAGCTGCACCTCATACAGTCGATAAATTCATACATTTCCACTCAACTTGAGCTTGACCCACGCCACCTCCACGTCCGTCCCAGCTGGCATGTTAATTAGCTGCTGGTGCTGACGAGCTGGAGAGGTTTCAGTGAGGAGGGGAGGGTTAGCATGAGCTCAGAGACCTCGTCGACACGCCTGACTGCTCAGTGTGCTGTACTGTCTCTCCATCATGTTGTTCTTTTATCTCCTCGGTGTAACTGCTAATTTTTCTGTAAAATACAAAAAAATCCCACACTTAAACCTTTCATTTATTATTCTGCTTTCCAGGGTGATAGGGAGGTTAGTTATCATGCAGCTCTGTGATTAGATTTCCCCAAATCAACCAATAGTAAGGGCACGGTTTAAGTTTCAGAGGTTGTTAATAATCAGTATTTAGTGAGTTAGTCTTTGAACTTCAATCCAACTTCTGCTCTTTCCTTTGATTAGAAGCTCCACTGAGGCGTGTCAGATAATCAGGGAGCTTTGTGTTTTTTGTCACTGACAATTAGATTCGAAATTCAGAAGTGGTTTGGTTGATTAAAGCAGCTAAACATGCTGTCAAAGAGATGTCACTAAAAATGTAAATTATCACTAGACGCTGGATTAGCTTGGTGGATGAATCACAGAGGATATGGTCCTCAAAGTGGACGGCCTGGGGTCCAGTCCACTGGGCCTTTGCCCTGTGCTGTTGCCCACTGTCCCTTCACAGCTTCCTACTGTTTCTGCTGTGACACTTTTCTCAATAGAGGCAATACAACTTTAATGAAATGTAAATTATCTTGGTAAGCTTTAAGATGCTCTGTATGTGTGAAGCATGTTGGCCTGGACTATACTGTGTATGAGTATCAGTGTCTTGGTCTGATGTCCAAGTCCAGGCCAATATAGTGAATTCAGAGTCCAGTCTATTTCACTTTTTCTTACACCAACCCTTGTTATTGTTTTGATTTTTTTAATAGATGTATTTATTTATGTAATTTTTTTATTTTTATCTATCTTTATTTATTTATTTATTTATTTATTTATTTATTCTATTGGGGGGGGCATCTTTGCCTTCATTGGATGACACAGCTGAATAGAGAAAGAAATGGATTGTAAGGAAAAGTCCCAATACAGACTTTTTGACTCCCGATCCAATTTTTTTTATACCAATCCAATATTGAAACCTTTCTCTGATTAATCCGTTGGGTGATTCTATTGTAAATGTGGAATCATATTTGTTGCATTAAAGTGAGCCCTGCTGGTACCTCCTCGAGGAACACTCACTTTACAAATGTTGCAAGACTCTGTTTTACTATCCTTGCTTTCCAAAGAGAAGTAGTCCCACACATCGGACATGTTTGCAACGTGGTTTGATTTACAGCAGCTGTAAAAGGTAACAGTGCAGATGGTGTCTGATCCCCCAAAAATAGCCATATCAAGTGCTGATACTGATCAGTGTATCGGATCGAGACATCCCTGGTACAGAGTGGAGGAAAGCGTTGATTGCTGTGGCGAGGACTGTATCTACTGTATATGGGGCACACATTGGCACCACTAGACCAACAGCACTCCTAAAGTTGGCTCCTCTTTACTTTAGTCCTAGACACAGTTGACTCCTCACTATCAGAGTCCAAGACAAGGTCAAGTCCTGTCATAAACTGTGGCCGTCACACAGAAAGGAAACAAATGGCAAGCTCTGCAAACAAGGGAAAAACTTGTTTCATTATAAATGTAATCTTTTTGTATGGACTCAAAAAGGCATGGGGAAAAGTTAAATATATCAAGTACCAGCACCTCACCATTCTTATTACTAATAAACAGTGATCCAATCACAGCGTTCCTGCGTACCTTTAAAAGTCTTAAAAGGAATTGAATTTGTTAATCTAAAAAAAAAAAAAACCTAGATGGCCTTAAATGTCTTAAATTAATCTTAAAAGTCTTAAAAAGTCTTGGTTACAACTTGCCTTAAGCTGTAGGAACCCTGAATCAGCTTGCATAATAGTTGCATGTTTTGATTAACATTAACAGTGTATGTAAAAATGTCACTCGTTATATATTTTAACCCAAAAGACTACTTATCTTTATATATTTATATATTTTTTCAGTTTACACATACAGTAAATAGCAATAAAAAAACGCCAGTGTCTTTCTCCCCATCATCAGAGTCCACAGACAGTCAGTGCTCAAGTTCAAGCTCAATCATCATTTCAGAAAAATCAGGAATCAAGTCAGACTCAAGTCGCTTTGTCTTGAAATCAAGTGTTGTTTTCTGAAATTAAATTATTTAATTAAAGATAAAAGACTGGAATGCTTTCATGGTTTAAATGGTTTCATGGCTCAGTTTGTCCTGCAGAACTGACTCCAGAGTTTGAAGACTCTCAGCTCTGTGTGCAGCACATGAAGCAGAGCCTCACAGCTGATGTCTTTGGTTAAGGAAGTATAATCATGTTAAATTCCTCTAATGAACCCATCTGTTAGCCTCCTTACTTGTTCCCAATCCTGCAGCTGTGAAACAGCAGCCCCATCCATGTAGAAAGTGTCTGTTTTCATTCAGAAGCTCCATCTGATCTTTGACTGTTTCTCTCTTTATTAACACATGTATCAGTCTCAGATCTGAGGCTCCTTTCTGGCTGCTGAATGTCAGTAATTGTTTCCTCATTTAACTCTCTATTAATCTCCATCCCATCCTGCAGTCTGAGCGGGGCCTCTCCGTTCTTGGGAGACAACAAGCAGGAGACTCTGGCCAACGTGTCGGCCGTGGATTACACGTTTGACGAGGAGTTCTTCAGCGGCACCAGCATCCTGGCCAAAGACTTCATAGCCAGGCTTCTCATCAAGGACCCCAAGTATGAAACACACATTTAAATCTCTCATTTCACTTTCTGCATCAGAGCTCATCTTCTTCTGTGGCGCTGATCCATTCCTCTCACGCGAAGAACCACATTCTTCTGCTTTTTCTTTTTCCTCTGAAGTTTGTTTGAGATGGTTTGGTTCATGTGACCAAGTAAAAACCACATGAAAGTGCAACAATGACGCTTTTTAACCCCTTCAGCTGAACTGAAACAGCCGACTCCACCTACCCTGTTTTGGGCCTTTCACTCTTTCTTTCTCCTGTTCCTGCAAACAACAGAGAGGAAGAGCAGGATGAGTAACAATCTGTGTGACGATCATTATATTGAGGGAGGATACAGTGAGAATGAGCCAGACTTCTTTAACAGGAGGACAGGGAGCTAAAGAGGACTTTACAAATTTAAAGTAATGGGGCTTTTAGAAATCTTGCTCCGAGTGCAGCAGAGAGGAGCGGCTCTTAATTGATCTACATGGTGAGCAGACACGAAGCCGCTCAGCTGGCAGGAAGATAAACGAGGACTCCCCGTGAGGAAGCTCCAGATATCTGTTTAATAATGCTCACAGTGACGCTGGACTGCAGCAGCACAGCAAGACACGTGGGTTTACACTCGACCTCAGACACGTGTGACAGGCTTAGACATTCAGAAGTGGAAGTGGCGTGCTGGCTGGACATCAGTTTCCCTTCATGGTCATCGTTTAACAAAATGTAACTTTAAAAAACAATGAGGAGCTGTTCTCTGTGTTTGTTTACAGCTTAGAGGATAAGGGATGTGGTGAGAGGAACTTCCCTTTTAAGGTTAACTCGACTGAGACTGAACGTCAAAAGAGTAAATATAACGCGTCTGTAGATTAACAGCTCTTTTTTTTATTTTTCAGTCATCCTCACTCTTCATCTCCCTCCTAAACAAAATTTTAACTCGTTGAGGATAGTTGGCCAAAATTATCACCACATCCCACGGCCAAATTAACCATTTATAGTATTGCACTTTTTTTATTTTGACAGATGGTACACTCAGAGGTAGAGGAGGACCAATATGGATTTTTCCGGGCCTACACCAATTATTTGTAGTCAAGGAGGCCGATAACCGATATTTGAAGCCAACATTAATCTGCAGTCAAAGTGCAGATTTGGTGTCAAAATTTTGAACAATACAAACTCCAACACTTAACTTCATTCAAATACTTTTGAGCATGAGTTTATTAAACAGCTCACAGGCTCAGCAGCATGTTTTATAAAGTTAAATGAAAACATGAAAAATAAATAGCTAAAGTTTTCCAGAATTTCAATGCAACTACAAAAACTGTAATAACTGCACTGCTGATTGGCTGTTGCCCAAGCCATGGCTCTGCTTGTAACCAATCAGATGGTGCTGTGGGTGGGACAGTGCTGGGGACTGAGAAATGACTGCAGACAGCGGAGCTGCTGCATCAGAGCCGCAACAAGGCAGTTTTAAATTTGTTCCTTATCGACCGTCAGATTTTAAAAAATGGCCAATACCGATATGCCTCAAAATGCCAAACATCGGCCCCGATAATCGAAAAATGTTAAATATGAGATCAAATAAGTAAGGAAATTAAGGAAATTAATTACTTGTAGCCAAGTATTTTTAAAAACAAACACCCTCCCCCCAAACTTGTTTTTAAGAATTCTTTGGTTCACACACACCGGGCAAATCTGCTGGTAAGTGCAGCCCGAAGCCTACCACACCCATGATTGGCAGACGTGAAACCAGTTCCAGCCAATCAGGTTTGACCTCCGTCATTCGGCTGTGATGTTTGAGAACCAAAAACTCAGTTCCCCGCTGTCTACACGAAACCACAAAACCAGACTTTTCCAAAATCTATACTTTGGACGGAGTTTTTAGAAAACATAGTTTTCAGTGACGTAAAACTGTGGTTTCATGTGGTTTCGTGTTTTCCGGATATCCGGCTACGTGTGGACATGGCCTTACTGTGAGAAAGCAAATTTATAAAACTACAAAATTGCTCCTAAAATGTTCATTCTTGTGATTTGTCCATTACAGCTATACAGTATAAGTAAAAGAACAGCATTAAACCTGGATGTGTTATCTTGGGCAACAAATAATATCATACATCTTGAAAAAATGATGACAGTTCAAAAGATATATATATTATAATAAACCCATGTTTTTGCCACAGTGTCAACAGGCAAAAGTGAAAGGTTGCCCCTGGTGTGGTTGCTGTTGAGAGTTAATCACTTCTTTTGTGCAGTTTTGACCAATCAGAATGAGTTTAACCGCTCATTAGCATTCCTGAAATGACCTTTTTATGGCACAAACCAGCTTTGAATAGGGCTCATTTTTCTTCTCTATTAATATGTGACTTTATTTTTGTAAAGCTGCTCTCATGTCTTCTGCCTAAAGTCAAAAAAGTAGACACATTCAATATTTTCGAGCTGTTGTGACAGAAACAGAGAACAATATGATTAACTTTGATGTTTCTGAAAATCTAAAATCACTTAACATTTTTCTGCTTTCCTTTATTAATTTTTGTCCATATTTCACCTTCTCAGAAAGAGAATGACGATCCAGGACAGCCTGCAGCACCCCTGGATCAAGGTCAGGCTCTTGATGGCTGAACTTTTTGAACATGTTGTTCAACCTTGAACTATTTAAATCTCAAACTTATTTTAATTTCATTAACGTCTCTCTTCTACTACATTTGTTGTTTTGTCCACATCAGCCAAAAGACACTCAACAGGCCCTGAGCAGGAAGGAGTCTGCCGTCAACATGGAGAAGTTCAAGAAGTTTGCTGCTCGAAGAAAATGGAAAGTAAGTTTTTTTCATGCAGACTCAAACTTTTTACCAGCTGACACTTTCAGGGAATAGAAATTTTTGCATTTTTTAACCTAATCTACCCAGAAATAAACTTTGCTGTGACAGCTTCTTGCAAAAAAAAGTCCTTCCTGGACGTCCTCATGGGACATCACCATGAAGTGCTCCAGGCGAGCCACAGCCATCCAAACTACTGCCAGGCTGCTTTCGAACTCGTCTGCTTGTCTGTTTTGGTTCGTCACAGCTGACCCCTCTTCGCTCCCAGGCTGCGAGAAACGCTGGGATCGTTTTTCTGTGGTGGTTCGGCGTCAATGTCACGCCACATCTCCGTCGCCTGCTCGAGTCTGGCAGCTTCTGGCTGTGCACTAACCTTCATCGACTTTGAGTTTATTTATTCACACTTATTAAACTGACACCAAAACATGACACAGCAGACAGAGACGTGTATTCAGAGCAGTGGAAGTGAGGTTTGAAGTCTGCCAGGTTGATGATGCATCTCGCTAAATGCTATAAGCTGGTGGTTTGAAGAAATCATGAGGAGGCACTAACAGCTGAGATGATTAAGGAAGTGTTTACACTGCTCTAAAAATTAAAAGACCAGATATCCACAGAGAATAAGACTTTCATCAACTTTATAAACTTAAAAAAAAAATCAACTTTAAAGGGACAGTGAGGAGTCTGAAAGCGATCTCCCTTCTAAATATATGCCTGATCATAATCCACACTTTAAAATGAGATTATCAGTGCCAATGACATGGCTGACTAAGTTTGGTAGAAAAAGAGAAAAAAATATGGAGATCTGTTTTTTTCTCTTCTGAGAATGATTTCTGTGATTAATTTTGTAGTGATGGTGGACAGGAGCCTAACTGTCAGGCAGAAAAAGGACAGAAGAGCAGAAGAAAGCTAAACAGGAGAGTGATACAGCCCAAGCTAAAGGCTAACTAGCCTTTAGCTTGGGCTGTATCACTCTATAATACAGGGGCTAAGCTATTTGTGATAATGTTTGTTCCAACCCACAGTCAGCAGTTATTCTGCAGTGGTCTGTTCAAACTTGAGAGTCTTTCAATAAATTGAAGCGTGAGGTTATGTTAGCTCTGCTTGGTAGACGGCTCGCAGGACAAAACCAGGATTCACTAACGTTATACATATAAACGTCTACTAAACTACTCACAAACTGACAGTGGTTACTTCTTGTTATGTTTGCCTACAGATTCGTTGGAGCACCGGGCTGCCAATAGCACTACATAAAGCCCGCTACTATAACATTAGCTTGATTTCACTTTTCAAACTCCATTTAGTTCCTAAACAAACACACGCCTCACTAGAAGTCATTTTCGACAGTTTGCGGAGACTCCGGGCCAAAAGGTGGCGCTGCACTCCAATTTAAACAGACCCTCCTCCTAGCATCTTTAAGCTGGACTCACTGTGACATTTAAAAACAAGTTTGATGAACAACTTGTTCGTAGTATGTAAATGGTAAATGCTTCCCTATGAGTACAGTTTGATAAGACTGTTGATTTATGTATGGACAGTAGCTGGAAATTATTTTATCTTTCTAATTCATGGTCCTCTTTCTCTTCCAGCAATCCGTCCGACTCATCTCCTTATGCAACCGCCTGTCCCGCTCCTTCCTGTCCAGAAGCAACATAAGTGTGGCACGCAGCGACGACACGCTGGTAAGACCTGAGTATCTGACTCTCTGCTGTGCTTTAACTTAACAAAAACACACTGAAGAGAAGGACACGCAACATCTTGATCCACATCATTCACTTTGATTGTGTTTGTGGCGATTAAAGCCGGATTAACACCATCAAGGCTTTTAATTAAACTTAAAGTCGTCACTTCTCTCTCCACCGTCTATCTTTGATATGACAGCAGGCTCTCAGCTTAATGGCTTTCTGATTACTTTTATTGAAGTGTGTTTGCCTATGAGGACCCGGAGCTCTCAGTTACAGCTCTGGTATTTTCTAACTCGACAATCTCCTGGAGAATCTTGAGCTCCTACGTGTAATTGATCTTTTCCTCATTTCCCTGGAGTGCCACAGGTCAGCCGTTTGTGGGATTGTAGGAATTTCGTTGTGTGTGTGAAACCAGGTCAAGCTTTGTAGGAATGTGCCTCCAGAGGAGGAAGCTCGTTGAGTTTATTACGAGTATGAGCTCAAATATTGATTGAAGCGAGCTCTTTTATTTGTCTGAGATGATTCAGACGAGCCTGTAGGATGTTAACACTGCTGCCACAGTCAGAGGTTTAATCATTAACCCAGTGTTACCAGCAGGCCAAGGCCAGGCCTGTTGCTTTAAAGGTTTGCCCAGCAACAGGTGAGCTCACAGGTGAAGGTAAAGATGCTGCTGCGCCCCCTTCAGTCTTCAAAGAGAGCTGCAGCTGATGTTTACCAGTACAAGCTTTCTAAAAGGTGATTGTCTTTATTGGCTGAGCAGCTTCAGGGTTAAGTGCTTTACTTTAAGACTCACTCAGGGGTGGGTTTACTGCAGCTGCCCCTCTGTGAATTTTCAGCTAAGAAGTTGTTTGTGTGATGTTTAAAAGGCTCCGTGTCAGGAGGTGGAGGTCAGTCTGGGAAAGGGCTGAAAAGTCAGATTATGTGTTCAAAGAGTTAAGAAGCAGGAGGATGCTGTGAGTCCAGAGACATTTTTTAATCACTGTTGATGTTTCTTGCCCTGATAACACTTTGCTTCAAACACATGAGTCATCTTGATGATTAAATAATAATAAAGGTTGTATTTCTCTGAATGCTGTAACACTCACAGCTATGGAGAAGAGGCCAGTCAGAGAAGTGAATCAGGTTTTGATTTCTTCAAAGTGTTTTGAAAGCTCTGCTCACACTCATACGCTCATATTTTGCACGTGGCACTTCCAACTAGACATTATTTCTCTTCAGTGGCTGAGAGGTTTTCACATCTTGCACGGGACCTTGCTGTCCTTTACTTTAATTCTTTGCAGTGTTATACTTTACACCTCACTTTGCTGTAGAGGTGTGACAAAATATTGATATTTCAACTCTTAGAACTGCACTCCTGGACGTACAATACGTCTTCCACACCTCCACTGCAGTAGATGGCGCCGAGCTACTCTGCTGTATGTTGCCCATAAACTGTATTCTAAATAAAATCTCAAAGTATATTCAAAATATTTTATTCCTAAACTTGATGTTGTGGGTTTCGATGCCAGAAACATCAGTGTTTTCTCCCTTTTCTTGGGTCAATTGGTTTAAAATACGGGTGTACTAATCTCAATTTTCTGGCTGATCACCGGTCTTTAAGAAGCCTGACCTGCTAATACCGATTTTTAATTTTGATTTTATTTTATCTGACAGCATATACCTTCAATGTTCCAATCTTATTTTATTGAAAATCATTGAACAATAGTTGTGAAACAATAAAATCTTTATGTTTTATCTTACACAACCAATAAAGTGTCCTGAGTTTTAGGTCTCAGAGCAAAAAGCAACAAAGGCTGGCAGACCTTCCTGGAGGTATATAAGATCAGTTTCATATGTAGGGATGGACCGATCCCCGTTCCCCTATCCCGATCCTCAATTGATCAGCCAGCCGATCGATCAGTGCAAAACTTTTTTCCTTAATTTTGGGGGACTGTTTCCTATTCCTGATCCCCCAAAATTAAGGAAATCAGTACCAGTTGATAGGCCAGCGGATCGATCAGTGCAAGTCTAGTGTAAAATGATTTTAAGTTTATTCTTTACAGTGAAGTAGACTGATAAAATAATAATCACAGTCATGGTTTGTGCAATATTAGATCTTTTTATGAGTAACATTGGTTACACCAAGTGACATTTATCACTTTCACCAACTGACCACGTCTTTCACCCAATGATTTTTTTGCAACATTACTTTAATGTCACAAAAGTTTAAGTGAAAAACTTGACGCAATTAATGTTTTCAAGTTAAGTGTTTGTATGAAACACTGCATCTGGCTTTCTTTATTTGCACCACAATAAAATAGAAAATATTTTTTTAATTTAATAGATTACTGTGTGAATATCGCAATATATCACAATATTGTGATATTGTGTTATTATCGAATTGTGACCCAAGTGATGTGTATCGTATCGCAAGGTTTTTGCCAATACTCACCCCTACTTTTCTGGCAATTTGAAGTTGTCTGTCGAGCCTTCTTGACTGTTGTGAGGTCAGATGTTTTTTTTGTTTTGTTTTTGTTTTTTAGTTTTTTTTATGCTTTGCCTTTATTCAGAGAGGACAGGGCAGTGCACAGAGCAGGAAACAGGGTGAGAGTGGGAAAAGGCGCCACAGGTTGGACCTGAACCCAGGCTTTGAATAGGGCTGGGCTACACTGGTGCCTTTTTATGTGAAGTTTGTTGGTGTTCTCTGTGCGTATATGAGTTCTTACTGAGTACTCTTCCTTCTCCCACAGTCTAAAAGCATGTTTTGTATGTTAATTTGTTTATATTATAACTTTTTCCATATGATATGACAAAAGTTCCTCACCCTCACTGCTGCTGCTGCATCACCTCTGCCACTTTATCCATCCTTAAGTGCCTCAAAAAGTGTAGTCTCTGCATTTTTAACTCCACCTGAGTCAGATTTAATGTTAAGCATTTGATATAAATTTGGTTGTAGCATTTTTGGTTATACCAAATGTACCTTAATTAGTATCACTTTGGAAATCTTTTTTTTTTGCTTATTTATCTTGGCTGAGTTGTTCCACATTTTGGGATCTAAATGACAAAAACTAAAATTAATCCAAACATTTCTTCTGCCTCTTGCTCAGCTGTTGCTGAGATGAGCTCTGGTCCCCTGTAACCTTGAACAGACATCAAATTAACATTAGTTGTGATTAACTTGCTGAAAGACATCAAATGTTCTTGCCAAAAAGATGTTTGGCAATGTGATTCTTACTCGAAAAACATCTTTCAGCATTCACCTGTATTTCTTTGAACACCACACAGAAGATGATTGGTTTTTAATCGCCCTTGTGTCAGACTTTCCCCTTTGTAATTTGACCAAACAACTCAGTTTTTCTAAAGAACAGAACAGTTGTCGCACTCAGGTGGATGGTCTGGAGAAGGTTATTCGTGATCCCTCATCAGCTGGTGTCTTTAGCCTAAAGTGTAGAAGAATCCACAAACGTGGCAGCTTGATAAAACCTCTCCATCCTGTGTCATGAATAACAATTTCCAGAGGGTTTAAATCCCTCATGGCTGTGTTGACATCCGTCCCCAGCAGGCGCTCGGCTGCTCGTTCACGTGTGTGTTGTGTTCACAGCTTTTTGAGGTGGTTTAGTCATGCCTCGCCCAGCAGGGAGGTTATATCGAGGAATGTAGCTGCAGCGTAACGCTTGGCAGAACAAACGCCACATCAGCCTCCCCCCTCCCTCTCTCCCACTCCCCTCTCTGCCTTCCTCCTCCTCCTCCTCCTCCTCCTCTGCGTCTTTCTGTGCAGTGAGCCGTCACGGCTGATTTCTGGGCCTGTGCAGCTGACTCCGGCTGAAGGTCAAAAGGTCACGTGTCACAGCCGGAGAAAGAATCTGGACCTGAACTTGGAAAAGAAAAGTCTGTTTGTTTCTGTGTGTGTTCATGCATGAGAGGAAGATGAAAGGGAGACTTAGAGGAGGCATGTGAGAGAAAGAATTCACAGATTAATGCTCACAGGATTAGATCATGTTTGTGAACAGTGGAGCGCTAACTGTCCTTCCAATCCATCCATCCAGGATGAGGAGGACTCCTTTGTGATGAAGGCTATCATCCACGCCATTAATGATGACAACGTGCCCGGGCTGCAGCACCTGCTCGGCTCCTTGAACAGCTACGACGTCAACCAGCCCAACAAGGTGACTAACCCATACACTCACTTATGCAGAAACAGATTTAGCTTTGAATACCTTAAGGCCAGTGATGCACAAACACAACTTCAGGAAAAATGTGGCTCATCCCAATTTTAAGAATTTACTCCCCCACGTCAAACATGGCCACCTTTGCCTGGTGACATGTGATCAGCTTCAAGAGTCAGATCACATTTAGTTTCTTCATATCTCAGGTCACTGAACAAAAAGAGTAGTTTAGATCCAGTGTTTGTCATAGAGGGAAGGGAAATGGATCCACTGTAAGCAAACATTTGGCAGCCGTGTTGAGGAAAAGAGTCATTTCAGAGAACCAAACTGATGGAGAACAGCCATCAGCCGTGACTTGAATGGTCGTCGTTTTGCTGTCTTTGCACTAATTTCAGATAAATATATGCTTTTTGTGATTTGCAAACCATCACAGGCTGTTTTTATTAACTTTTTATGTATGCAGTCGGCTTGTATTCCAACTTTTTTCAGAAACGTGGTTGAATATTTCTGCGGTTAATCTTTCTGTTTAACACATTAGCTGCTCACATATTCTGAAGCATCGAAACTGATCCAGTTTTCGACACAGACGTGCATTTGTTATTAATACTTCATTTTATAACAGTGTTCAGACAACAGCATGTTATACTTGTCTTTCTGTATCTCTTTTTCTGGAAAATGAATGTGACCTTGTCTTGCTGCAAAACATCTTTCAGTTTTGCTTTGAATAAAAACTTAAGTTTTATAAAAAAAAAAAACCTCTTCCAGTTTTCCTCATCTGGTGAAGCCCTAAATATGAAAAGTCTGATTTAAACCATAGATCTCTCTGTTTCTGCCTTATTCCACTGTAAAGGAAAGGTGCATCAGATCAGATGAGAAGAAATTTATTTAATGGTTTCCAAAACTTTTCAGTCTGGAGACCAGAAGGGCCCTACTGTGGGAATACACTTAAGACCACAACAGACAAAAAAATAATATAGAAACCTAAATAGGTTGATCTTACGGATCTGAAATCACTTACCTTTTTTGCCTCCAAATCCTGCTCATGAAACATGCTGATGGTCGCTCTGATCACAACAAATATCAAAAAAGTGAGTCCAACTGATTTAATATACTTTGAATTTTAATATTTGCTCTGTTGAACTTTTGCAGCAGGTACAGCCACGCATGAATCTGCTTTTTTGTCAATATATTTCCTGAGAACTTTAACATTAATGTCACCCCATGCCTCCTACAACTCAGTGTTAACTCGCCCCATGGGGTTGAACCATAGACTGTAAAAAAATGGACGTCCTCTAGCTCGGCTCGAAGTGGGGTCACCACAAAAACTGCTCCCCCTGGTGGCTGGCTGCAGCATAGGTCAAAAAATCTGTCTCTCCAGTCATTCCAGATGGGCTGTGGTCAAACTTAAAAAAATAATACACCTGGTAGAAATGTTTCTCACATCCAATTGTTGTGGTGTTTTGGAGATATCATTTGGCTGTCTTGTATCCAAGTCCTCTTTTTCTGGAAAGTTTCGTTTTCATTATACAAGGTTAAAATGAGGTTTTACATACTGGAGGTAAAGTCATAAAGGAGGTAAAGTATTTTGGCTTCAAAACGGTACAATGATAAATGGTGGAGCCACACTGTCCACTCTATATACAGTCAAAGGATTGGACAGGGTTCCTTAAAAATGAGCTAAATCTCCTCAAGATGGATCTATTCCATGGTATATAGAGCATAATGATGACTTTGTAGATGTTTCATTCCTTTTTAAGGTGTTTAAAGCCAATTCAATAAAAACAACTGAAATAAACCAAATGTGATTTTGGCCACCAGTGTATGTGCATTTTTTCTAAATTAGCCCCTGATATCATCATTATCCTGGTATAGTTACCTTAATTCAGTCATATATTTAGTCATATATTTTAAAAACTGAAATTATAATTTTATCAGCCTCATAGCACGATTTGTAAAATCAAAAAGTTTAATAAAAATAAAATTAATATAAAGAAAAAAAGTTTTTTTTTTTTATTATTTTCTGAAAACTTTGGAAAGTGACTTAGGCAACTATGTGCCTCGGCTAACGAAATGTAGAAAACAGATCAGATATTTTCTTTTTGCATTAGTTCTGATCAAGTTGAACTCTAATTTTTTCATATTTTTACAATAATAGATGAAATATGCTTCAGTTGTGGACTTTTAGAGGGGATTTCATGACTCCTATATCAGTCTCTAGGGACCACTAGGAGCAACTTTTTTGTTGAAATATTCAGATGTGTAAAATTTCTACAATTTTCAATTAAGTGCCAAACCAGGATTCCCTGAAAACATGACGCTCAAAAATGTTCAGTAACTAGAAATGACTTAATGGAAGTAATGTGATAAAAATATACAGCACAGTGCGTTTTCCCACGGTTATTGGCGTCTACAGAGTGATTATGAAAGCAGTTTAGTTTCTCAGAATGTTCCTTGAATGATGAAAGCAGGGACAAATAACTACAAAAAAAGGAAGAATTAAGACTTCTCAGAGACAAAATGTTAAAATAATCAGTGAGAAGAGTGACATTCAGTACTGCAGTTTCCTGTAACAAGTTCCTTTTTTCACGCTTTTGCTGAATGAGTAGAGCAACACAAATATAGATCGAGTTAAAAAAGAAAAACGGATTGTTCAGGTACACACCGGGCTGTAGCAGCTCCCTCATTTTCATTCTGCTCACTGCTCAGACTGAGGAGAGGAGCTGTTTGTTGACAGCTGATGTGTGATGGGAGGATTTGATTTTATTGAACTCAGTGAAGTGTGAAGAGAAAGAGATAAGAAGAGATGAGATAAAGAGTACAGATATTTGAAAAGGGGGAGAGAAAAAGACTCCAGAGAGCTTTAAAGAGTTTAGGATGGTAATGAGATGAATCCCTTAACCTTAAGTCGCACAAGCCTGACAAATTTACATGTATTGATAAGTTGTTTGCATTTTTTAACAAAGGCAAGCCTAGCAGAATATTTTTCTGTATTATAGCAGGAAATTGTAGAATTTAAAAGTGTGGTTTAAACATTTACAATGTGTGATTTCTGCAGCACGGGACTCCTCCGCTCCTGATCGCAGCCGGCTGCGGCAACATTCAGATCATCGAGGTGCTGATGAGGAAAGGCGCAGAGATCCAGGCCCACGACAAGGTAAAGACTCATCGGCGTGGTGTGATCAGTGGTTCTCTGACAGACAGCTGTGAACTTTAACAGACAGGCCGTCAAGGCGTCAGAGCTGCAGTAATGAGGGCAGGAGGAAGTGACACTCTGTCATCTGGATTATCTGCACCGCGAATGAATGCAGACGCGGACTGATCACACTCAGCTGTGCAGAGCAGGAAACACCAAAACTGATTTACCAAAGGATAGAAAATATTATCTTTACTTGATTTTTCAGCTCATTTTCCACATTTTCTGAGCATGTTTGTAGAGAGCTGGGCCCGTATTCACCAAGCTTTTCAGAGAGCTCCAAACCTAGTATAAAAATTCCTAGCAAAGAGCCTTAGCTAAAGAGTGATTCAGGAAGCTTCTGAGAGCAACTCTGGGCAAAGAGGAGACAGAAACTTTAATCTCAGTGAGGGGGTGTGGGAAAGTCCGACATCAGTATCGGCGTACACTCTTAGGCTTCTTAAAAGTCCTCCTCCCTCCTCCTAACAGGTTTCCCCCTTAGGAGCTCTCATTAGGCGTAAGACGCTTCGTGAATAACTTTTATCTTACCAAGGGAAAATCCTAAGAAAAATCTTAGAATCTGAGGAATTCTACGTTTTTTCTAAAAATGGCGTCACCAAGAGCTGCCTTTATCCTTACGATGCTTTGTGAATATGGGCCCTGGTATTTTACAACAGGTTGACTACATCAGCTCTCTCTGATAGCATGTTCTCAAAATGAGCAGGACTCATGAAGGATGTGTTTAATTTATACCCTCTAACAGCAGACACACTCCCTCTGAGCGTGTGTGTTATTTCAGAGTAAAAGGTCAGGGATAAATCCTGGAATCTCTCCTCTCTCCCACATTCAGAGCGGAGCCAACGCTATCTACTACGCGGCGAGACACGGCCACGTTGAGACCCTGAAATTCCTCCATGAAAAGAAATGTCCTCTGGATGTCCAAGATAAGGTGAATGAAGTGCCTCTTCTCTCCTCTCAGCATGTCTCACACACACACACGTGCAAAAACACACATTTAATAGTCCTTAACGGTTATCTCTTTGCTGTTTCTCACACACTCCTGCCCACCCAAACCTCCTGAGAAGCCTCGCTTTGATTCTCCAAAACAGACAGACACACACATTCACACATTCGCAGCACACACCTGTGGAGCGACGCAGTTACTCTGGCATTTTATCAGCTTATTTGCTGTTGCTATAGGAACAGGTCTGGCTGGGAATGATGGGATGTGTGCTTGTGCATGTGTGTGTTTGTCTTTGATGCTCTATCATAGAGCTAGCTTGGATGAAATCCCCAAAGCGTTTTCTAATCTCTTCAATCATTTTTCCTCTCTGCTGGTGTCCTTCTCCAGACCTCAGCTAATCTGCATTACACACGTTTTCCTGATTATAATCCAGCATCTGTCAATGGATCATTAAAGTTTCATCCTTCTTTATTACTCTACAACTAAAAGTCCCCCTGCTGAGGTGTCTGCATTGCACCTTTCAACAATAGAAATCTCTTCTCTTGTTTCTTTTTAATTCCCCTAATTAAACCAAGCTGTAGAGCTTTCTTCCTGCATTAATCCATTAGCTGCTATTTAAAGCGCTTCACTTTCCCACCTACATGCCAACTCTGCGTCTTGGGTGCCATCTAACACAAGCACCTTCTCCTCTAACGAGTTTCCGCTCTGACTGGCAGCCATAAAGTTAAAGCTGATTGATCGATTTCTAATGAGTCTGCTGTCTGCAGACACAGGACGGTAAAATCTGAATGCATGTGTTTAAATGGAAGTTTCTGACTCACTGGGAATGATGAGAGTGACAGGAAAATGAGCTTTTACTGCCTCACTTCAGATGTCACAGCAAGGAAAATTTTACATCTACCTAAAAACTGTGAGAAACTGAGAAACATCTTTTTATTTTGCATCAGATATTTAATCTGTATTGATTATCACCAGTTTTTTATTACATTAAATTATTGGATCATGCTGAAAAAGGCGTAACAATGGCGTCACCCTGTTGAAACCACATTTCATCTCTTAACTTGAGACACAGGTACTGATCTTCAGTCATTTTAAGCATTTGTTTCAGTGAACACCCTTCCTGTCTTGTTTATAGTCACATCCTCTGGCGCAAACTACCATATTAAGTGCCCAAATATATTGTTGATCACATCAGTGACATCAAACTGAAAGGGGATGTGAGGAGTTTTAAAGCGATCTAGAAAAAGTCGCCTGTCTAGATATATGCCTGATAGTAGTAAAATTGAGATTATCAGTGTTAATATTACAGGTTACAGGTTATTTCGAAATGCTACTTTGTAGCTTCCCGATCAGGTCAAGTCGGGCCAGATTGATGGCACGTCTATGTCTCTATGACAACACCATGGCTGACAAAGTTTAGAAGTGAGAAGACATCAGTGTTTTACTCTGCTGAAAATTATTTCTATGACTAATTTTGTAGTGGTGGTGGACACTGGAGCCAAACTGTCAGACAGAAAAAGGACAGAAGAGCAGAAGAAACATAACAGGACAGAGATACAGCTCGGGCTAAAGGCAAACTAAGGAGCTAAACTGTTTGTGATAATGTTCATTCCAACCCACAGTCAGCAGTTATTCTGCAGTGGTCTGTTCAAACTTGAGAGTCTATCAATAAAATGAAGTGTGAGGTTACGTTAGCTCTGATTGGTAGATGACTGGCAGGACAGGATTTACTAACGTTACTTATTACAGACATGTCTTAGAGCACCGAGCTGCCAGCTGTGCTAAATATAGAAGGCTACTAAACTACCTACAAACTGACAGTGTTTAATTGTTGTCACGTTAGCCTACAGATACTTCAGAGCACCAGGGCTGCTGATAGTGCTACATACAGCCGGCTACAATAACACTGACTTGTTGACACGTATCAAACTGTATTACTACATAACTGTACTGATAAATACCTTATCTCAGCACGTTGTATCTGGTTCAGAGTTGTCTTGAACAAAGAAAACTTGTTTCCATCAGATCGCCATTTAATTCTGAAACAAACACAGCTCACTAAAAGTCATTACAACAGTGTGTGTGAGACTCCAGGCCACAAGGTGGCGAGGGAGTGCAATTAGAAAAGATCCTCCTCATAGCATCTTTAATTCTACATCCCTGTGAACAAAGTAACAACCAATAAATGACCTAAAAGTAAACAACAAACAACAACAAAATATTACATAGACACTTCCAATAGTGATTTGAGGCCATGTGCCTGGCCCTTTTAGATTATCAAGATTACATGAAGTTACTAAAAATACATATAAATATGTATATATAAAAAAAAAAACCTGTGAATGGGAGTTGGCCAGACGTTTTTGAGACCTTGCACACATACCTCGGTCATACGTGCCTTTGTAATTGCTCCATTTAAACCACCCTAGTCAAAAAATACCAACATGACTTTTTACAGAAGTTGTTGATCTTGTTGCTGATGGTCTTGTTTCCTTTTTTAGATCACAAAAAAAGCATCACTGTGGGATTCAGTCTGTTTTATTAGATACTAAGCTTTGTATTTAAACTGTTAATGATTTGATGATTCATTGTTGATTCTTGTGTTTTCCTCCAGTCTGGGGAAACTTCTCTCCACGTGGCAGCTCGCTATGGAAACGTGGATGTTGTGAGCTACCTGTGCACCATTCGAGCCAACCCAGACCTGGCTGACAGGGTGAGAAAATGCACACATTCACCTTCAAGACCATGATCTTGTGGTTTAGTGGACTTCTGTCTCAACTTTTTCTTTTTCCACATTTGTCTCCAGGAGCAGGAGACCCCGCTGCACTGCGCTGCCTGGCACGGATACTCAGCGGTGGCCCGAGCACTGTGCCAGGCGGGCTGCAATGTGAACGCCAAGAACCGCGAAGGAGAGAGTCCGCTGCTGACCGCGTCTGCTCGAGGGTTTGTGGACATAGTGGAGTGTTTGGTGGAGCACAAGTCGGATCTAGAAGCAACTGATAAGGTGATGAGCTCAGTGTCCGGATCGATTTATTTTAATGTAAAAAATGTTCTCAGTTTTATCCTCTGACCAAAAGCCACCAAAAGAACTCATCTAATCATTAAATCTCTGCTCTGCCGTTACCTCCCTGTTGTTTTTGTATGAACCTGAACAAACAGAAGTGTTAACGTTCAATCAGGTGACCTGTTCTTTACATTACAATTGATTTTAGTTTTCTCCTCATGCCTCCAGGACGGTCACACAGCCCTCCACCTGGCCGTACGCAGGTGTCAGGTTGAAGTCGTCCGCTGCCTCCTCAGACACCACTGCCACCTTGATCAGCAGGACCGCCACGGCAACACACCGCTGCACATCGCATGTAAGGACGGGAACCTGCCGGTCGTCACTGCGATCTGCAACGCCAAAGCTAGCCTTGATCTCGCCAACAAGGTGAGGAATCACCCGTGAACACACCCCTCTTCTCTTTCAGAGCCTGACCATAACCCTAACCCTGAATGATCGTCTGACCTCAGGCTGAAATGTTAGTGCTGATGAAGTGAGATAAATAGTATTTAAACAGTTTGTAAATCTGACAGTAATGTTTTAGAATGCCCTTTAAAAAAATGAAATCTTATCAAGTGCTTTTCTCTTGATTTTAGTACAAATGTCTTTTTAGACTTGATATGAGCCCCTAGGAGAAATGTCCTTGTCAAGATTAGAATAATGTCTTAATACAAGCACATTGCTCTTACCCCAATGGCAGATTTTTATTACTTTTTTCGGGCAATTAAGACCTAATTTTGTCTTTAGATAACTTAAAATAAGACACTTTCTGAGCTGTTCAGATGAATGTGGCTCATACTAAGTCTAGATAGACATTTTTACTGAAAATGAGGAAAAAAACACTTGATAAGATTTCAGTTTTTTGCAGTGTGGAAGTTTCTCTGATAATAATAATACATTTTATTTATATCATGCTTTTCAAATCAGGGTTACAAAGAGTTTTATATATAAGAAAGAAGACTAATGATAAAAGAAAATGAGAAATGTGAGGAAAACAATGACTAAAAATGTAAGAAATAAGAAGAAAAACCAAACAAGTTGAAAATATTAAGGACAACCTCAGGAGAGTGAAACCAACAAAAGATAAAAGGTTATAAACAAGGTTAAGATTAAGATTTAAAAACCTGCCTGAGGAAGAATAAACGCAGCGTTTAGAGGATTAAGACACTCCCTGATAACATCTCCTGTAAAAGCACATGAATAGAAATGTGTTTTTAACACAGATTTAAAAGAGGATAACGAGTTTGCCAGTCTGATCTCTTCAGAAATATCTGTGCTCACCTTTAGTCCTCAGCCCTGGACTTGGAACAGAGAGCAGAGCCTTGTCTGGGGACTTTGATTTAGCATTTAGCTTTTCTTTGTTTTTATAAATGCCAAAAAACAGGATGCAGTTAGCTACAATTCTTCACTATATGTGGAGTTTGTAGTTAAATATCTCCAGGTTGAACATCATATGTCATTTTTTTTTCTTTTTATCCGGCTCTGGCATCAGGAACATTCCAGATATCTAGATTTATTTACAAACACATCAGCATAATTGTTGCTGAAGTGTATCACTGTCATTTACCACCCATAATAAAAAGATCTCCTCGGTACTTATGCAACTTTTTCCACAAGTATATGCTAGTAGACAACTTAGACAAAGATTCTAGTTTGAAAAAAAAATAGTTTCAAGTGGTTCTTGTCACATGACATCATCTGCTTCCTGCTCCTCCTTTTCATACATTTCTTATCATTTTCCCCCTAAATATATTTATACTTATCTAGTCATTTAAGTCTCTAGAGTAACCCTCCACCAAAAAATTGTACCTGGGATGAATATTTTTTTGTTGTCAGTGGGCACAAAGCTAGTCGCTAACTAATGGAAAACACTGCCTGCAGGATTGCTCATACTTTACTTAAAAGGTGCAATTTTCTTGATTCACAAGTACTTAATATAGCCAAGCTATGTATTTTGACTTTATTGTTATTTTGTTGTAACTTTCTTGTTATTATAATCATTTTTATTTGTCACAACTTTTTGACAGGCTGTGTGGCCACCTGCAACAATTGTTGCCCATCATGAAAATGATATTTTCCTCAAAACAAAATACAAAATGGAAAAAATAAATACATAACATGATTCAGAGGGAATCAACTAATAAAACTTTATGCCTTAAAAATCTGAAAAAATGGACATTAACGGGTTAATATTGACATTATTTCTGTAATATGACTTTGCACTAAAACGTTCCTGCTCCAATTGCTAGCTTACAAACACATCTTTTGTTTTCAGTGATTCAAACCCTTGAAGCAGAGTTTGATACATTTTGACACACTGATGAGTCAGCTCTCACTGGCTGTTAAATTTTCTAGAGGCATCAAAATCATCCAGGATACAACACATCATGACTGAAAGTGTGTCAATATTTCTGTTCGTATCACTCTGCTTTCCATGGTTTGAGCTGGATTTCTTTATTCCAGTCAAATAAAAGTTAAGGGTTCAGAATACATTAACATGTTAAAGTGAATCCAACTCCACTTCTTTTATCTCACACTCCAGCCGTGGACAGTTTTAATCTTTTGGACCCCCTGTAGCTGAATGAGAACAAATCTCTTCTGCCATGTTCTCCCAAATGTTTTAAAGAGCCATCCAACAGAGTGGAGGCTAATACACGTATTTAAAGAGCGTGTTTAACAGTTAAATATGACTGCACTGCTCAGATATCCTCTGTCTTTTGGGCATGTAGCGCTGCTGGACTTATCACAGGCCAAACAGAGGGATGAATAAACATAGAAAGCAAACATATTATAGGGATTAAAGGGATTTCTGTAGGTTTAAGTACATGCTTCTCCAGGGTTTGTGCTATTTGATCCAATCTAATCTGGACTTGGCTCATAGATCTGCTTTTTACTGCACTGCCTTTAAAGGTCCCATATCATGCTCCTTTCTTGCAGTTTAATCTGGATCATTGATGTCTTCATGAAATGGTAGTAACATGTTTTGGTCCAAAAAGCCAATAAATCAAGCACAGCAGCATTGTTTCAAGGCTCTCATAGTCCCTCTGTTCAGAACAGTCTGATTTATTGGGCGTGGCATTCATATGTAAATGAGCCACCGCTGATACCACCCCGCTCTTCCGCGTCACTGAGAGCGGCGTCACGAGCTCTGAGTGCACAATGTTTAGAAAACAACGAAGCTTGTTTACCGTAACATTACAGGCTAAAACAACAGGCTAACCGCAGCTAAAGTTAGCATCCTGAAGCTAACACAGAGACAGGGGGGACACTGAGGAAAAGCTTTTACATCTGCTCCACAGCACACAGCATTTAAAATGCTCACATTTCCAGAGTCCGAGGTTTGTTGGCAGATCGTTGGTAATGCGCCTGGATTCAGGACCAGTCTATTCACTAGCCCTCTGTTGTACTGTCCAAAGTTGGAAAAGCAGTCGGCCGTGAAGTGACGAGCACACACATGCACAGTTTTACTGAGTGTAGCTGGAACATTTCCTTGATAAATGAACTTAAGCCACTTAGTCTTGTCCTCTTCTGAGAACAGAAGCTTGTGCATGGAACTATGTAGCTGTTTACAGCCAAAAACAAAGCAGTGATGGCTCTTCAACTCCTCTATCAGTGGGGAGGGGGTTAGGGGTATCAGCTCCGGTGGACCAATCAGGTCAGACTTGCTCCTGATTGGTCAAAAAAGGGAATCGCTGATGTCAGCAAATCCCCAAAAAACAAACAGCTCGTTTTTGGTCAGGATTCTACATTCACAAGCACTACTAAGTACAGGTTTTGTCATTAAATATCACATTCTTTGGGCTAGGAGGAAAGCCAAAGACCCACAAATTTCATTTAAAGACTTAATAAAGTGATTTTTGCATAATATGGGACCTTTAAAATTATTTAGTGTTTGTACTCAGGAGTGTGTCGGCACATAGGACAAGGGTGGGTGATGGAGGCAAGATACGGTAAAATTAAGGCTGTCTTTGGTGTGGCTGATCATCTTTTCTAATCTGTTAATCATACAGAGATAGTTTGACCAAAAAAAAACACATGGGATCATCTTCTAAAATGAACTTAACTAAGTGAAAAGCAGAGGTAAAAGTTGGAGTTGAAATGGACTTTCTAGCCTGTAGTTGGGCTGATGTCAGATTTGTGTTAAATCCATAAAGACATCAGAAAACACACCTAGGATAAGCCTGTTTTTGATGACAGCCTTTTAAAAGAGCTCTAACGTACCTGGTTTACATTTGACTGCACATACAGTCTTGTTCTGCGTCTCCACCAGGTCTTCCCACACATTTCACCCTTCCCTGATTTCTATATTGACACCATCCATTTTAATGCGTTTTGCGATGGTTTGCTGCTGGTAGCTCCTCTCAGCATCTCCACGTACAGAAACATGTTTTTCCCAGAGCTGTTCAGGGAAGTGATGTGGTGATTTATTCATTATACTCTGCATCCCTGTGTGTGTTTGTGTCGAGCTGAATCTATAGCAGCCTATCACTCTTTGCTGAGTCCATGCAGGGCTTGTCTTCACCATCAGCTGCAGACTCTGGAGGAAAAAGGAGAAGGGTGGAATTGGAAATGTTGTCAGTTTTGTTTACAGCAGAATAGAAACTGGATGATTGCTTCCTTGTTTTTTCGAGTTGTGACAAACAGGAATTGATTGAAACGTTGCTTTTTTGGTGCACATTTTCAAGTGGGTGTTGTTTTTTCCCAGAGCTTGTTTTCTACATTCTGGCCGAAGAAATTCATCTTTTGTTTCAGTATTTTGAAGATATCGACAACTCTGTTCTATCAAAGCATGTTAATTAACAATCAGTCGAGAACTCAAGCGCACAGCTTTTGATCGAGGTAGAGATAAACAACATGTGGTCTCAGATTGTATTCAGCTTTCAGGCGGTGCTTAAGTTAGCAGTAGTTAAGGACTCTCTGTTGCTGTAAAAAAAAAAAAGTTTTATTGGAAAAATGCATCTGTTATTATTTTGTCATAGGAAAGTTTTATTATTTCTCAGCATTAGGTGTTGCTAGAGCAAGGGTGCTCCACCAATCTGAAAAATTTGGCATTGCAGGCCCCGCCCCAGAGTTCCTGAACCTCTGGAAAGTAACCCTGTTTCAGGGGTAGATCAGCTACCCCTAGAAAGAAATTTAAACCCTACACTGCAAAAATGTAATTTATAGACTTTACACAAAATAACTTAGTAACTGCCTCAAAATTTCCAAGTGAAGTAAAGTAAATCATTAATTTGAAGTTGTTAAAGCTGTGAAAAACTGTTTAGACAATTCATGTCATGACAGTTACCTTGAGCGTAGTTAACACAAAATCATTTAAGTTACCTATAAAATGTAAGTTTGGATAGTAATTTTTGTTGTGGTGCCGTTTTGTAACTGTGAGTGAGGAGGAAACACCGTGGATATAAGACCCTGCTGCTCTTTGAGATGTTGCACAGAGGGCACAGGCTGTCTGTGTTATAAATCAGTGGTCCCCACCCCTGGGCCATGGACCGGTAATGGTCCGTGGGTCAATTGGTACTGGGTCGCACACAAAAAATACTCAGCTTACATTATTGCTGTTTGACTTATTATATGATTCTGAATGATGTTTTATTTTGAAAAATGACCGGATTCTCTCTGTCATACCCGTCTATGGCTCATTCTTGACCCCAAACCCCCCAAGCTAGCGAAATGGACAAAAACAAACATCTTTGAAAAGTTTCTATAGACAGGGTATAAGAGCCAGTGAGTAGACAGAAGAATGGCTGGTCCGTGAAAACATGGTCTTCCATTAAACCAGTCCATGGCGCAAGAAAGGTTGGAGACCGCTGCTCTAAATGGCACAGAAAAGCTGTTAATGCTCCATGGCAACGACCTGCTGTTTTGTCTGTCCGAACCCTAACCCTTCATCACATCTCATTTATTAGCATAAACACTGTAAACGCACTGTAAAAATCATTGAGTACATGGGCCCATGCCCTGTGGAGCACAGACAACCCGTCCATGCAGATAAGCACAGAGAGCTGGTCCGTGCAGTGGAGCACAGAGAGCCTGCGCCTCCCCACAGCAGGGTTTCATATCCACTGTGTCCTCCTCACTCACGGTTACAAAACGGCATCACAATGACAAATGTCTTTTCTGTAAAACAATGTTACTTTACAGTGTAATTTTTTTTACAGTGCTGTATTTAAACATAACAGGATTTTACCGTTAAAATTTACAAGTACGTAACTTGTGACAGTGATACTGAAGAAAACTGTATTCAAGAGCAAAACATGCACATTTTTTTTTCCTTTTTTTTAAAGTTACCCATTAACAGATACAAAATATCATTCATTCAAATGAAATTCATTGACAATAGTTAATGACATGAATAACCTAACAACTTAAAAGAAAATAAAAAGTTAAACTCTAAAAATCCCCACAATGCACCTGAGTAACACTTTCAGAAACATGTTCCTAGGTGTGTTTTATCCCCACCCCCACCCAAATACCTTTATTGTCAAGTTGACATGTATTTCTGATTCATGTGGACATGGATTTTTAAGTTCAAACATATGTTGTAGTTGAGATGATGCCAACTAATTATGTGTTATTACAACAACTTCTGTAATCTTTTGTTGTACTGACCTAAAATAATACTTTAGATCAACAAAGGCATTTCATAGTATAGTTCCTGGTGTCAGAAAGCATGTAGTTCCTCAAATAGTCCCTCGTTCCTAAGGAGAGTTCCTCCTAGGTTAGACCCAGCAGTCTCCTCTCGTGCTGGATCTGATATAAAATCCTCCTGTTTATTCTGCTGAGTAACCTTTTCATCAGCTTTAGACTTTGCATATTTTTACTAACAAGCCCCACATTTTCAACCCAAAGTCCCGTTTCAAAGATCCACATTGCTTTTATTAAAGTCCCACATGTTCCTTTTTCCTCCAGTACGGCAGAACTCCTCTCCACCTAGCCGCCAACAACGGGAGCCTCGAGGTCGTCCGTCATCTCTGCCTGGCAGGAGCAAACATCGACGCTGTGACAAATGTAAGTCACTGTGCCACTTTCCTCTTCTTTCCTCCCCTTCTTTTCATGCCTGCCTTCATTGTACTGGAGCAGAAACATGACGTTTTAATGCATCATGAAAAGAATTCATCTCTGGCTCTGCAGGTATTTGTAAAAGACATTTTTATTTCCATTTCAGTTGAATCCAGCACAGAGTCCTGATATTTTGACTAATTATTCTCTACAAGCTGGTTTAGATTTGCAAAGCACTGCTCTGGGTGCTGAATGCATTAGTATGTAGAGAGGATTAAGACCATGACAGATGTGTGGTATCTCTCAGAGGAGGCAGCCATGGTTTAACCTAATGGATCTCATACTGTAGCTCGTACAGTGTGCAAACTAAAAACACTCCTGTTTCTCTCTGCTTTTCAAAACTGCTTAGTCGTTCATGAGTTGTTATTTTCTGCTTGAGCTGCAGAGCACGTCAGCGCTCACTTCCTGCGCACACACACACTCAATAAAAGAAGAAAAGCTGATTGCAGCTTTTTAAATCAAAATGGAATTAATCTGCTGAAATGTATTATTAGCACTGCCCTCCTGATACTGAGCTACACCACCTTTAATTCTACAATCCTCTGACCTCACCTCTGTGGATTTAAAGCTCAGAAATCTTAATGTTCCCTCTTCTCTATTGTTGAAAGAAAATTAACCTCTCTAACCCACACACTCTTTCATTTTCCTTTTTAAAGTCGCTTCAGAGTTTGACAAAACTCTTCCTTACTTGAAGAATCTAAGTCTATCTTACTCTCTATCTATGTGTTTGATATCCTACATTGGCAATAAAAAGACAGTGCTATGCAAATACAGCAGAGAATATTTATTTTTAAAGTATTATGAAAAAGGGATGGTTGCATTAAGATGACTGAACGAACAGTGTCACCAGAATCACGTCTGTTAAACTACTTTTTTAATATTTTATGATTGTAGGCCTTAAAAAACAGTCATGTTGTTAGCTGCAGTGCAGCCAGACGGATTTAAAGATGGGAAAAAAATAATAATAACAAACCAGCAGTGGCAATTAAATTCAGCTGGCAATTAAAAAGTAAAAAGGGACGGGTGTGCTCTCCAAAGATGATTAAATGTACAACAGAGCAGCAAACATACACAGACCCGGTCAAATGCACTCACTGGTAACTTTATCAGGCACACCTGTCCAACTGCTCGTTAACGCAAATTTCTAATCAGCCAATCACATGGCAGTAACTCAATGCATTTAGGTATGAAGACATGGTCAAGATGATCTGCTGCTGTTCAAACCAAGCTTTAGAATGGGAAAGAAAGGTGATTTAAGGGACTTTGACGGGCTGGTCTGAGTATTTCAGAAACTGCTGATCTACTGGGATTTTAACCCACAACCATCTCTAGGGTTTACAGAGAATGGTCCCAAAAAGAGAAAATGTTCAGTAAGCGGCAGTTCTGTGGGCCAAAATGCCTTGTTGATGCCAGAGGTAAGAGGAGAATGGACAGACTGGTTGGAGCTGATAGAAAGGCAACAAATAACCACTGGTTACAACCGAGGTCTGCAGAAGAGCATCTCTGAACGCACAACACGTCCAACCTTGAGGCAGATGGGCTACAGCAGCAGAAGACCACACCGGGTGACCCTCCTGTCAGCTAAGAACAGGAAACTGAGGCTACAATTCACACAGCAACACCAAAACTGGACAATAGAAGATTGGAAAAACGTTGCCTGGTCTGATGAGTCTGGATTTCTGCTCCACATTCAGATGGTAGGGTCAGAATTTGGCATCAACAACATGAAAGCATGGATCCATCCTGCCTTGTATTAACGGTTCAGGCTGCTGCTGCTGGTGTAATGGTGTGGGGGATATTTTCTTGGCTCTCTTTGGGCCCCTTAGTACCAACTGAGCATGGTTTAAAGTCCACAGCCTACCTGAGTATTGTTGCTGACCATGTCCATCCCTTTATGAGCACAGTGTACCCATCTTCTGATGGCTACTTCCAGCAGGATAACGCTCCATGTCATAAAGCTGGAATCATCTCAGACTGCTTTCTTCAACATGACAATGAGTTCCCTGTACTCAAATGTCCTCCACAGTCCCCAGATCTCAATCCAATAGAGCACCTTTGGGATGTGGTGGATCGGGAGATTCTCATCATGGATGTTCAGCCGACAAATCTGCAGCAACTGTGTGATGCTATCATGTCAATATGGAGCAAACTCTCTGAGGAATGTTTCCAGGACCTTGTTGAATCTATGCCATGAAGGATTAAGGCAGTTCTGAAGGCAAAAGGGGGGCCAACCCGGTACTAGCAAGGTGTGCCTAATAAAGTGGCCGTTGAGTGTATATCAATATAAAGTATACAAGATTATTTCAAAGCCAAACGACTGTACTGTAACAAGCATGTGGACACAGTCTGCAAAGAGCACTGAAGGCTGGGGGTGCTAGCTGGGCTGGTGGAAGTCACATTGTTTGCATGCAGACTATCATATTTTACCTTTTTCTAAGAGATTTTTTTTTGCCTTTTTTGAATAATCAGCTTGTTAAATGAATATGCATTTAAAGGATGAGAATGAGAGCCGGCTTGGGGCACTGGTATTGCTGAGTGGTTTAGGTTGCACATCCTGTAAAGCTAGCTCTTGAGTCCCAAATTCAAATCTAATCTGCACCTTTCCCTAATTTCCTTTCCCATCCTTCCTCTGTTTCCTGCTCTATCCACTGGCCTGTCCTTTCTAGTTAAAGGTATACAACCCCAAAATAACTAAAAAAAAAAAAGACAGGAAAATTTGCAGATTCAAAACAACCCCACCGTAAACAAAAATGTCTGAATAAAGCTGAGAGGCCGCATAGCTTAACTGAGTATAAACCAATAAAAATCGTACTCGTATAGCCTTGATATGTGTCAGATGGTGTAGAAATAATGAGGAGATGAGTAGATTTATGGATCACACCAGGAATAAACAAACTGCTCTACTGTTCTTAAATGCATCATGTAATTACTGTGTCTTAAAGCTTCACCTGTTGTATTTTGTGTCCCACTGTGTCTTGTTCATTGAAATGGTTCTGTCGCTCAAACAATGCGATTAGTCTTAAGTCTCTTAAGCAAATCTGGCTGTTAATACCCTGAAACACAAAGACCCTCAAAAAACCCAAAGGCAGAGCATAGTGCTGTCTCTAAGTCACTCTAATTTCCCATCAATCACATCTGTTTTGTTTCAAAGACAGTTTTCTTCCTTTGAGCTGGTGTCCGGAGAGGTTTTTCAGTCACTTTTCTAACATTTGATGATTTCTAAAAGGCTCGGCGTCCAGATGTCCCACACCAAGGCTTTTTTCCCTCTCTCTGAATCATGGAGCTGTTAATATTGTATGACAGCTGATGTGCTATGCATGTTTAATCTGGAGAGCGCATAGTGGGATGTATAATTCATTGTCCAGTGGCCTGCGGTCAGTGGTTTGTGAAGGAGCAGCTGAGGGCGAGGTTACACTGAGCTCCATACTCGATATTTGTGTCATCATGTTAGTGGAAAGGGCTTAAAGGAGGTACAAAATATCTGTAGCTTCATGAGTTTAATTTATCTCTGTAGTTTGCTCTTTAGTTTTCTAATCATCAACACAAACACAGTCTTGATCCACCTCTGTTAAATCAAAAGCAGGGATACAGATCCTCGAGTGTCCTCTCCTCTCCCGTTTTAAGGCAAACACAACACCAGCCGGTCACATCGCCTCTGTTGCCAAGCAGCGATGGTAAAAGTTGCAACACTGTGCCATCTGTTAGAGCAGGACTCATGAATTTACCCACAACTAAATCCCACTAAGTGGTCAAATTTGCTGCACTTCGTTCATATTCACATCTCTGACATTTAGCCCAGGAAAACAACTTAAAAGCCAGTGTCCTGTGCGCTCTCATCATATCATGTGACCTTATCAGAGGGAGAAGAACGAACACTGACAAAGGATAAACGTAGAGAATGTTTTAATGAGGAATATTCTTTCTTTATTTTCCAAAATGAAATGATCAGTCATCCCGATCGTTCTGAGACAAACCCTGTTGAATATCCCTCGGTGTCGCAGAAGCAGGAAGCTCTCTGTGGGCGTTTCAGGCTGTCAGAGCAGTTTTGTCTTCATGTGAAGCAGCAGTGAGAGCGGGCAGCGACAGATGGCTCCTGAAGTGAAAAAGGCATGAAACTCAACATCTCTGTGGTGCCTCTGTGTCAGTGTGTTTCAGAAGAAATCAACAAAGGAATGAAGACAGTCTGAGAGTTTGATGGATTGTCAGTGTCTCGCGGTGCGACTTGAGTCAGCATCTGTTGGTCAGAAAGTGTCTGTGTGTTTAAAGCCCTGTATCAAACCGCAACAAAGGAAAATGTAAAAGATTATATGTGTCCATATGCATTTATTTCTTTATTCTTTTATCTCTATGTCTTTTTTTTCTCAGGATGGAAAGACAGCAGAGGATCTGGCATACAAAGATCAGCATGAGCCCATAGTTTCTTTACTGGGCAAGCTTAAAAAGGTACAAACAACATCACACACACTCACATTTCTAAACCTTTCCTCAAATGAAAAATGAGATGATGTGAAGAGGAACTAAAGAGTCTCAAACTTTACATGATGCTGTTTCACAAACTCTTTTTACACCTGGTCTATTTCGGTGCAGAGGTGTGGAGGAAGACGTCTGCAGCGTGAAGGTGTTAGATTTTATCATCTCACCGTTTTTAGACCGTGTGGAAACACTTTCCTAAAGATGATAACAGGAAGAAGAGTTGGAAAAAACAAAGTCCTAAGTTTTCTGGAGCTCCTTATTTAACAGATTTATGTCTTAATATTATCTTTTTATTAAATTAATAATACTTTATTATTTGTGATATTTTTTTGTTTGTTTTAAATAACATTTTAAAAAATATATTTTTAAATTACTAATAATAATAATAATAATAATGATGATGATAATGATAATTATTATTATTTTTATTTATTTTCATTATAAATTATATATAAAAAATGTGAAAAAATATATTTACAACATAAAGTTGATTTATCTTTATATTAAATTTATAATTACATCAAAACAGATTTATATCCTTAGAAAGAATTCCGTATCATCCTTTTAAGTTTTGAGCTGCTTGATTTTGCAACACCACAAGGAAAATCTTAGAGATTAGAAACATTCGTCTTGGTAATGTGAATATTTTTTTTTTTTGCACCGTTTATGAGATGAAATAATAGCTTTAGGGTTTTTTATGCATGTAAAGGGTTTATTTCTCTCAGTTTTCATGCACATCTGTGTTTCAGTCCCTGCAAGTATGCATTAACAGCCTGATCTTTACGTAGGAGTACCTCATCATAAACTGCTCCATGATTTACGGTCTTTGACACAGTGCCTGATGTGAAATATAACCAGTCTAGTTTGGTCAGAAACTTGGGAGCCAATTTACTATTTCTCTAAAGATTATCACTGAGTGCTCTCACTTTTCAGCCCCAGTGTTCCCAGCCTGCCTCAGGCTACATCCACCAGCACACACCTGAAGCTAAACGTCACTGACGTCTCTTCTAATCCAGTTATCCAGAAAACCTGCTGAGATCGAGTTCAGAGCGTGAAAACACGACAGCAGCAACTGTGAAAACAGTCATCCTCTGCATATGTTTGGCTAATTTAAGACACTCTCATACGCCGATGCCAGTTTAGGAACAAGAGCTGACTTTCAAACCAACCCAGAGGAAATAAAACATTCATTTCCTCTGCTCTCACTTCAGACCAGTTTAATCTAATGTTTCCTAATGTGAGGCCGTGTTCTGCCCAGACATGAATCACAGGTTTTCCAATTAGAAGTCTTATTTATCAAATGTATTCGGAGGAGTTGGGGGTGTGTTCCCAGCCCACAGATCCACTCACAGTGTTTGAGGCCACCTCTGATGTGTGACTCATCTATTGATGGTTAAGAGAGAGTCTTACATGAAAACACATTTTACTGCCTCCAGTGTTAGAAAGTGAAGCCAAGGTGGAAGTTAAACCCCCGCTTGATTACAGCCCAGTGCCCAACTATCATTTTTTTTTGTTTCTTTCTCTTTTTTATTTATTTATTTATTTATTTATACTTAGAGTCATGATAATTCAGGGTTGACTGGATTAGCATACAGGTGCATTGTCATTTTTGGCTCTTCAAGTCCTCTTCTACATCTGCTGGATGTCAAGCTGAGTTAGCCAATGCTGCATGGCAGGCACCATCATTTGACCACAATCATGGGTGATTTATATGTGATAATATAGTTGAACAATGTCCAGAAACAAGTTAAGATTTGGGGGTTCAAAGCATGACTGGATAACATACAAATATGACAACCTCACCAAGTAGAGGCCTTCATCATTGTGGTACAAAACAATAGGATACAATGTGATACAGTAAGATGTGACATACCACACTATACTAGGATAAGATGCTGTTCAATATAATACAAAAGATTTAAGTATGATACAAAAAATATGCTATACTGTGATACAATATGTTATGTTATGTTACCATATGTTATATTACAATTCAATCAGATGTGGTAGGATATGATGCCATACAATGCATTACAGTAAGACATGACTCCACACTTCACAATACGCTACACAGTGATACGATATGCAACAATACAACAATAGGGAATGATACAAAATGTTTCAATACAATGTGCTAAGTAATTTCTCTATACTGCATGATAGGAAACAATATGAAACAACTGTTGTCCTGTTTCCTGCTCTATCCTCTGTCCTATCTTCTCAGTTTAAAGGCATGACAACCCCCCAAATTAACTTTTTGTTAAGTGTAATGATTCTTTAAGATACACTGTTGTGTTACAATGAGACAACTCAAATGTGCTATTTTGCACCTCAGTGTGACAACACGCAAAAATATGAAACAGTTCAAGTACTACGCTCAAGTAGGATACAAAACAGTATGATATGATATATTATACGATATAAAATGATATGAGACAATATGATATGATACTATACAGTATGACATGGTATGATATGATATGTAGTGATATGATATATATGATGTGATACAATATGATACCAAATGATATGATATGATACAATATGATATATAATATAATATAATATAACATATGATGATACAATACAAAATGAAATGATATGATATGATATGATACGATACAATACAATACAGTACAATACAATACGATACAATACGATATGATACAAAGCAATATGATACAAAATGATATGATGTGATATGATATGATATGATATGATATGATATGATATGATATGATATGATATGATATGATTTGATATGATACCAAATGATATGATATGATATGATATGATATGAAACGATATGATACCAAATGATATGATATGATATGATATGATATATAATATAATATAATATGTAATATAATATAATATAATATAACATATGATGATACAATACAAAATGAAATGATATGATATGATATGATACGATACGATACGATACAATACGATACAATATGATTTGATACAAAGCAATATGATACAAAATGATATGATGTGATATGATATGATATGATATGATATGATACCATATGATACCATATGATACCATATGATACCATATGATACCATATGATATGATACAATAGTAGCTATATGATTTGATATAATATGATATGATATGATATGATTCCATATGATATGATACAATAGTAGCCATATGATTTGAGATATGATATGATATGATATGATATGATATGATATGATATGATATGATATGAAATGATATGTAGCGATATATGTTATGATATATGTAGTGATATATGTAGCAATATATTGTGATAAAACACAACTCTACACTTTTACGGTACCCTAAGTCGTGTTGAGAATTTGATTTTACACAATAGGATATGATATGACAAGAGTGACACAGTATGTTGTGATAGGATACAACATATTATGATTTGGTACCATTTAATAGTACACAACGCACTTCCTAATCATACCTCCTGCATGGTGCTTGGAACACAATCTGATAAAAAAAGTGTGTTGGCTGATTTTGGGACAGGACAGGAGGCTTTTTTTATACAGTAGATTACTGTGTCTCTTACTGTGGCCTGTAACCTCGGTGGATATTAATAAAACTTTCCTCTGTGTTTTATGGTGCGGTTTTGTCTTTTCGTGTCAGGACAACCACAAACTGAGCTACATCCAGCAGCTGCGGCCCACTCAGACTGTGCAGCCCCGGATCAAGCTGAAGCTGTTTGGACACTCTGGAGCCGGGAAGAGCACGCTCCTCGAGTCTCTGAAGTGCGGCATCCTGCGCAGCTTCTTCAGGAGGAAACGGACACGAATGACCAACACGGCGCGCCATCCCAACTCCCCCATCAGCTCCAAACCTGCTGGTAGGTGATTGACAGCTCTGATGAAGCTGAGATAATCCCTCACAAGATTAAATTTACAGCTGTACCCGAATGGTTCAGTGTTTAATTTATAACCATGGAGAGTGCCAGTTTGCTCAAAGACGCCTACGTTTTCTCCAGAGATAGACAAATGGTTTTCACATACTGAAGAAGAAAAGTGCACAAACAACGACCTGCATCTCACCCCAATTTACTCTGCCAACTAACCCGGTAACCCCATTAATCCAATAACCTGGACGTGAATCTTTTAACTGGAACAGTCCATCTTCAGTCTGTGATACAGCTCTTTGACATGTGCAGTGTAGTATAAAAACACACTCTCACTTTGTCCTCAGTCTCTCTGTGTTTGCACTCTCTGTGCCCTCACTCCCTCTCACACACACACATAGGTACCATTATGTTTCCTGTAAGCTCTCCATTCTGCGGTGCTCACAGCCATTACCTCGCAGACAGCCGTGATACTGCGATAATAGTCAGTTAGGTTGAAGCTGTATAATGTTACTGATCCCATCCTCGGCTCTATCTGGAAATCTGCAGCCTCTGGTGCAGCTGAAGGAGAGGTTGAGAGAGCTTTTTTCTACCTGTGACTTCAGTAACAGTCCTCGATGACTGTGTTTAACACAAGTCCTCAGGAAAAGAAAAGCATCAGTTTACTTTAAGTGTGGCTGTTTAATTCACATGGGCCTTTATCCTGAGTCAGTATGTTTGCAGCTGAAAGTGTTCTGCAGGGATTTCTTGTCCTTGAGTTTTTTTTTTCTAATGCTGCATTTATTTGAGAGGAATTGATTTTTCACCTGTAAAAAGCACAGAAAGCAGTGAAGACTTTTTATGCCTGGCTTGAACACAGACTTTGAGGTTGCTTTAATCAAAACTCATAAAAAAACAATGCATGGGCAGGTTGTCTTTGGCCTCCTCCCCCGTCCTAAAAACATGCTCATCAGGTTGATTGCTAACTCTCTAACTCTGAATTATGAGTGCTCTTGTACGATGTTTACTCCTGTCATGATATGAAAACATGCACACACATCTTCTGCTTTTTAATCCTGTAGTCTGAACCAAAAATAGCTGATCATTTCAAAACACCTGCTTTACAAGCACAAATCAAACAGGCTACAAATACTTTTCTCATCATATGAAACCACTTTTAGTGTTTCACTGTATGCATAAAGAAAATCAAACAGCAAGATGAAACTGCTGGAACTACAAATGAAAATTGAACTTATGGCACATTCATATGGACTGAAATGTTCATTAATATGCACTATTCCTTTAAATAAAAAAAAAGATTGATTTATAAGGGATTTTAGATAAAACACACTCAGACATCCCCCCTGTATGAATCTAGTCAAGGGATGGGTACCTTTCACATTCCAAATGATACAGTACCGATGCCCGGTACCTGGCAATCAGTATCAGTACTCAATGGTACCAATTTTTCGGTACTTTTTGTGTTTATGTGGTGAAAAGTATCAATTTGTTTAATGATAAAGTATAATTTTTTTTTTCAATTTAAAATATTTATCCTTTAATATATAACCTTGTAGTGCTGTGTTCATGTCCAGCATGGAAAATCACCTACTCTTCCACTCCCTCACACTCACAAAGATGCATTTAGGTACCTAAACATGGTACTTTTTGATTCCATGTGAATCGGTACTCAGTACTTTTGACAGAATTTGGACAGTACCTATAAAAGCACCTTATTTGGCACCCATCCCTAATCTAGTCAATCTTTAAGAAAGTTAAAGTGATCTTAGCACAATAGCTGTGTTTTTGTTGTTCGTTTAAGGGACAACTCTTTTTTGGACCTCCAGCCCTAGAGGAACTGAGCTTAAGTCATACATACAGTAGATTGACCCGAAACACAAAATGAAAGATCTGGAAAGTACTGAGAATCTTCAGGATGACGTGAAATAATTTTAAAATCATTTCTTTTTTTCTATAATTCTTTATTTTTTGTTGGAAAAGACATTTTCATTAATATATAATTACACATTTCTTACACAAATTCTGTTTCCAGTCTTTTATATTTACACATATGTAGGAATTTGTGCATCTTCTTTTATTACTTTTCATATATTTACCATTGTACATATTCATTGTTGCTGTTTACATTTCAAATGTGTGTAAATCTTCATATAGCATCCACATATGTTACATCACTCATATAAATGAGTCATATTTAAATCGTATAAATTTTTTCACAACTTTCCGCTGAGATCCTTATCCCTGCTTCTCTTTCCTGTTATTCTTTAATGTGCAAATTGTTGCCAGTTTTAGCAATCAGAAGAGTTTTATATGTAGTTTAGCGATACATTTCTTAGGCATTGAACTGTATGAAGCTCTCAAAATGTTATAAAACTCACAGTCTGTTGTTGTAAAATCAATTCTTAAAGAAACAAGCAGTTAATGCAGAGTTTTAACAGCGGATTTATTTCATCACAAACAGAAAAACAGAATTATATCAAACCCCAAGACATCATCAAATATATTTTCTCTTCATATGCTTTCATAGTTATCTAGTTCTAGTTAACTATTTCACCTTAAACAGTTTCTTTAAACTGTTTTGGGGGTTTTGTCCTTAAGGAGGCTCTCTGATCGATTTGGGCCTGGAGAAGTCAACTCTTTCTGACAGCCAGAAACAAACCAATAAACACATGATTTCAAACTCAGAGCTCAACTCTTCAAGCTTGAAGGACTGTTCTTAAACAAAATGTTAAACCTTGAGCATTGCAGGAAACAAAAGCGGGACTGTATCGTCCCACTTAGGAGAGAAATACTACAGCCCTGGTTAAAATGAGGCGTTGAGAACTCAAAGAAACACAAAACAATCCGATCCCTTAAAAACAAACTCAGTATGTGTGAGCAGAACCAATAAGATCCAAATGTCAGGTCTGCAGAGTGGATTTATGTGCAGTAAAACAGCGCCCCCATGTGTTAAAAAGTCATAAATCATAAATCCGGGTTTATGAGATTTGTGAAATCTCAGAATCTGTTTTTATTGACATTTTACAGAAAAATTCTATCTTTTTGAAACGGCTGCACAAGTGTGTCAGTAACATCCTTCCTCTCTCTGCCTCTTTCTCTGTGTTCAGTGTCAGTGAGCATTTCCAACCTGTACCCGGGCTGTGAGAACGTGAGCGTGCGCAGTCGCAGCATGATGTTTGAGCCGAGCCTGACCAAAGGAGTCCTGGAGGTTTTCTCCCCGGTTCACAACGCTCTGTCTGCAGCCGACGAACAGGCGACGAAGGCCATCGACATCCAGCACGCCAACATCCACGGTGAGAGCCGGTGACGACTGTTATTACTCACTGAAAACTGCTCTGTTGCATGTTTATAATTATATGTTGTCTACTTGTCACCCCTTCTGCAGGCGTCGGGGATTTCAGCGTGTGGGAGTTTTCAGGGAACCCGGTCTATTACTGCTCCTACGACTACTTTGCAGCAAACGACCCCACAGCGATCCATTTGGTGCTATTTAGTCTGGAGGAGCCGTACGAGACGCAGCTGAGCCACATCACCTACTGGCTCAACCTGCTGAAGGCTCTGATGCTGCCGCAGGATAACATCGGTGAGGATGAGGAGACGAGGGAGGATGTTTGACTCATATCTTCATCATGATGTCTTTGGAAATAATACTCATTTATTTCTCGCTGCCTATTTCAAAAAGAAGAAGTGAAGAAAAAGTACTGTGGCAAAGAAAAAGTGAATGCAGTGACATGAACATTAATCACTAAAAATAAAGTCAGGAAACATCAGATACACACTAAACCAGAAAAACACTCAGAGAGCACAGACTGCCAAGCATATTGAGATTCTCACCAACACTTTAGTCCGACTTTAATGTTATACTCCCTGCTACAATTTGGTGTTAGTTGTAGGTTTGTACGATAATTTGTTACCTGACAGTGTTGAAAATTAGGATGACCCAGTACATATTTCATATTTCAGATCTTAGTATCCAGAATACAGCCAGGATCTGGATCACACTTTAACATATATCAGAAATTATTGTGACCTTGTCTTGTATTGTTTTGCAAAGCAATCCAACCATTTATGATGGAGTTATATACACATATGGTGAAAACAGCTCAATCTCACGATAACAAGGAATCCTTTAAAAAAATCCTGGATCCAGACGGTGATCCAGATCACCTCCAAAATTTAATCACTTCTTCCTTATCCCATTTTGAACATTTCCTGAAAATTTGATGAAAATCTGTTTTTGAGTTTTGTTGTTCACAGACAAAAACATGATCCCTTTTTGTCAACAGGGGTTGACAAAATCCATGAAAGTTTCTTACAAGATTTATAACTTATAAATTAAATTTTAAAACTACATTTTTATATTTTTCTGACATTTACAAAGGTAAATAGAGATTAATATAACTGATGAGCAATTTCTAAAAGGTGTCCTGTCCTCTTTGCAGAAAAATGGCAACAGTGCCGTTGAATTTCATCAAACTTAAGCAATAAAGTTACTGAAAGTTTATAAGTTTGGTGCAAATTTTGCCATTTCAAACTAGAGGATGATGAATAAAACTCAAAGGGAGAATATGATAGTGGAAGTTATATAGACAATTTCATAAAAAGCCAATTAAAAAATCCAACAGACAGAGAAATCAGACACGTTTTTTTTTTTACTTTGTTTTTATTTTTTTCATGGTGCAAAACATAAATAGACAGTACAATAAAACAAAATACAATACTACAAGCAGCAGACAGGGTCATTACAGGTTCAACAGACATCATCTCATGGGATAACATTTACTTCTGATGCAATTAAGAAAAGAGTATTTCGAGAGAAAAGACTGTCACTGGATATCATATTAATTCACGGGATTAAACAAAAAGTTACAAAAGGGCGAAGTGACATTTAATATATGACGAAACAAGCACCTCCATCACTTTGAGTTTATATTTGAGGTTCAGGGCTTCCAGTATCTTTCAAATGTATCTCTGGCAAATCTTAGAAAGAAGGTCAAGCGCTCCATACAGTAGAAATCAGACATGTTTAAGACAACAAAGTAACAAAACCAGACACAAAGAGTCTTCAACCATCTTTGTAGCTCTGTGAGATTGTAGTTAAACTTCTAGGGTCAGCAGTTCATGCTGACTGATGTTAGCAGGAAGAACTTTTAATTTAAACTGAGGCCTGAGTTTTTCTGTCAGCATTATGAATGTTTCTGTCATGACTCAGTGTGTGTGTGTGTTTCCTTGTGTTTTTCCAGCCTTTGGAGGCCGGATCCAGCAGCCTCTCTCGGTCGTTTTGGTGGCGACACACGCTGACCTCGCTGATGTCCCCAGAGCGTTTTCTGGAGAGTTCAGCTATGACAAGGAGAAGGCTCTGCTCAAAGAAGTCAGGAACAGGTCAGGACTCCATGATCAGCAGACGTCAGGGACATGGGGGGGGGTTATTTTTGTGTTGTTGGATGGTTTTTTTAATCATAATGCAGAGGCAGGTTTCTGACACGTTAAAGTAAGAAGTTATTCTGTTTTCAATCCATGAGAGCCCACAGCAGAGTTTCTGTGATCCCTCTAATACTCAAAAAAAATTAATGGTATTCAGGCATGTTGTGTACTGGGAAGCATCAGTACCAATAAGTTGATGTTTTTATGTGTGTTGTTTTTTATAATGTATTTTTTTATGTTTTCTGTTGTTTTCCTTGATCCAGGTTTGGAGTGGACCTGCAGATCAGTGAAAAACTGTTTGTAATGGACGCTGGAGCCTCAAACTCCAGAGACGTAAAGCTGCTGAGGAGTCACCTGCAGGAACTCCGCTCCAACATCATCTCAGTGAGCTCTGCAAACATATGTTTCCACCATCCTCTTTAGAAGTAACAGACAGTGAATAATCTCTCTTCTTCTCTGTCTTTGCAGAGGTGTAGTCCCATGACGCTGCTATCCGAGCGTTTGCTGACCACCCTGCCCACCTGGAGGAAGCTGAGCGGTCCGAACCAGCTGACCTCGTGGCAGCAGTTTGTCAGTGACGTCCAGGAGCACATCAACCCTCTGGTCAGCCAGGATCACCTGCGCACGCTGGCTCTGCAGCTGCACAGCATGGGGGAGGTAGGAAGCTCGGTATCAAGGCCCAGACTAGAGCGCCACGGGAAATTAAACTATGACGGTCCAAATAAAACAATGACTGTTTGAAAAAGAAAGTCTCAGATCACAAAAAATGTAAGAAAAAGAAACTGCTGTTGTTGTTTCCTTGGTTTAAACCACAAAATATTGAAAATGATTCTCTAAATTTCCATGAAAAGGAATTATTTTATAATCTTGGTTCATCATATTATGTTTAGTTTCATCAAATTTTAAAGGTTGGTGACTGTGATTTCACAAAGCTACCACAAGGGGGCACCATTTGTTTATGAGATATAAACGTAAACATCAGTAAACAATTACTCAGAGTTACTCAAGAGCAGGAATTTTTTATTTGACTGTTTATTCACCAAAGTGACTCACGGCTCAGCGATGAACTCAGTCCAGCTTTAACACTGGCTCTTTAACTATCTGCTGATGTTTCTTTCTCAAATTAAGAAATGCAGAAACTGTGTCCCCTGTAAGGTGCACAACTCCTTTTTTTCCTCTTTCTATCTCTTTTTTTCCTCATCCTCCCTGACTCTTCTTCATCAGAATCAGAATCAGAATCAGAATCAGAATCAGAATAGCCTTTGTTTGCCAAGTATCTCAAGAATACAAGGAATTAGACTCCAGCTAACCACTTTCTCTGATCAGTTATTTTTAATACATAATAAATATTACAAAAATAGGAAAAAAAAATAGAGCTTAAGTATTAAGAAAAATATATTAAAAAATGAAAAATAAATTAATAATAATAATAATAATAATAAATAAATAAATAAATAAATACATAAATACATAATAATTATAATGATTTAAAAAAAATAATAAAAAAAATATTAGTAAAAATATTAAGTAATACAAATCTGTCTGCCCTCCTACAGATCAACATCATGCAGAGTGAGACGGTGCAGGACGTCGTTCTGCTGGAGCCTCGCTGGCTCTGCAGCAACGTGCTCGGAAAGCTGCTCTCCGTGGAGACGCCCAAAGCCATCCACCACTACAGGGGGCGCTACAGGCTGGAGGAGGTGCAAGCTCTGGCTCCTGAAAGCGACGTAGACGAGCTGCTGCAGATCCTGGACGCCATGGACGTCTGCGCCCGCGACGTAACCAACCCTTCCATGGTGGACATCCCTGCTCTCATCAAGACCAACGGCCTCCACCGCTCCTGGACTGAAGAGGAGGAGGAGGAGTCGCTGATCTACGGAGGCGTCCGACTGGTCCCCGCAGAGCATCTCACGCCGTTCCCATGCGGCCTGTTCCACAAACTGCAGGTGAACCTGTGTCGCTGGAGCCACCAGCAGAAGCCAGAGGAAGAAGGGGGCGAGGACTTCGATGGAGACATCCACCTGTGGACAAACGGGGCTAAGGTGAGCCAGACTGGAGTGGAGGCCATGATCCTGCTGGTCAACCACGGGCAGGGGCTGGAGATCCAGGTGCGCGGGCACGATTCAGAGCGGGCCAAGTGCTACACCCTGCTGGACACCATCTGCAGTATCACAGAGAACCTGCTGGCCTCCACGCTCCCTGGACTGCTCACAGCCAGGTACTACCTGAGTCCTCAGCAGCTGAGGGAGCACCACGCACCCATCATGATCTACCAACCCAAAGACTTCCTCAGAGCCCAGGTCCAGAGAGAGACCTCCCTCACCAACACCATGGGTGGATACAGGGAGAGCTTCAGCAGCATCCTGACGTTTGGCTGCGCCGAGGTTTACCAGCAGGGGATTCTGGGAACAGACGTCCACATATCAGATGTCCCGCTGCTGGCTCGCAGGAAGCTGTGCCGCATGCTGGACCCGCCTGACGCTCTGGGGAAAGACTGGTGCCTGCTCGCCATGAACCTGGGCCTCACAGACTTGGTGGCCAAACACAGTAATGGGACTCCTAACGGCGCCCCTGAGTTGGACTCTGACTCAGACTCCCAGCAGGCCTCAGTGCAGCCGAGCCCGACGGCAGCTCTGCTGCAGGAGTGGAGTGGGCGGGCGGACAGTACAGTGGGCGTGCTGATGACCAAACTGAGGGAGCTCGGCCGCAGAGACGCTGCCGACTTCCTGCTCAAAGCTTCTCCTGTTTTCAGGGTCAACATGGAGGCGGTGAGCGGCGCCGCTAACGGCTACCCTCCCACCTGCAACGGAGGAACATCGTACAACTCCATCAGCTCCGTCATATCCCGCTGAGCCCATCAGGGTCAGCCTCCTGCCAATCGCCAGACAACCTGACGAGACGTCTCCTCTTAAACTGATCCGTCACAGACTCGCGTGTTATGAACATGAAGTGCAATCGTTACCAGAGTCCAGCTGCTCCTTCTTAAACACTCCATCACGTTGGTGTGTGACCCAGATGTTGTGTTTGTGCTCTCCACTCCTGTACAGAAACTTTCCTTCCATCATGAATGTTGTGAAAGACGCTGATCACCCGGAGCTCCAAAGAGGAATCCAGTGCTTTTATTTTGTTCTTAATCTTTGTCGTGCTGCTTTTGGACATCCCTCCTGCTCTCCTGCTCTCAGTCTCACTCATCTTACAGCTTCAAACAGGAAAAACATGTTTAAAGAACAGGAGGAAGGTGGCAGCCTCGGGTTAAGACCATTTTGAAACAAAGAGAAAAAGTTATCTGTAACCGAGCCGAGCCGAGGCTGCCGTCTTCACTCCGTCCACACAGTTACATAAAATCAGTCTCCCTTGTTGCTTCTGTGTCACTGAGGTGATATTTGGTCAATCGGCTCAGTGTCGAGTAAATTAACAGCATTTCTTAGAGTGCCTTTGTGGCTTTCTACCTCCCTAAAGAGCACAAACAGTCTCGTATTAAAGAGAAAGAGTCGTTCTTTGTAAACATTTGAACATTTGCTGTGCCTTGTGGAAACTCATAGTAAAGCAAATTTCAATCACAGGCCGTGTTACTTACGATAAAAGGCAGAGAGAGTTTGATGAAAGCTCTGCGCTTGTTACAGGGTTTATACAAGCTGGAATCAGAGATCAGGTTTCTGCTGTTTGTGTTTTTTCAGAGGTGAAAACGTTGAATCTTTTCTTATATCATAGTCAGTTTAACGCTCTGTGGGAGCTATGGGCAGAGTCAAAGGGAAACATCATCAACCGTGTTTGATCCAGCAACAGGAATCCCATAAATGTTGGTTAATTTTGGTGACGTTTTGTGTGTGAGTCCCATTTTCTTCAGGAGTTTCCTGAGGGTGATGGAGAAATGTGGTTTGAATTATTCTTTTTTATAAAAGCTGCTCAACTCATTAGAAAAATAAACTAGTAAATATTAAAACTTTTCTCTCTGATCAGCTGAACTTAAGTGTCTTGGTGGAGTTCAGCAGTTTCAAATTGTGAAGAATCCAAAGATTTTCTGATCAGAGAGATTTCCATTCTGTGTGATTTGTTCCAGATTTTTCTGCCCTTGTGACTCCTCTGTTACGATAAACTGAAGCTGCACCGAGGAAAAAAGTCGACACAGAGAGTATTAATATGAGTGAATGAACTCTGTTAAACAAAATTAGTGAACTTTTTGCCCAGAAACACTTTTTAAAAGCTGAGGATGTTTTGTTTTCAGCTCGCTCTGCTGCCCCCTGGTGGCCATAAATGACTCAGTTGTGTCCTAAATTCTCGTTTTCTCTTTAAATCAACTTGATACTTTTCTGAATGAGTCTTCAAAATGTCAGAAAGCAAGGAAAAGTGCTGCAAAGCCTGAATTGACTTGTTTGGTCTGACTACAGAAGTAAAAATGTGCAAATATTTACAATTTAAAGCTAATACCTGTCACTTTCAGGGGTATTAAGCTGAAAAAAGACTATAAAAATTGTTGCTGCTTACAGTTGCAGAGCTTAAATGTACAAAACCACGCTTACAGTTGGGGTTTGTACCATTCAAAACTTAAAGAAAACAAGTAAATGTATTTAACCGATCAGTTAAATTGAAAAAAAAAGTTGTTGTTTTTCTTAATACATTGCCAAATTACGGTATCGTTCTTTCATAAACCTTTGAAACATATCAAAGTTGCATATCAGTTTATTTTTCGACTTTTTAAGGGTTAATTGGACCTGTGTTATTACAAAATGACTATTTTGTCTTAAGTTTGTCACTTTGACGTCACACAAAAGGACTTAAAGCCATCTCAACAGATAAATAAGTGTTTCTTTTCCCAAAACAGAGTGTCTTATTGAGAATATCTTCCTGAACACACAGCTCAGAGGGTCTAATGTTTAAATCATGAAGGCACACAGGGTGAAACTACAGGGTCCACTTTAAATCCCCAATCTGTGCGCTCAAACCTCGAATCAAAGTGCCACCAAATCTGACGAGACATCGGGTCAGTTTTTAAATTTTCTACCAGGCTCAAAAGACGTTTATATAAAACCAGCTCTGCACCTTTTTAATGCTTCCTCAACAGGGTTTCTGTTGAAGCGACCGTCCACAGGATTGTATTTCAAAACAGCGGCATGGACGCCGCTTCTGTTGAGCTAAATTTAAGCTTCTGTGCTGGTTGGTTGATCATGCGTGGCTTCAGTTTCTTTCTTAATAACATGAAGCTTCAACGCAGCTCAGTCAGCAGAAATTGTAACACAGAAAGCGTTTATTTGAAGTATTGTTGCTGAAAAAGATGCCAAAGGCTGCTGATGACACAAAGAAGCTGGTACTTTATCATGTTCGTGAACCATAAAATGTTTGTAAACAAAGGTGTCGATTCTGGGACAAGCGTCGTTTCTTGAACTTAAACCTTTGTTGATTTAAAGAACCTTGCTCCAGTACAGAGTGTGACAGTGATGATCTCTGTGCCAGTATTTCCTGTCTGCTTTACTTCCCCAGTGTTACCGTCTGTTCGCTCAGATAAAACTTTTTCACATGCTCCACTTCTGTCTTCATCTTTGCTTTGAAAATAAAGTTGCCAATAACAGCAAACTCCTAGCTGCGATGTAAATATTAAACACTTCTTTCTAAACTTTGTCATTTTTCTGCTCAAAGCCCAGAAATGTTTTCCCAACAAAGCAAAATGAATGTACAACACATCGCTCCCTGGAACAGGCAAAACAATTCAAACATAGCATAAATAAAAACACATGTACAGTCACATCATGTGTCCCAAACCGGTCAGAAATGTCTTTATTTTTCATATTTCATTGCAGCTTTTGTTCAGGTTGTGTATAAATATTATTGCCAATGTTTGTGTGCCTAAACACACCGACCCATTCCTTTTTATTATCGCCTTGTACAGAACACGAGCTGAGACGTTTCACAAAGGGAAGTGATGATGTGTTACTCATTTCAGAAAAACAGTGATATCATGTTTTTTGCTTCTTTTATTTTTTTTGTAAAATCCGGAAATCACTCGACTATTATTATCACTCTGTCTCCATGTGGTGTCTTTTTTGTTTCTGGATGACTCTTGACTGTGAGTCCGACCAAAACAAGTGGAATTTAAAGATGTTGTTGAGAATATTTTTTGTTGGGAAAAAAGGAAAAATTGATGAACTGATTATTGGTTTGAGTGACTTTTCCTCCCTTTGAGACTGCGGTCTGATCGCCACATTGCACAAGTCTTTTTGTTGCTATTTATGTTACATTATTTCAGCATGTCTTGGAATGCCATGTTCTTAATACTTCTGACACTTTATAGTGTAAAACATTTTATAATAAATTCTTTACCTAATAACACTGCCTCTGTCCTGATTTCAGAAAACACACTTCTGGGATCTCGAGGAAGAATAGTAAAAACCTAACATGAAAATACTGTTAAAAGTTAAGTGGTGTTTTGAATGTTTAACTTATACTTCTATTGTGTAGTTTTGCTATTTTTACTCAAGTTAAAGGTCTGAAAACATCTCCCCTCACTGTCAGCAGTGGGAGATATTGCACTTAACTAAGTAAGAATCATAATGTTTTCCAGGTACAGGTGTTTGTCCTTGCTTTATTTGCCTCCTCCAGATTCCTGTTTGTTATTCACACATCTCTGGCTTCATTGTGAAGCTTCAGCTGCAGTGACATCCAGCCCTCCCTCCACCCACACATTCACATGATCAGCCTGCAGCCTGAAGCACTTTGGAGTTTGTCTCAACTTGTCCCACCTGCTGACGGTGTCGATTGTCTCTCAAAAACATCTGAACGTACAAAGATTCATCATGTGAGGGGTAGACCACGTGAACCTGAAGCTGTCAGGTCTATCCAGCAGAACATTATCTAATGACTCGTTTGATTTTTCCTTTTGAATATAGTTTATTCTGTCTTGAGTCTGAAATAAATTAGTAGATAAAAAATTAAAACATTAACAGACTTCTTCAAAAGCAAAGAATGTCAGAACATGCATTTTTAGGTCTTTTCACGTTCGTTTTCTACTTCATCCAAAAATATTCAACAAGAAAAAACCTTTTTAAAAATAGTTTCAATGTGACCATGAGTTCAAACATCTGTTGGATTCAGTTCTGCCCACACTGTATATGTGACATGATATGACATGTATGAAGTCAGGCCTGGTTTACTCATGCACATATTGAAATAAAGCAGACAACACATTAGTTACTAAACCCATGCAGTGCATTACAGGACATGGCCTACATAAGGTCTTTATCAAAGCTTACAGGTTACAGGTTACAAAGACAGAACACACCTTCAGAATATTTGTACCTGTGAGTTACATTTGATGAGTTAATGTAAACAACTCCAAGGCCAAATAAAAACAGGTTGAGTTTCATTCTTATGTTATCTATAAGGAAGTCAGCAACGTCAATATACTTGTGTCATACCTTACAAAAGCTACAGGATTAAGTAAGGTCATAAGCTGCTAACCTTGATTGAAACTTAAATCTATGGATACAGACGTATAATGTTTTAAATAACATTTTTAAGGGTTCTCTTTAACATTCTGATGCTTTATGTATGGCCAGAGTGAACCAGAGTGTTGAATGCTCTAACAAGAGGTAGCTGCAGCATTGTTTACAGACTGAAGTGTGGTTATTTATCAGTTATCGCAACGTGAAGTTAATTTGATCCAAAAATACAAGTTAATAAAAGTACATCTTACTTTAAAGCCAACTGATTTCTGTGAATAGACCAGATTATTCAAAGGCTATTGCATATCCAGTTGGCAGTTAGCACAGCATTGAGCTAGCATTGCTATTAGCATGCTAAGTATACCAAGTATAATATGCTCAACATTAGCATTAACATCTTATAACTGTTTTTGGGATACATGTATACCTGTGTGAACTGGGATCAAAATGCTAATATTGTTGCCTCAAGGGAGCAGAGTTAGCGCCTATGACTCATGTTTAATATTTGGCTTTTGAGATCTGACTGAAGCCAAAAAATAGTAATTAGTTGATGTAACAAAAAAAAAGCATTTAAAAGGGTTTATGAACTTGTCTCTTGATGCTAGCTCAGAGCTAACAGATAGGAACCAGTCACAATTGATGTGCATCTTGTGGTTTAATGTTCTGATCTAGTTAAGCTAGTTATAATGGCATAGGATGTTTGCAAGTTAGCCAACAAGATTATGCCAAAAAAAAATTAAGTTTTAGGCATTTGAGGTGATTTAAATCCTGTAAAGTTTGAAACTGGAGGCTATAGTCTCCAGTTTGAGATTAGCAAACTGACTCTGAAGTTGTTTACGTCAAGGTAGCATGCTAGCTTCCAACCACGACTCAGCAGAAATGGACACTCAGTTGTCATTCTTAAAGAATAGATTCAGTGGCTCTGCTTGACCTTAGAAACAAGTAAAGCTGCACATTTAGTACCAAAAGAGGCAGCTTTGATTTCCTGTAGGCCTAAAGATTAAACACGCAATAGACTGCTAGCATATCTAGACCTCCAGTGTTGTTGTTTTCCTCCTCGTGGATCAATGGTGTTAACTAACAGCACAAATGAGGCTGTTATGTCAAAAACAGCACAGTGTCTGTAGACATGTTAATCTGTTCAGGTCTGTTAACCTTTGTGTGGGGACAGCTGATAACCTTTGTTAGCTGTTGTGTTAGCTGAGCGCTAATCTGAGGAATGTATGATTGACAATGTACAGCATCTGAAAAAAAAAAGCCTCTGTTGCTTCTGCTGCAAACAAAACTACATTTACTTTACCATATTTTGCTTATAGAATTTGAGCATTAATTTTTTCAAACACCTCCACCTCTGCTATCACCATTTACAGTCAAGAAAATCAGCTGAAGTCATCTATTTTTATGAAGTTGTTGACTGGTTTCCCAGAGATTTAGTTTTGTCTTAATTAAGAGATGCTTAACAACCAGACTTGCACACTCACACAGGAAGTGTTTAGTCAACTCCTGTCATGTGTCCTTCTTGAGCAACTCCATCAAGTCACAAAAGCATCTGCTGAGGATGCATGTCTGCTTTCTGATTCGTGCAAATGTGAGGAAAATATGTATTCTCAGCCTAATGTATGGCATGACTTCATGACCACAGGGTTGCAGAGAGACAGTTTGGGAACACCATGCACTCTGCATGTGACAGCTAAAAGATATGAATCATTACACAGACGGTCAAAGCATTGTTGAGTGGTAAATGTAAGAATACTGGTGTTCAGTTTGGTAGAATTTTCAATATTTGATGTATTTTTCTTAGTATGTGAGCATGTTTTACCTCCATGTTCCTCTTCTGAAATTTTAACCATTGGCTAATTTGTCCAAAGACTGGAAACAGCTCTACTTAGCTCTAAATATTAGCTCCTTTGAAAGCTCAATAACTTTCTAGACCTTATTAAATTTGTACAAAGACCAAAGGCAGGTTTGTAGAAGATCTTGGTCCCTAACTCCTGTTAATGCTAAGCTATGCGTTGCTTAAGTACTTTACCTAAAGCCAGAAAGCCTGGCATAAACCACCAATCCAGAGAACTTAGTTCCAAAGTTTATTTTGTTTGTACAAAGGTTGTATACAAAGGTGAGATACTTAAAGTATGTAAGCATAAGAAATTATTTTTCATGACTTAAAATAATCGAAATTCATACCTTGTCTCTTGTACTCTACTCATGTTTTCATTGATACAAAGGAAAAAGGATCCAAACCTGCTGTTTGTACGTTAACAGCCCTCCCTGTTCAAAGTTTCAAAATCTTATCAATCACATGAGAATCGACCCTGATTTACTCAGACTGTGACAACACATCCAGGAAGTCCTCCTGCATGTTCATTACCTTGAACAGTCGATGGTTTCTATACATGTTATCTTGCCCTTTGCAGACCAGTGTTATAAACCTAGAAACGAAGTGTTTATAACGAGCTTTACACAATGTTTGCACTCTGTAGGAGCGGTTGTCATAATTTTGCTCAGCTTCATGCTCTCTAAAAAATCTTTAGGGTCATTGTTTTAAACTAACTCTGGCTTTGAAAAAAAGATGACTCAAGCTTGTACAACTTTGCGACCCGTTTAGAAAGATTTCCACCAGCCTTGAAAGACTTCACATGAAAAGATATGTTTTCTGCACACCAAACAAAGGCTCAGTAAATAAAAGGATTTTGAAGTGTCATTTCCCGCAGTAGCTCAGGCTTCAAGGCCCCTTGTGACCCCTTTCCAGCCCACCCGACCCCAGTCCTGCGTAGGCTTGCTTAGTAATCCCTCAGTTTCAGCCACCAAGGAGCCAGTGGACTGAAGTCATTGGACAACATCTTAAGTTGTTGTGTAGTGTTCCAGTACACCTCTGTCCTTGCATTCATGTGCCCTTAACAAACCAGGTCACACTGAGAAACTAGGCCAAGAGACTGCTAAATGGAATAACCAGGTTTTCATTTACAGGCGGAAACAGATTTGTTTAGATTTCTGAATTTACATATAATACCATTGATTTATTGATCTTAATTTTTTGCAAGCGATACTTTCACTGACTGAAGTCTAAACTGTTTATACAAAAAAGTTGATAAGAAGTCCTGGTTACACATCTGCAAGGCCAAAGAGTTGACTTTCTCACTTCCTTCAGGAGATCAGGTTACACTGAGTGTCAAGTCAGACTGCAGGAAGCAGGTTTCTTTGTTCCCTACTTTCCAGTGAAGAAATAAAATTACTGCAGTAAGACGACACCTTTCTTAGTAATTATATGACCATGATGAGTGAGGATGTTAAAGGGGCCAACCACTGAACAACAACGAGTTAAAGTTCTGGCAATGTTGCAAGTACACTGCAAATTATTTGGCACTCATCAAAATTAAAATTCAATACATAACCGAGCTTTAGACGTTTTTTTACTTGTTTTACTTGTTTTTATCAAAGAGTTCATGTCATAATCTTGAACTGAGCATGAACAAGTCTCTTTTGTCTCACTTTGTCAGGGAATCTGAAAATTCAGTACAAAAAAATGTTAAAATGAGCTGAAAATCTAAACTTGTTTCAAGATTCAGTAACACTGAATTTTTTTTTAGGACTCACTAATAATAAATTAGTTTTAACCACCTCAATGGCTCAGCTTTGTTCAAGCAAGTAAAATCAATGTGGAAAAGATAACATACAAAACAAACCACAATTCCTCGAGCAACTGCTTATTTTGCCCATTTTCATGCACAATAATATTTCAAAAACTACATTGATGTTTTTTTCCTTGTCCCTAAAAAATAAACAATACTTTATTTTATTTTATTTATTTATGTATTTATTTTATTTTATTTTATTTGTATTTTTTATTTATTTTTTTATTTTTTATTTTTTCATTATTTTTTATTTTTATTTTTATTTTTTTTTTGGGGGGGGGGGGGTATTTTTTGGTATGGTTACCTATTTTACCTATTGTGCATCAAGAAGTTTATTTTTGAGAATTTGAATCTTCGAATTAGTTTTTTTCTTCTTTTAACAGTAGGTACAGTAACAGTATCAAAGCCTTTTTATTTCAAGATTTCTTGTCAAATGAAACCAACAGATGATTTTACACGTTTAAAGCATTTTTTTTCTAATCAAATTTCGTGTTTTTATCTTGTAATTAGGTTCTCCTTTGTGTTGTAGTTATCAATCGGAAATTAGAATCAGTTCGTTGAAAAAAAAAAAAAAAACATATCCCGGTTTTCTGCAACAATCGTCAAAAAAACATTGTGTACTCTTTCAACCATATACTCCATAGGGGGAGAATCACGTGCAACATCGCATGACGTCATGATACAGGGCGGGGCATATAGGGAATAAACAAGGAGCGGACCAATCAGAGAGCTCCGTCGGGCGTTGGGTATGTGTTAGTCGGGGCTTTATAAACTTTGTGAACCTCGACCGGAGACAGTTGTTTTCTCTCCATCTGCTTGAGGACAAAAGCGACAGTAAGTTTTAATTTAGTATTTATAGTTTTCATACTGGGGTCAGAACTTGAAATAAAAAGGTTTTATTTATCGATGTAGACTGAAAATATCAAGGGAATCCGTGTTAGGGAAATTTTGCGTCTTGTAGGACTAAAATTTTACAGCCGAGTGTCTGTTTTAAAAATAATCATTGAAAGACATATGTCATTTATAATCATTTTTTAACTCTGAAATGCAAACCTTTTAATGCTCTTATTTTAGCTTTAGCCATCTTGTTTCTTTCGGCTGCCTTTGTTGTCGTCGTCCTCCTCACAAGCTAGCTGAAAGCAGCCATTAGCCTGCCTGTTTTTATCGCTTTACTTTAATTCTTTTAATAAACAAATGGCGAAGCATCCACATGTTTTAAATGCATCCGGTGCAGAGGAGGTGTCTTTGACAGCTACCTGTCAGAGTTTTAGTTTCCTTTTTCTTTTTCCTGGTTGTAGTTTCGTTGTCCGGGCCGGGGTTTGTGGTTTTTCCGCAGCAGGAGCTGATCCCGTGACTGCGAACAAAACACCAACAGGCTCGGGAATGTGGCTCAGTTTCCGCAGCACATCTTGCAGGAAAACAAACTTTAAACAACACATGCATCCGCGCTTATTTCTTGCATACAACCCGTATAGTATTATCAACTCTAGCATCGATGATATGTTTTGTTGGGAGGCCCATTATGAGACGAGCAGTCCGGAAATGACTGTTGTTTCGGGAATGTGCATAATTCTCATAACTGCTGATCTCATTCTACATGATTCAACAGAGCAGACGGGAACTATCAAAGACTCCTGTTGCATAATAAATGAAATCGCTCAATTTCCCAGGAAAGCGCTACTTTAGTGTTTATGAGGCCTCCACTAATGATTAAACCAGCTCCTTTGAACACGGTGTCCTAACGTCTTTTCTCTCTTGTTGTGTCCCAGTAGGAAGCCACAATGCTGCCTTTAGCCTTGCTGGTCGTCTGCCTGAGTGCAGCCATGTCAGCCCCCAGCCTGGACCCTCAGCTGGACCAGCACTGGGATCTGTGGAAGAGCTGGCATACAAAGAAATATCATGAGGTATGTATTTCTTTCATTCTAGCCACATTTTTTATGTTGTCTGCAGGATGAGCAGACTGAATGATGAGGATTGTTTTGCAGAAAGAGGAGGGCTGGAGGAGGATGGTGTGGGAGAAGAATCTGAAGAAGATCGAGCTGCACAACCTGGAGCACTCCCTAGGCAAACACTCCTACAGTCTGGGCATGAACCACTTTGGAGATATGGTATGACCACAAAACCTGTGCATATCTCACTAACAAAGCACATATCAGAACTCTTGTTGAAGGTGTTAATACTTGGAGAATGGCACGGTAACTGTGGGAGAAGATAAGGTGAAAAAAGATTGCAAAAGTTTGAGGTGTGGGACGATAGAGTTAAATGAAGAACGGAAACGTGTTTTTCTTTCTCAAGTCAGTGTAAATGTAAAACACATGTCCACACAGAAGGAAGAAGGAAATGGGAAAATAACAACAACTTAACCTTAGGAAATAAAAGAGGAAAAGACAAACTACTTTTATTTAAAAAAAGGTAACATTCAGCCCACTTCAGAGCCTGGATTGACCAAAACACACCTGAAATATGAAAGAGGCACACCTGTTTACAATGTCCAAACACAGCTGCAGAAAATTGTCTGCTTTATAATCTATGTTTTTCTTAAACTTCCTTTAATTTACCTTCACAAGATCGCATTTTTAAGCAAAGCAAACTCTGTAAATAAAACTAAATGCAACCAAATATCATGGCTGTTACAACACTGACAACAATAAGACAACAAACACCTGCAAGTATACACTTCTAATTTGTAATTTCAGCATCAATGATTCATATTTTTCTCTTCCACAGACTCACGAGGAGTTCAGGCAGATCATGAACGGCTACAAGCACAAAGCACAGAGAAAGTCCAAGGCATCCCTGTTCTTGGAGCCAAACTTCCTGGAGGCCCCACGAGCTGTGGACTGGAGGGAGCAGGGCTACGTCACCCCCGTCAAGGATCAGGTAATGCCGGTTTTTAAAACACACACATGCAGGGTCTGAAATGCACACCTCTGTATTTTCTGCAGTGTTGTTAAACATATTTATCATGTTGACGACATGTAGGTGCATAACTCCACTGGTAAAACTGAAGAAAGCGTTGGGGTTTGATGACGAGGCTTTTTTTCCGCTCTTCTATAACAATTAAAACGAATTCAAAGAAGTAGTGACTCACAAAAAAACACCTGAAGCTCAAACATTTCTCACATCACATAGTTTCACCAAAAGGGCTCAAAGTAATTTCCCTCAGCACACATGCATCTGTCACTTTCTTGGAAACACCAATGACTGCACAACACACTCACTTGTTATTGCACTGAAATGCTCCCTCCATATCTAATCACAGCCTCCTATTTTAAATGCTATGTTCGCACCACACATGAGCCAAAACTCCAACGTGACATCAGCTGTCGCAGAAATTTGGTAAACAAGATTACACAACACGCGACTTCGAAAAGTTTGATTGTCACGGTGTTGTAATTGGCAGCACTTTGTCCACAGAAGTTAATATTTTGCAGGGACGGACAGATAACACAGCTGCTATCAAGTTTGTTTTTGTTATCTGTTTTCTCCACACACACACGCCGCTCCTCCTCCTCCTCCTCCTGGCAGCACAGAGCGTCCACTCCAACCCCTCGGTATACATTAACACCCTGTAAGCTGAAACCAGCCCGACCAGCTTACTGTAAACTAGGCCAGGGTGGGGCGACTCTGTCTTATACATTTAAGTGCTGGAGTGCAACGTCCAATCTGATCTTTACTGTAGGAAGTCCTTTATTTCAGCTGGTATTTAGAATCAGACTGCAGCGGCCTGACTAATGCAAAGAAAAGGATTGTTCAAGGCAGGAGTGAGAGATATTTATAGCTCAGCTGCTCTACACTGCAAAAAACTGAAATCATATCAAGTGTTTTTGTCTTATTTTAAGTGAAAATATCTTTTTAGACTTAATATAAGCCACACCCACCTGAGTTGCCCAGAAAAATGTCTTGTTTCAAGTTATTTAAAGACGAAATAAGGTCTGAATTGCTTGTAACAAGTAAAAAAAACTGCCAGTAACAAGAGAAAAGTTACTTGTATTAAGACATTATTCTAGTTTCATGCAAATTTTTTTTCTTCTTTTGGCAGATTTTTGAACCAGACAATTTTATTGACTGATAAGTTGATTTTGGTTAGTGTAATAAGATTATTTTTACTTAAGATAATACAAAAGCACTTGATAAGATTTCATAAGTCCTAAAAAGACCCAACAAACTTCATTCAGTTACCATTTCTGTTCTAGTTTATACTTAAAGATCACTTAAGTAGTCATAAAATCCAAAAGTATTGAGTTTATTGTCAAGAAGAGGCGCAAAAGGAGCTTTCTGCGTTCAACTGATTCGGAATAAATTAATCATAGTATTTCTGAAAACTGTTGCATATGATTGTCACCAACTTGTCTGCGCATCTCTGGATTATTCAGCATCTCAGATTGATTCACAATAAGTTACAAAAACAGACAGAGTTCAAAAGGGAAAAAAATGATAAAGTAATATTAAAAAAATGGTCTTAATTTTTCTAGGCTTTGTCTGCCTTGTTTCACAAACTCTGGAAGTGTGATGTAGTGAGCTTTTGCACCTTATATCATTGACGCTGTTTTCTTTCCTCTACCTCAGGGCCAGTGCGGCTCCTGCTGGGCTTTCAGCACCACCGGAGCTCTGGAGGGTCAGCAGTTCAGGAAGACCGGCAAGCTGGTGTCTCTGAGTGAGCAGAACTTGGTGGACTGCTCCAGACCTGAAGGCAATGAGGGCTGCAATGGAGGTCTGATGGACCAGGCCTTCCAGTACGTCGAGGACAACCACGGCCTGGACTCTGAGGACTCCTATCCTTACCTGGGAACGGTACGGATCTTAAAGGAGAATTCCACAGCTTTTGACTTGTTTTTTACATTTTTTTGGATGCAAAAAATGTTAAGTTGTCAACATGACCCAAACAAACTACCTGCTCATTTATTTATCTTTTTGTTTTTTCTTAGGATGACCAGCCGTGTCACTACGACGCCGCCTTCAACTCCGCCAACGACACTGGATTTGTCGACATCCCCAGCGGTAAGGAGCGTGCACTGATGAAGGCCGTAGCTGCAGTGGGACCCGTCTCAGTCGCCATCGATGCTGGACACGAGTCTTTCCAGTTCTACCAATCAGGTGAGGATCAAAAACCCTCTTTGTGACAGATCTGCCAAATTTTGAGGAGCTTGAATTAAAGTTTTTGTGTTTTCTCTTGAAAGGAATCTACTATGAGAAGGAGTGCAGCAGTGAGGAGCTGGACCACGGCGTGCTGGTGGTGGGTTACGGCTTCGAGGGAGAAGATGTGGATGGCAAGAAATACTGGATTGTGAAGAACAGGTCAGTTATGTTGGTTATATTTAGTCGAACGGGAAGAGTTCAGAGGCTGAGTTTTGATTCTGGTTTTCTGAATTCTGATCAGATCTCAGCAGAACTTCCATCTGACGTTTCTGTTGTGTTTGTTTGCAGCTGGAGTGAAAAGTGGGGCGACAAAGGCTACATCAAGATGGCCAAAGACAGGAAGAACCACTGTGGCATCGCGACAGCCGCCAGCTATCCTCTCGTCTAACATTTGCACAGCTCCTCTTTGTAGCACCATAGTGTTTTTTTTATTGTAACTGCGATTGTTTGGCTGAAAGCCGGAGGATGTAGCTTCGGCGGGAGCGGCGAGCATCGGCGGGAGATCCTGAGACGTGTCGCGAGGAGAGAAAACACTGTTGTTCTAGGGAAATGGCGCCATTTTGTTTTGGCTGGTTTAACGCCACTTTATTTTGTCTGAAGATTTTAGTCTAGTGTTTTATTCTTTGTAAATATGTGTATGCTACTTTTCAGTGAAATGTTAAAACCTGCTTCGGTCATTGTAAATGATTTTTTTTCTACTTTTACTGTGATCAATTAAAGTTGTCAAACACTATGGAGGTGTTCAGAGTCTTTTCTGGAAGAACACAGTAAATACAGCACAGTTTGCCTCGTGTATATGTGAAGCTCTTTTATTCATTTAATTCAGCTAAAAATAAAAGTAAAACCCGTTCAAGTTGGGTAAGCTTTTCCACAATCGTTGCCTGATGACCTTTTGTGTTTATATTGCTGTGAAAACATATGACGTTGGCTCACAGGTGCACTCAATAAGGATTATCTTGTTTTTCCAACCTGTTGCCAACAAACCTTAAAAAAAAATCAACTCAAAGCTACAAAGATAATTTCATGTGTGATATTTCTGGTATTCAGATATCATAACGTGGCCTCCCGCTGTAATCCTACACGCCGGTCTGAAATGTTGAGAAAGGGTCATGTGGTCTTGTGAAAAAGGAGCCGAGCTCGCTGAAGTCTGGTACCAGGATCTTATAGGATTATTCATCCTGTAACAATAGCGCTGATTCATGGGGAAACGCTTTACTGCAGGTCACCTTATACGAGTCAGAAAGGTGGAGGATGTGAGCGGCAGCTACACCTAATGATTAGATTAATACAAGGTAATATTCTCATGTAAACTCATTCAAACAACTGTTTTTTTGTTCATAAAATGTAACAGGATAATTCAGTGTCCTTGTTTTTTACTCAGGAGAAGGTCGACACCATCAGTGGCTGTGTGGCTGTGTTGGGTTTCAGCGGTGAGACATCTCTCACTACCATTTCCTTTTTTCAGCGGGGTCCAACTCTTTGTTCCTCTCTCAGTTTGAAAAAAAAAACAGTGGTTATCTGTTGGTTATCAAACTTCAACTGATATCTTTGACATAATATGACACCTCATGTCAGACCTTTTTTTAGTTTTATATGTGATGTTTTGGGAATTAAACCCTGATCCTGCAGATTCTGTTTTCAGGCAAACTGCGAAACTTAGCACAAAAAGTAAGGAAAGAAGTGTTTGGTTGATTATTTCTTTGTTTCACCCATGAAAATTTGTCTGAATCGTCTTTGCCAACGCCAAACAGCTTGTTGTTTGTGTGTGTCTATCGACTCATGTATTGATCTTCTGGTTCCCTCTGGTGCTGACAATCAGGTGCCTTCTGAACCAGACTAAGGCTGTTTTTATTTGAGTCCACCTACACTGTATAAAAACGTAATTTACTGGAAAAAGCCTGTTATTTTTAACCGATTTTTTTCTGTTTTCATATAAAACAACAAAAAGCAGATTCTCTACTATCAAGTTAATACTGTAAATTTGCAGACATTTATCTTTAGTTTTATGTAATACATTAAAAATCAGTTACTGTACATAGGAAAAATAGTATTTTAATAGGAAATTACTGTAGCTCACTTGGACTTTTTTTTAACTAAACAATTTATACCATGAAATTATAGAGATTAACCAGAAAGGAATGTGATTTAAATGTTTTGAATGAATTTATGTTATTTTACAATATAATTGTAATTTATCAACTAGGAAATACTGTATTTCAAATAATTTTGACTGTAAGATCTAGTCCTGTATTTTTTTTTTTTTTTACAATTATTTCATGTAGTTCTGTGTTTTTACAGTGTTAGACTGTAATTCTACGGTATATGTAGGGAGACGTTGCTGCCAGTGCTTTTAATTTTTTTTTTTTTTTTTTTTTTTACAGTGTATGATTGTTTTGTTTTATCTGTATTCTCTTTGCTGTATTTTTTGGAGTTTGGAAAGCTGAAAAACAGCAAAAACCGCAAAACAGATTCTGTATCATTAACTCATGGTTTGAAAACAAAGTTAATAAGTGGTTTAAAAAAGCTTTAAAATGTTTTGTAGAACTGGAAAGTAACCAGTCTAGACAGTGAGATACTGGGAAACTGTATATGAGCTAGACTGGCCTGTTGCATACTTACAGTTTCCCAGAGAATCCAGGTATTTTTTGCATACTGCAGCTTTTGCTCTTTTTCATACAGTACATACTGAATTTGAGCAAAATCAGTATGTACCGTTAATGTAGTGTGCAGTTTTGGGAACAAACTAAGAGACATCTTACTTTTTTCCAGTTAGATGAGCTCCTGTTAAAAAATCAAATTGTGCTCTTCAGAAAAGGGGTCAAGTATTGGATTCACTGCAAAGATTTACTTCTAAAAAGATATTTAAAAAAAAAAAATAGATGAACTTCTCCTCAGTCTTCTTCCCTGACACCTCCCTCTCTTCATAGATTCAGGGATTAGAAATAAAAACAGCAATGATCAGACTCGTTGTTGATGGTCGTGTTTGTATGTGTGGGTCATAAAGAGGGGACTGACTGTTTTACAATCAAAGTGTAAAAGAAAAGTCACTCTGAACTTGTTCTCTTCAAAGACGTCATTTCAGGATTGCAGACGTGTGCGTGCGTGTGTGTGTGTGTGTGTGTGTGTGTGTGTGTGTGTGTGTGTGTGTGTTTACCTCACCTCTGAGTTCAGTCCAGGCTGATACGCAGAGTGAACCGTGGAGCATCTGGCTGAACGTGTTGTTCAACACAAAGAGGGTGGAGTGGAAGGGAATTAAAGGGTCAGTTCACCCAGTTTTAAAACCTTTTAACATTTCACTGACCTCTGGTTTGTTTTGGTTTTATGTTCAAAACTGTTTTGTCTATTGTTTGGTGGCAAGTTTTGGGGTTTTATTACGAAAGAAAAACTTAAATAATGGGGAACAACTGAATTATGAGCACAGACACATAAATATAAAAAAATGTATTTCAAAGAGGAACAACTTTCTTTTATTAGCTGAATCAAACTGTTTCAGGAAGTTCAAGATACAAAAATACATCGTCCTTAAGAGAATAAAAGACTGTCTGTTCCTCTTTCTGTATGTGGTGTTTCAGTCATGTTTGAACAAACTGGGAAAAAAATGATTCCCTTTTAAAAGGAAGGAGTGAAAGCTGCTAAGAGAGAGCTGTAGAGGTGACATTAGGAGTCTTTGTGTCTCTTCAGCCTACTGATACTTCTGGACGAAGGACAGGTACTCGTTGACGTCATCAGGAGAGCCGACCACGAAGGGAACCCGCTGGTGGAGCGACTCCGGCTGGACGTCCATTATCCTCTGGGTGCCGGTGGTGGCGAGGCCTCCCGCCTGCTCGATGAGGAAGGCGATGGGGTTACACTCGTACAGCAGACGCAGCTGTGAGGAGAAACAGTAAGAGAAAAGACGAAAAGAAACATGTAAACAAAAAAATAGATCATTGTGTTTTCAGACAGATCAAAGAGCAACATCTCATCTAAACTTCAGCTGTGATCTGATGCTTTTCAACTGTTGTAGAATCACTATAGAGAACCAAAAGAAAAGATATAAAATGTAAAGAATAAAAAGTCTAAGACTGTACATAACAGAGTGAGACGGCTGCCGAAAATGTTTAAGAAGGTGTTGAAGCGCACAGAAGGTAAGCATGGAACAAAAACCAAAGAGTAAAAGAGAAATAAAGAGGAATAAAAAGTTAAAAGAAACAAAAAGATAGAAAAACATGCAAGGGAAAGAAGCAAACAAACAAGACAGATCAAGAGATGGAAGCTAAAAAACAAGAGAAGGAAAACAAAAAGACAAGGGAACGAGGAAAGGGAGTAGGAAACAGCAGAAAAAAATCTACTGACCCAACGGCTTAAAGGATCAAAAGAAGGGTACAAAGGTCACAAAGAGGAAAGCAAGGAAGAAAAAATAAGACATGGGGGAAATGTGGACACAAAAACAAGAAAGGACAGGAAGAAGGGAACGAAAGAGGAAGAGAAAATGAATGCAACTGCAGAAATAGGGGAAGAGAAAAAGAAAAACATTTGGAGAAAGGATGAGGAAAAATGAAAAAAATATATCAAAGGACAAGAAGAAGGTCAGAGGAGAAGAAGAAGGAAATAAAAATCAGAAAACTAAAACAATTTAAGGAAAATCAGAGAGAAGGAAACAAAAAAGGGGTACCCGAAAGTGAGAGCAGAGAGATGAAATGTACAAGTGACACTTCTGTAACAGATGTTGGTTTGTCTTTAGTTTACTGATTTTATTTTTGGAGATGAAATAAAAATCTTTTTGTTTGAGAGTAAGTGGGTCACAGAGTCCAGCTGTCTGTGAAGAAAAGGTAAAGGTTTGTTGTTTATCTTTACAACCAGCTCTGAACAGTCTGAGCTTTATTTATCTCAGGAGCAGAAAAACACTCTCAGGTTACACAACTCTCAGACCCAACATACACTGTAAGTGTGTGTCACACTGTCACTAAGAGTGCGAGTGTGTAACCCAACGGGATTACACCCTCTTTTCCTGATCAATAAAGTCCATCTTTGTGAGATCTGAAAATTAAATGTCTCATATAAAAAACTGTTATTAAGACTGCAGACATGTCTCTCATGTCTGCAGTGAGACAACCCTTGTGGTTACCTTCCCCTTAGGGCTCTTCTCGTTGGCCGGGTACATGAAGATCCCTCCGTAGGCGATGGTGCGGTGAACATCTGACACCATGGAGCCCACATACCGAGCTCCGTAGGGGGCGCTGCCATCCTGCAGGAGACAAGTGACAGTTTCATTAAAGATGCATGAAATAAGTAATTCAAACAGCTTGTTTCTCACTCTGATCTCTGGAATAAGAGTCGCCACAACAACAAATCTTAGTGTCCTGTTTGTCAACAACAGAGAACTAATATGGTAGAAAAAAACTGTCAATCTCGTTTCATTTCTGGGATTTGCAAAACGATTGTATTCAATAAATCCAGATACAGTCCAAGCCCTGTGGTTGGTGTGGATCAATCCTGCACCAACCTGCTTTAAGGATAATAGATGGTTGTTTTTATCACACAGAGCAGTGTCAGGTTGACAGGTATGTTGTCTTTGGCTCTATCACTGCTGGAATTGGATGTTATGTAAAACTGTCTTAACTTTAGTTGGAAGAACTTCAAAAAGACTTAACTCTTCATTTGCATGAGGTGTGTTCAAAGCCTCCAGGTATTTCTCTAAACACAGCACAGACGGCTGCTGTTGAAGAATCCTCTCCTACATGACTATTAATAAACAGCACAGCTGTTCATGTTAAAGGTGATACTGTCACCAACTCCTGCCATGCAACACATTTGTTTATTGTTGCACTGAAAACCCAGATTAGAAGTTAGAACCAGCTTCACCACATTGCTTCTTAGGCTTCTGCTTCGTCATATGTTTCATTGTCCTCCACTGAGTCCAGAAGCTTTAAGGCTTGATGATTAAGACTACCACTAAGAGCATGTTCCTTTCGACTTATCCACTGAGCTGTCTGAAAGTTTTTTTAATAAAATAAAAGGTGAAGCTTTGTCCAAATCCACTGGTTGCAGCCTTCTGAGGACCTGGTCTTCGTAGTCTGCTGAGACTGCTAAGGCAGAGCAACACTGAGATGGTTTTTGGTCCATGAAGGATTCTCTGTTTACTTTCTGCTGGCGTCAAAGCACTGATCCCGTTGCCCAGCGCCACGGAAATACAACAACCACCAACAGCATTTTCAAAATAACTAAGCAAAGGATTATGGGATGTGTTGTTGGCTATATGTGGAGGAGCCCTTGAAATGGGACAGTCTGTAACAAATGTTGCCTTCGAAGGCTGCAGCCTCTGAACTTAAACACAGCTAGTGTCTTTTCAAAAGCAGCAGGAAGCAGGAAGACACTGTGGCACCTTAACTATGGTGGGCTGAAAGGGACAAACACAGTAGGCAATCATGTTGATCTGGGACTACATCATTAACTTCGACTTCTTTGATTGACAGCTCCGTTCTTTTGTTGAAAAGATATTATTCTTTGGTTCCTTTTGGTTTGTTTTCTTTTCCTTTCTAAAGTGAGTGTATTAGTTTGGTTCCTTTTCTTTTTTTCTTTACATGAAAATCACTTTGTTAACCCTGGTTTTCAAGGTGGTAAAAATGACATGAAAATCATATTTCCAATTTTTTATGTCAAATAGAAAACATTTTTTTCTGGCACGTTGTATACGTTGTATACGTTGTATACGTTGTATACGTTGTATACGTTGTATACGTTGTCATAACCAGACATGTTTTGTGTTTTCTTTGGTATTTTATTGTATTAATAGGTCAATGATTACATTTTAGGCTGTCTATTTGACAACTGACCGGGGTTGCTGCTGGAAATCAGCCGTAAAGGCTAAAGCTGCTAAAATTATTAAATGAAATATAATATAATATGAAAATAGTATAATAAGTATGATGATAACAATAATAATAATAAAATTAATATTAACAATAATAACAATAATAATAATAATAATAATAATAATAATAATAATAATAATAAATATAACATAATTTAATATTTTGTAAAATTAAAATATTGTATTTAAAATATATGATTTATATTTTTATGTATGTATATAAAATACAAAATTAAAATATTGTATTAAAGGGGACTGTCAATGTAACAACATAACATATAAACAAAAATAAACTAAACTAGCTCTGTTTAAAAAGGAAAAAGTGAATTATTTACCAGGACAGAAATTTAAATATCTGTTTCTGTTCAGGAGGAATTCAAGTAAAATTTAAAGGACATTTTAAAAGTCAGTTTTTGCAAAAATTCTTGTTACTGTTTTAGTGTTTATAACCTTGAAGCAATTGGCATTTCCTTTTATGTTAAAAGGTGTAATGAAAAGATGACTTATATTTTCTGAGCAAATCTCTGAGAGTGACATGAAGCATGTTTGATAAGTTTTCTTGTGTATTTTCAACAGGTCAGTCAGGAGTTGCAGCCACAGCAGATCTGCAGATTCAGAGAACGGGGTCTGTTTTTTGACCTGCAGCTGAGGAAAAACTCAAACAACAGACAGGTCAAAGTTCTCCTGCAGCAGTGACGCAACACGCCACAACAATCCTGCCAGAGAGAACGACATTCCTGTCTGCAAAACATGAAAACTACAGTGTATGAAAAGTCACACTCATTTAAAGAAAAGAGCTGTTTTCATTTCTTTCTTTTTTGTTATTATTCACTGATTTTTCATGTCTCTGTGTCCCGGAGCTGAACCGAGCGCCGTGAAGTGAGCTTCATGTTCAGACGAGCTCAACGTGATGCAGTCATGTGCTCGCTGAGTCACAGCCCAGTCATTATGAGGATGTGTGTGTGTGTGTGTGTGTGTGTTTGTGTGAGTGTCTGTGGAGTATTTCCCAAAACCAGACCCGCCTACGCTCCACAACTCTCACACACACACACACACTCTCTCACACACACACTCTCACACAGCACACTCAGCAGACCTCACTTCAGTCGTACAAAACTTCCTAATTTAGACAAAGAGAAACTGAAAAAGAGTGTGTGTGTGTGTGTGTGTGTGTGTGTGGGGGGAGTTTTAAAAGGAGATGTGGGGAAATTTAATTAGAAATTTTATAGATAGTTTTTTTAGACTGAGAGTCTGAATGATATAGAAGTCCTGATCAGGTGATGTTACCCTGCAGGAATATTTGTTTAAAGATTTGGTTTTTATTCAAGGACTCTGCAGGTAAATATTTGTGTCAGTGTGCGACAGGAATCAAGAGTCATTTGGCACAAAAAACCTTTACGTTTATTTGATTCTGTTTTTAGATATTGGGAATATTTGCAGCTTCTTGTTTCCAGACGTTGGTGGAAAGCAGACTCTTGTTTCTAACAGGTGATAAGTTTGTTATCTGAAAGCACACCAGCTGCTTTCACTCAGACCTGGAGCAGACAAAGGATTTCACCGGCGTTAACCTTCACTGCCGTCTTTAAAACAATGTTTGTACTCCATACCAGCCCTGTGTAACAAGTTTTCTGCCCTTTCACAACACATCACATGATGACAGTGAGCAGCAGTGTGGTTACCGCTGGTTTCTGCTGGGTCATGATGGTTAGCTGAGGTGCAGCTTGATGATAAGTGTTTGATTATTGCTCAGCCTTCTCACTGATCTCCAGGGTGTCTGAGATGCTTGATTTTTGGTGTTTAAAAGAATGTATTTATCATGATGTAAAAATGTGCTTCATGAACATTTAGAGTTGAAAAAAAAACACAGAGGTTCAGAACGCAGGATCAGAAATATTTGGTGCTAAAATGTTGTTTGCAGGTCAAAAAAGTCTGAATATGAAAAACAATCATGTTAAAATCTAGATCCTGATCCTGCCATACAAACATCCTGACATATGTTCCCCATATCGCCCCCTAATAGAGAACATTTTCCTTGGTCAGAAGCAGAGTTTGCTGATGTTAACACAGCTCATAACTCTGCAGAACTGACCACTGATCATCTGGTATCAAGAGACACCTGAGGGACAGGTGAGGTTTGACTTCATCAATCTGTAATGATGGAACAAGGATGTTTGACCACACTGAGTGACTGATTTTTACAGACATCACTAAAAGAAAAAGTTCAAAAATAGAGCATTCTTATGTTATTTTCACAGTTAATAAATATATCAGTAAGAGCTGCTGGCCCTCGGTCATTCCCACAGAATCAAATGTACCCCTCAGCAAAAAAAGTTTGGACACCCTGCCATAGAAAAACGACTTTCACTTATCTGCGTGGATGCCAAAGATGATGGAAACAGCCAAACTCTAGAAGGAGTCCTGTTTTATCCAGTTGTGAAGGATTTCTGGCAAAAACTATGAGATAGTGTTTCTAAAACACTGAAGAAGATTTTGTTTTACTGTGGAAATGTGTTGTCTGGGCTCCTTTTAAGTAATATACTGAGAAAAAAACAGTTCTTTGTAAGTCTTCTCATTATGGAAAAATTCTGTGTTCAATTATTTGGGGAAAAAATGTATCTTTTTAACAACTTTTTCATTGTTATTTTTTACAGGGAATTCAAACAATACATTGAATCAATTCACTATCCTAAAAAAGTAATTAAAACTATTACAGCTTCACTCTTGTGCTTGTTCAAATGTTGAAAATGTATGTAGTTGCTCAACTCTAAAATGTACATGGTGTTTCTATACTCTATCAATAAAGAATATACTAGTGAAAAGTAAAACATTAAAAAGTTAAATGTAAAGTTTTAAATGTAAAGTTTTGGTTTATGTGTGTTTGAAAAGTAATGTGAGTCCGACAGGTGAGAGCGGCACTGTGCGACGTCAAGGGTGAAAAACAGGAACTGCTCCGTAGACCAGACTGTCTCAATTCAGTATGGCCTTTGCAGTCTATGCAGGCTACCAAGGCCGGGTCCTCTGTCGGATGCAGACCTAAGTTTGCTGATCCTATCCCATGCATGTGTGAGTTTCTGAATAAAACACCTTTATAGATCACCTAACAAGAGCCTTGAAAAAGCTGTGAAACTGACAAACTCTTTTTAGGCCTCAAACACAACTATTCAGCAATATTCTTCATATTAATGGTCTTATTCACTTTTTTAAGAATAAAGAATATAAAATAACTCTTCATCTGATGAAATGAGAGATTTAACGGAGTTCCTATGTTTTGCATGTGTGACACAAAAAAAAATCTGAATGATACATCTCTATGTTTGCAAAGTCAACTGCAAACATCAAATTTAATGAGCGTCAATACACATAAACAAACTGAAAGATGTGATTTGAGCCCCTTTAAAGCCAACTCTGGTGTCTGAGCTTACAGAAAGTGTTTGCAGAGATGCACTGTCAGGATAGTTCTTCATAAAAGTGTTGAATTTCTAACACTTCACCGATGAGATGACACTGCTGACCAACTCTGCAGTCATGTTAGTGAGTGTGTCGGAGAAATGCTGAGTGTGTTTGTGGAGATCAGAGTTTCCAAATGACCAGCTGCTGTTTCCTGAGGAACACGATGTTTCCTGCAGTTTCAGCTGACGGAGCCGCCGCCCTTCGACCTGTCTCACTGAACGTCACGCTGACTGACCGCTCATCACATGACGCTCCGCCAGCTGATGCCTGTTTGTTTGAAGTGTTTTCACTCTGACCTTTGACTTTGATTCATTTTAGCATCTTACAGTGACAGTACAATGCAAAGTGTATCGACTTGTATCAAGAAAAAAAAGTTCATCTCACCTCAAAGTGGAGGAAAAACACACACAGCTCACAGTGTTTCTGTCAATCATCCTCTCAGCTTTAGCAAACATTAGTCCACCTTAAGTGTTGTTCTAAAACTAAATAAGTCAGAAAAGCTTTAAGGGGGAAAATCAGTCTGAAAAGAACAGCTTGTGAGAAGGAAAAGTTAAAAAGTGACAAAAAGTAAAAGAAAAAAGGAGAAGTGGATTTTCTCTACTTAAATAGACAATAACTGCACATTTTCCTCCACTTTCATCTTACAAACATGGAAACAGAAGAAGCTTTTGTGCTTCTCCAAGCCAAACTTCCCTGGAGGGCTCATCGGAGGATGCATTAATGAATTATGTAATATCTGAGGAAATACAGAAATACACATTTGAGAAAGAAGAACTCTAATCTTAGGAAATAAAAAAACACTTTGTCCTTGTGAGGATCAGCCTTGCAGAGCAAACACATCTTCAGCGTTCACATGATGTGTGTGAGAAGCTGCTGGAGTCTGACATCCGGCCTCAGGACTGAGTGTAAACGAAGCTGAGTGTCAGCTGAATGAGAGGATACATGACTCACTTCTGATGCACAGCTTCGTTTGAAGGTATCAAGATTCAAAACCACAAACACAAAGTAAAACCGATCAACGCCAAACCTTGAATTTGAAGTGATATTTGAAGTGTTGTGTGAACAGGGGGATTAGTCACTTGCACTCACCTCGGGGTACTTCTTATGTTTGAGGTACTCGTTGATGGAAGGGTGGAAGTACTTTGCGTATCCTTCGTTCAGACTGTAGATCTTCCCCTTTGGCTTGATCTTCACATTTCTCTCTATCAGTAAGAACTCGCCAATGGCCTGAGGAACACAAACAACAGGTTAATGTGGGGATTATCCTCAGTAGAGCTTGTAATATGACACCATTTACTTTAACCATTCGTAGATTTAACTTCTCACAGCTGTGTCTGAATCTGGGTGAAATAGAAAATTACAACCACATCCGAAGAATAAAACACAGAACATTTACAGCAGCAGATCTCTCTTCTTTGTCTGTTTGTTGCTATTATTTTATCTCTTTTTCATCCTCTTGGCATTTGGAGTGGATCACTACTTTGTATGGCTCATTTCCTGGTCATGGACACCAACCTGGTTTTGTCTTCAGTGATATTTTTACTATTTTGCTCCTGTGTTTGTCTTGAGATCCCACATGTAACCATTGATGCATAGTTTACACGTGAAATCAGCTGTTAGCAGCCTATAGCCTATCATTGCTAACTGGTGCAAGGCCAGATGTTTCCCCAAAAGGGAGGAGAAGGAGATGAGGACGACATGCTGGTTCTCAGGTGTGTGCTAAGAAGTGACGACATTGACCTGTCCTTGCAAAATTGCAAAATCATTAAAATACAACATTGAAAATCATTCTGGGGATATTCTACCACAAGAAAATGTCTGGTTCTTCACAAAAAAAAAAATTCTCAAGGTAAGATTAAAAAAAGTTATAAAGGTCGTATTCTGTGGAAGAGTCTGGGGAACATTCATAAAAACAGCACAACACTACAGTAATCTCAGGTTTTCACATGCATAGCAACAACAACCAGATTATATATGGTAACATGCAGTGAACCTACAAAGTATCCTATAATCAGCTTTTCCAAAGACATGCTCAAAGTGACCTTAAGGTGTTTTTCAACTAAAGGAACTTTCCTCATGAACTACATGCATTTCAACTCTTGGATCTTTGGTCTGAATTTAGTTCTGGTGCAATAAATGTATCATTACCAGGGCCTGCAAGCTGGATGTTTCTGATTGGTGGAGCACCTACAGTGTTGACTGACTTGGTTTGATAACTTCTAAACAATGGTCTTCTTTGAGCCTGATGGTGTGAATGTGTCTGTCAGCTCCTGGTGTTACAGTTTAAAAGCAACCCTGTAAACTGGAGACCTTCAGCTAAATATCAAATTTACAGCAACCATTAAAAAAAAAAAAAAAATCTATGTGAAAATCTCCTCTTCATGCAAGTACTGAAAATGATCTTAAACTGTTTGAGAAGGATGCATCATCAGGTGACGGTCATCAATCATTGGGCTCGTTTCATAAGCCACTCTGGTGTAAACTCTGGTGTATTCATGCTTTAAACGGCAGAAAGCCATCCACTGTTTTAGGCTTTCTGAAAATGACATTAGCGCTCATCTCCTTTAAGTGTCAACAAATCCATCTGTGGTGCAAAGCATGATCAAAACCAATAGATATGTATTTCTTAACGCATGTATCTGGAAGAACTCTGTGAATAAAACAACCTTTTTAGGACAGAATGAAAAATGTTAAAGTGTTGAAGTCACTTATTAATGTTGCTCCAGCAAAAAGAAATATTGATTTAGAAATTTCCTGACAGAAGTGTGGATTTTTTTCTCCCTTTTGCAGTAAAAGAGCTTTGTTTGTTTTCTGCAGGACACATAAAAGTATGAGTAAACTTCCTGCCAAATAAAATGTGTTTATGTGGCTTTACAGCCCCTTGGATCCTTTATTGCGCTGCAGAGGAGAGCAGCATGAAGGAATGATTGACAGGTTAAAATGTGTTGTCTTAAATTAAAGCAGCCATGGGACAATAAAAGCATATAACAGTGAAGGTGAGGCTATAAAGATGAGGAGAGGAAATACTGAGAAAACAACAGCGGGTGTCTTAATCTCACTCTGGAGATAAAAGCTGCAGACGCTGGGGTGAGTGTCTGATACTCACAGGGTCCAACATGAAGAAGTTAAGGCCGGCGCCGGTGCTGAGGGCGACCAGGGTGGCACTGCCGTACAGAGCGTAACCTGCGCACACAATGTTGTTTCCAGGCTGCAGGGCGTCTGCGTTTGTGGGCTCGCCCTCTGTGACCTGAGAGACGGAGAGTGAGAAATACTTAACACATCCATGGAGGAAAGTCAGTCGCAAAAATCGCTGTTACGCACAACAGAGTAACAATATTAAAGCTAAATTATGACATAAAAACTCGAGAAAAATACAACTAAAAGTAATATTGAAAAAATGGGAACAGTTTGGAAAATACAAAGCACAGGGAATTGGAAGTAAATATACAACGGTAAAGCTTGAGGCCTGTTAATGGATGTTGCATACGTTATTGCACAGTACAGTATGAACATGTTGGTGTAAAATCAGACTGCATAACACTGTTACTGTGAAACAGTAACAACTACAATGTGTTTATCTCTGACTGCAATGAAACATTTGTGTATGTTGTCTTCTCCCTTGGTGGTGACGACATAAATTTGATGTGTTTTTCACTGTAGCATGTGAGAAGTTGGAAGTAACTGTTAAGAATGACACAGCTGAAATTCTTCACAGCCTGTGAGGCCAATAAAACCGGCTGTAACCTTTGAAGGATTGAATAACTCCTTCTGTGTGCAGAAACCTGGATTGCCTTAACAACAGTGCCCCCCTGTGTCCAAAGAGTGTCAATGCAGTTCGAAAATGTACATCACCTCAATTAATGTCCTTAAATCTAACAAGAAGAACAAATTAAAATCTTATATTATCAGGTTTTTATAAGAAATATCTAAGACTTGTAGAATTTAGACAGAAATAAGTCAAACATGTATCAGTATGATCGTATAAGAACAGTCAGGAGAGATGTTTCCACATTCATGTGTATTTGTATCTTTCCAGAATGCCACTACCAATATGGCTGCCAAATTGACACTTTACCCAACTGGTCAGTGTAGCATAGAATAGAATAGAATAGAATAGAATAGAAAATACTTTATTTATCCCCGAGGGGAAATTCAGGAGTCACCGCAACATTTAAGAAAACAAAGGTAAGAAAGAGTATAGAAAGTGCAAAAATGTCCATAAGAAATTAGATGACGACATCCCGTCCACCACTCGTCCACCACTCTACAGCCCAGCCAGTCTCCACCTCCACAGGGTCCAGGACTGAGCCTCCCCAGCAGTCTGTTCAGTCTCTGTCTCCTGGATCCTGTCTGCTCACAGCAGGCGAAGCTCCTCCGATGTGTCGCGGCGTCTGATGTCTGCTCCGTCAGCCACGTCCGTGAACAGCATGATGCCGCTGGATTAGCACAGCTAGCTCATCCATCCCCCGGAGCGAGATCCCATGTTCCCAACAACGATGGATGGAAGGACAGGTCCACGTCGTCACCTCCCAGCTCACATCCGAGAACCAGCACGTCGTCCTCACCTCCTCCTCCTCAGCTCGAGGGAAATCATCAAGCCCTACACTAGTTAGCATTGACATGCTACAGGCTGCTAACAGCTAATTTCGCATGTAAACAATGCAGCCATGGTTACATGTAGGATCTCCAGACAAACACAGGAGAAAAGTAGTAAAAAATACCGCCGAAGCCACAAAAAGTTTGGTGTCCGTGACCAACAATGAACCATACAAAGTGATGATCCACTCCAGACACAAAGACGACGAAAAAGAGACGAAAAAAACACAAGAAACGGACAAAGACGAGAGAGCTGCTGCAACAGGCAGCTACCCGGGTAGCGCCTAGCAACCGTTTCGCATCTAGGTATATGTGACTGTTTTCTGAATAGATTAAGTATTTTCAGACATCCTTTCTCCTCCCGAATTAAAACAAATGCCTGCATATGATATTTGAATAATTTTGCGACAAATGCAGTGACCTTTTACCTTCTGTTGTGCCATTTTAAAAACAACCTTTTCCCGATGCATGGTTTTTCATCAATTTTACACCTTTTTTGGTGACTACTAATGTTGTGTATCTGTATGTATTAGACTCACCCTTTTGTAGATTGCAAATATTGTTCCGATTGAAGCCAAGCAGTCGATGTTACTGGAGCCGTCCAGAGGGTCAAAACACACCACGTACTTCCCCTGTGAACAAATAAAATTCAGAAGAAGACAATTTTAAGAATGAAGGAGGACATGATGGTAGCTCGTATGCTAAGCTTGTGTTAAATTAATCTCTTTCATGGGGGAACGGATTGACTATGGAGGAGAGATGCCAACCAGGAAACCAGCAGTGCTCATGCAGATCTTGAATTTCTTACTTCATCTGCAGCCTCCTTCAAATACCAACTAATGATCAAAGCTGGGCTCCACAAAAGAATAACTTAACAGACAGTTTTAAAGGCTGCTCCAAGGTGTTTTTGTTGGATGTTAATCTGATATCACTTCAATGAACTTCTTTCTGATTCAGGTTGAATAATTTATGTTTCCTCTAATTGAAAGCGTCTGATCATAATGTAATATTCATTCAGCAGATAAAGGCAGACAGTGTGGTCACACGTGACAGCAGCACATCAGAGGAGTAACAGAGGAGAAGGTCCCTCGGCTGAAGTTATAGACTCTGTTTAAAGGCGTTCTCTGTTGACCCCAAACAACATTCACAGCCATTTATTGGTTACTCTTTTTGAGCCTCTTTTACACTTAGGACCTTCAATATTCAGCACTTTTACCCCCTTGCTTTCAGGAAGAATTAAAAAAAGTGACATCAGATGTCACAAAAACAAAGAATGTAGAGGGAGTCTCAGGAAATCTCCAGGGTGATATATAACTGTGAAATAATCTAATCAAAACTTAAAATGTGTATGCTGTCTAGAGTTATTTCCTTACAGTATTTTTGAACTTGTTAACTGTCACTTTGGTGGCACCAAGGTGAAACAAGGTGTAACCAGTGCAAAGTATTTTTTTCCTCTTTATAAAGTAAACACTATCCATTAGATGCAGTGTTTTCTTCTTTACTGTATGTGAAATACTTACTCTCTTGTCTTTAGGCGTGATGATAAGCTCTTTGTTCTCCTCAGACACCATGCAGCAGGTGCTGTAGGAGGCCTGCATCATGTTGATAACCAAATCGTTAGACAACACGTCCAGCTTCTTCACATCATCTCCTGTCACGTTCACTGAGCCGGCCATACCCTGCCTGTGTGGAGCAAACAATCATCAGACAGAGTTCAGTCTCACATGTATTAAAATGTTTGGAAACAAGTTAAAATTCAAATACTACAAAAAAGCAACAACAAAAAAAGTCATTTAGCATCGCTGAAAAACAACAGACTAACCAAAACTTTAAAGAGTAAAAGGTACTAAAAGGAAACTATGATACACAACATATGACAATAATTATCACACAATGTGGTGAAACAGTAATGCTGTCGCCCAAACGGAGGGTCAACGACATTAGCATTCAAAAACCATGCTAAATATTCATGAATTGAGGCAGAGTTTATTCATAACGGTGAGCTGCCCTAGGGTAAGGGCAGTCACCGGCCTGTTAACTGATCTTCCTGGTGTGAACGATTCCCGATTCTGATTGGTCAAAACCGGTGATGACGGTTATAAACGTTCACTAATATCAGCAACGCAGAAGCAAAAGCACACAGACTGATCACACCATGTCAAATCAATCCGCGGAAAGGAGAGAAAGGAGTCCACAGACCGTTAGGTTAGCTTGGTTAGCGTCTGATAGCATCTAGGTTTACAATGCTACAAAAACTGAAGGTTACCGGTCGCTGCAAAAAAACAAACAAAAGAAAACATTAACGACGGTCATTCCAGCAAGTTGTGACATTTCGATTATTTATAAAGTTTTGTAGGACAAAGCTAGGAAAAAAGCTGACTGGGTCACAACATACAGATAGAACCCATCGCCATGGAGCGCGAAATGCTGTATAGTCAGTGGACCTATTTTCTCTAAAACTGTATTCATAAATCATTAAAATATATATATATATATATATATATATATATATATATATATATATATATATATATATATATATATATTTATTTATTTATTTATTTATTGCCTATATGTCTGAGGGAGTTTTATTTCCCTTACCTACTTGCTAAACGCACATTATCCCCTAGTAGTTTGAAACTTAGTTTTAAAATTTGTAGTTAATAACTGACAAGTCACCTGCATAGAAAAGAAGACAAGAGGAGGAAAACACAACATAAACTCAAGTGAAAAGCTTAAAAGATCAGACAAAGTGAAGGAAACAGACATGGAGCAAACACAAAATCTTTTGCCATTAGCTTGGGGTAATATGGCTGAGCAGCTGGTTATGTGGGATAGAACCACCAGCTCACTATACAAAGTCCTTCACTCAGCTTTGCACAAGCAGTCACACATAAAAGGCCATTCACACAGCTTAGCTCTAATTATCTTCATTTAGTGTCACACAGTGCTGATTTGTGGGGTTACACAACCTCATTGTGTTTGAAGTTCACTGAATAACGACTCATTCAGTGGAAGCTGGCTTCGTTTCAGCTGCTCTCGTTCATGCTGTGGGAGACCTTCAGGGAAGCTCTGTGTAGTGTTTACATAATGTACAGTATGTTCAAAATAATTACAGGGTTGTAACTCTACTGTAGATATCTTCAGCTGTCAGTATACCTTGCAGTTAAAATTAGCACAACCTTTAACATCTACAGCAGAAGATACAACATGCACGTCAAAGTAGTATTAATATGAAACATAAAACATGTCAGGGATTCCCAAACAGCACAAAGAGTGAGATCGTTTTGGTATTTGCACTTTAACTGAAGTGAAAGATTTTGCTTCCAGTGTGAACTCGCCTACCAAAGAACTGTTTATCTGTTTTATTTCACTGTTTTATCTTTTGATAGAAAAGACAATGCACAATCTTTTCAAGTGCTGAAATGCACCGCAATCAAATACAGCTGCATGACTTTTTGACTGCAATGCACAATCAATCATATCAGCACCTTCAGCTGTAGATATTTTTAAAGTCTAAGTTCACACTGTATCTCAAATCTTGGTCTGCTTTTTGTTTTGTAATCTCTCCTCTGAGGGAGGGAGGTAAAATGTCAAACAACCACTGTTAGCAGGGACTCTGTGACTACTGTTCTGCAGCTGATCTTGACCTCTGACCTTTCTATGGAGGTATGCAAACAGCAAAAGTCTAGTAAAGGTCAGTAAGGTGCCATCACATCTGTATTAAAGGAAATTTGCACATTAGCTCATTCTTAACTTAAAATTTCTACCATTTGAAATGAGGCATAAACTTAGGCTAGTGGTGCAGAAGTCAGTGTTTCCATTGTACTCACAGGTGGGCCAGGCCGGCCTTCCTCACAGCAGAGGAGATGGCTTTGATGGCGGTCAGAATAGCGTTGATGAGCTGGGTCAGCTCACCGGTCGCCCCCTTGGCCTGGCGACCGGTCTCGATGACAAACCGGGTCAGGGTCCATACATCTGTATCAAACGCCGACTGATCCGACATGCTGGGTCCTGGTCCTTCTTCTGTCCCAGAGAGGCGAAGGGCAGGCTGCAAGTGAGCGACCTCATTACCAGCCAAGTCCTTTTCATACCCAGAGCCATGACGGCAAGCCAGGAGATCTATTTGTGTGTGCAGCCGAGTGGAAGTGTGTGTGTATGTGTGTGTATTTGATGGGTGAGGGGGTGTCATGTGTCTGCTGGAGAGACAGAGACTGGCACACATTAGTCCTGCATAAGAAAAGCAGCGTTATTCATCCAGTGGAAAGGTTTTCAACATGTGTGATGGCTGTGACTCAAAACCCTTGGCAACATGAAAGCTCTTCAAACTCTCAGTTTTTACCACATTTTTTTGCATATGAGCCCGAAACTGTTCTGGAGATGGGAAAATAGAAGAGCAACCTCCAATTTTGTGTGGTTATCAAATAAGATTGCTAAAAAATCATTTGAATTCTTAAAACCTGAACACATTGCAGAAAATCTTGAGATTTTTACATCATATTAAGCCCCAGCAAAGCACAAACATTTCATCCTGGGTCAGATCTTATAAGTGCTACAGTTCATAGTCTCCCTACACATAACACTTTCACAGTTTTAAATGATACATTTTTTTATATTAATCTTGGAGTGATGGATATCGTATATTTAACAAAACATGTACAGACGTAGACACAGTTGCTCGGTTTGATCCCAACAGCAGCACAACTGAGCTTTAAATGTCACTCAGGCTGTGTAAGGTTCCACTGACCTTTATCTCAAAGGTTAACTCCCTGGATTAAGTATCCCTTTACTTTTGTAAGCAGCTTCTCTTCCAACATTTCAATTTCTTTAATGTCATGAATTCACTTTTAAGTGTTTTATTCAAACGTAACATAATATGTTTAAACTAACTCACAAATGTTGAGTTATTTCTCGTTTTTCATTTTCAATGCTGCCAATGTATGCATAGGTTCAGCAATGAGAACCTCTTTTTTTACAATAATATAAACATTAAAACATTATGGGGAGAAACTGAGTGAGGTAATTTCCCTCCTATGAGTTTGGAGTTGGAGATATGAAACCAGGTGTCATCTCAAAGAGGTAACAAGCTGCAATCTAAGCTTGTATATGCCTCATACCAGCATATACATATTACATAGAATAGAAAAAATACTTCATTTATCCTCAAGGGGAAATTCAAGAGTCACAGCAACAATCAAGAAAAAAAAAAGCTAGAAAGTGCAAAAAGCTCCATAAGAAAATAGATGCTGACAGCTTGTCCATCATTCTCCAGTTCAGCCAGCCTCCACCTCCACAGGGTCCAAGGTCTGAGCTTCTTCAGCAGTCTGTTCAGTCTCTGTCTCCTGGATCCTGTCTGTTCACAGCAGGTGAAGTTCTTTCAATGTGGTGTTAGTGTCTGGTGTTAGCTCTGTTAACCATGTCTGTGAATAGCATGATGCTACTCTGCCTTCTGGTATTCCCTCTGTTACTGGGTTAGCACAGCTAGCTCGTCCATCTTATTGGAGATAGCTCTTACGTTCCCAAAAACGATGGATGGAAGGACAGGTCAATGTCATCACTTCCGAACTCACACCTGTGAACCAGCACGTCATCCTCACCTTGTGGGAAGACATCAGGCCTTGCACCAGTTAGCATCAACATGCTAAAGATCGCTAACAGATGATTTCAAACAATGCAGCCCGGGTTACATGTACATCTCGTGCAATTTGACACAACATGTATTAAATAATGTACATTTAGACAAAAATAATGTTTGTTAAAAAAGAGGGTGCTGTCTGAGGCCCCAAATCCACCTGATTTTGCTTGTCTTTCAAGGCCAGTAGGAAGTAGGAAAAAAAACTGGATGTGACTCTGAATTTATTTGATGTGTTGAATAACCCTTCGTTAAAGCTCTTGCCAAATTTCATGGCAGTGCTAGTTGAGAAATACCTGTGTAAAAATTCAGTCAATGTTTTAAAGATACCATTTTTAGTCTTAAATTGTGAAAAAAATCAATATCTAGAAAAATTTTTCAAAGACTTTTATACAAACTGACACATGTAAAAGGCGGCAGGTTTCTCGATATATATTCAAACTTCCTGTCTTATATCTGTAACTCACTTCTAATTAGACACACTCTTTAAACTTGTAGCACATTTCAAAAGATGAAAACTTCGACATCGTCATCTTGAAACAACTTCCTTTTATTGATTGTCTTCATTTTTTAATAGTTCACAGTGTAAAAGGCTTCAGGTTTGGTTGCATAGAGTTTGTATTTGGTCCTTCACACATACTAAATATATGTTCATTCTAATTAAGGCACAACTGGAGGTAAACAGACAGGAACAGTCTTCAGGTTTTACGTGTTTAAGTGCATTTGTTTGTGTATTTGGCACGTTTGGACTTTTTTAAAGGAATGTGTGCGTTTCAGTGTGTAAATGAGCTTATCAGTCACAGTTCTCATGTTCCCATTGAACCGTCATCTTTCTATGATCCTTCAGCTTTCTACAAAGAGAACTTGAACGTTTTGCTTTAAAACCTTGTAACTCCAACTTTGATCGGTAACCTGATGTTCAGGTTCATTTCAAACTCAACAAGACACGATCATAAATACATCAACATCAACTTCCTCATTTCCAGTAAGAACATGTGAGTGTAGTTTGGAGGTACAAGGTTTGTCTTTCCATGGCGGTGAGGATGGTTGTGAGTGGGCGTCAGTGTGGCTTCACTTCTTGGCGTGTTTTTTGCAGATGGCAATGTACTCCAGCACATCCTCAGAGGAGCCCATAGCAACAGGCGCCCGCTGATGGATGCTGTCAGGCTGGATGTCCAGGATGGCCTCGTAGCCCGTGGATGCCATGCCACCCGCCTGCTCGATGATATAGGCCATGGGGTTGCCTTCATACAACAGTCGCAGCTTTAAAGAGGAGAGACAGAGTTTAGATTCCCGAGAGCAAATACGCTTATAGTTCAAGCCCCTGCCTTTGGTCAACAAACCCTGCAGGACGTAAAGGGGTAAGAGCTGCAAAGAGCTTGTTTTTTTATTCTCAAAGCAAATGTCAGGTTAGATTATGAATGTTGAAATGGGTTTTATCACTGCTGCAGAAAATTCCAAAAGAAAAAGAAAAGTGCAATAACATGATTTTACTCTTAAAAACCACAGTTGTAGTTTGTATTTGTGGTGTAGTTCACTGCATTATGAGAACACTCCTGTCCATCTCTTCTTATTGGCATTACAAGTCAGTTGCTTTCTACTTTTTTCAAAGAGTGACAACATGTTGGCTGAGTCTTGTAATAGTGTGCGGGTGTGGAGGGTGAAGAAACTACATTGTGACACTGGAGCGAGTGTTGGCCTCGCAGTTTAGGTCACTTTAGGCACCCTGCTGATGTTTGGAGGCTATGGTCGTCTTCACAGCGATCACTGGCTGGATTCCAGGCCTTCACTCTTTGCTAAATGTCTCCCTACACTCTCTATACCCAACATTTACTGTGTCTCTTCAGCTTTCCTGTTTAATTACAGCACAAATGCCCCAAAAAACAAAAAAAAATCTCCTGAAAATGTCTTGACATTCACAACAAAACCTAGATACATTAAAGACCTGACAATAAAATGATGGGAGGAAAGGTTATGCATATTTTTGGTTTACTTTTAGATTACTATGAATCATCCCTTGAGAGAAAAACGTGATAAATGTTATTTTCCAGCTTTAAAATGTGAATATGATCTGGTTTATATCCTCTTTCAGACAATTGCAAGAAGTCATGTGAGGCTTTTGGAGACAATGCTCCACATTTTCAAACTGCAGATCCAAGCAGACCAGTTACTTTCTTTGCATCTGATTAAAATGCACAAATGGCCTCGGGATGATAACTGTCCTGATACTACATATCAGCTGTTTAACTGAGTCAGTCCTGTGCATGAACCACAGGAGGCAGAACCAAAACAGTTGCACAGGAGTCTCCTGTCTGTTTACAACACCATTCAGTGAGCTTAAAGTCTGAGGTAGATGACCAGTTTGACTTGAAGTGTGAGGACTCACCTTTCCTTTGGGGCTCTTTGTATTTCCAGGGTATAAAAAGATGCCTCCATACATCAGCGTCCTGTGGACATCTGCCACCATGGAGCCAATGTACCGGGCGTTGTAGGGCTCAGTGCCATCCTATGGTCATTCAAAACAGCACATGAGAACAGTTTTGTCTCTTTTCCCTCTAATATTTAAATACTGGCTTCACATGTCCTGACAGGAGTGTTACCTTAGGGAACTTCTTCTTCTCCAGGTACTCTGTGACAGCAGGCTCAAAGTATTTTGCATAACCTTCATTCAAGCTGTAGATCTTTCCTTTCTTCTTGATCTTCACGTCACGATCGACCAGGATGAATTCACCGATTGCCTGATGAGCAAAGAGCAAAAATAGATGCCAATAAGTTCTGTACAAAACTTATTTGATTCAAAATTAATTTGAAAGATGTGTAAGATAACGTTAAACTGATCTTTGGAAGGAGATTGTGATGTTATACTCACAGGATCGAGCATGAAGCAGTTGACTCCATTGCCCGTGGAGAGAACCATCATGGTGGCGCTGCCGTACAGAGCGTAACCAGCTGCTACGAGGTTCCTGCCGGGCTGCAGAGCGTCCTTCTCACAGGGCTCATCATCTGTGTTCTGAGGAGAAATGGTATAAACTAATCATGAACACATTCTACATGCTACAAAACCCTCATCACCAAGGGCAACTTACTTTAATAAAACTGTTATATGGAGTTCTTTTTTATATCTGTAATATTTGTGGTATGAGTTACTCAAAAATAAAGGATAACAACCTTGAAAAACTAATCAAAAAGTAGTTTCTTAGGCTTAAAATTAGCAATTAAGGATCGCGGAATAGCAACATTTATCCTGTGTCTTCACCTTCTTGTAGATGGAAAAGATGGTACCGATGGAGACGAGACAGTCGATGTTGGATGAGCCGTCCAAAGGATCGAAGCACACAATGTATTTCCCCTGAAGGAAGAAGGAAGAGTTACAGAAACAAACGATGACGCAATTTCTTTTGACATGCCCTGAAGACTTTTCTAGTAAACAAACTTGTTATGATAATCACGTTACTCTGCATTTCCTTCTTTGCCGATCAAGAATAGGCTGACTGCTTTCATGACCTGCACTCAGTCAGTTCTTCCTGGTTACTGACCTTCTTCCTCTGAAGATTTTGCACATAACTTCCTGCAAACTGTTGTTGCAGGAATGTGTAACGTGTAGCCCGCTGAGCGTTTGAATCCTTGTGGGTGTGTTCGACAAATGCACAAGTGCCTATTCAAAAAATATTCATTGTTGCTCCCAGGTGTTAAAAGTTCAAGAGTCAAACTCTAACTGTATTCACGGTGCAGGGATCAGAGAAAAAAGTTATATCATCCAATAACTCTCAGAAGAAGTGAAACCAGTCCCTTTTTATTGACTGAACCAGTTTTGCAGGGAAAGATCCCATGATGAGAAAATCCCAAAACAAGACATTTAAATGAACCCAGGGGGAACTGGATGGTCCTGTTTTAGTGTGCCAACAGCTCATACCACAGATAAGATCCTGAATCAATGAATGACAGTTTCAACACTCAAATCTCTAACGTTTGGCTCACATATTTTCTTTAACTTACCCTCATATCTGGCTCGATAATGATGGCCTTTTCATTCTCCTCAGACACCAGCACACAGGAGGAAAAAGACGATTTGATCATGTTGATGACCAGATCATTGGACAGAATGTCCAGCTTCTTCACCTGGTCACCTGTCACATTGGTACTGCCGGCAATGCCATAGCTGATGAGAAAAAAAAAGATAAAGAGCTGTAAGAGTTACAGTAAAGAATGAAGATAAAGATCAGTTGAAAAAAATAATTCTCCAGGTTAGATGAAGAAAAAACTGCAACTGATGCATGACACTGCATTTTTAGACAGCAGACTGATTGAGCAAAGTATTTCTTAAACCCTGAAGTGAATCAGAGCATGTGTCAATAGCCACAAAAAGATTGGTTCAGGTAAAAGATTTATACTCAGGTAGATTTCGAAAGCATATGTCTATTTTTTTTCCAATACATACTGTATATGAGTCTGCTAAACCTTAAGAAACAAGACAGCATCATGCATCAATCTTTGTTTTTCTTTACTTTAGTCCAAACCATAAGCTAAATGGTTTGGAGACTTTTATGGAACTTGGATTTTTACTGTAAGTTAGATTTAAGGTATCAGGGTCGAAACTGCACATAATTACTCATTTTTTCCGAAATGTTACTCTGAAAATAACTTGCATTAACAGTAAATGATACGAGAAAGTGGGCGTGCTAGCTCCAGGTACGCGTCCTCTGATTGGCGCATCAGGAACTCCTGCACAGTTTGTGCCAACGTGGATGACAGAAACTGAAGCATCATTTGATGCTGATTGAGAACACTGACTCTTAATCTGCTCATGCATTAGTACAAATAGTTCACAAAGTGTCCAACTCAGTGTACTCACAGGTGGGCGATGCCTGCTTTACGCACAGCGCAGGAGATGGCTTTAACCGCCGTGCAGAGCGAGTTCAGCAGCGTTGTCAGCTCCCCGGTTCCCTTCGCCTTCCTTCCCTCCTCTACAACGAACCGGGTGATGGTGACCACGTTGGTGTCGAAGGCTGCTCGATCGGACATGTTGGTGGATGGTTTCCTGCAGCCTGTGAGTAGAAGAATGGAGGAAACGCTGCAGGACTTAAATGCTCTGCAACGCGGAACTCCGAGGAGGGAGTGTAAACACAAGGGCCAATCCAGAGCTGCAGGAGAGGAGTGGCCCCGCTGGAAACACGAGCCGCTTTGTACAAACTGACCTGGGGTAGTGATGAAATGATACTTGTACCAATACAGGGATGTGAGCTGAAATAATAGACTCTGTGCATGCCTGTCTGAGAAGTGAGGTTGCGCAAAACCGGTCATGCACTTTACAGAAGGCCTGAAAACAATAGCAGTTTCATCATTCTGACTCCTGATAGTGGTAACACCTATTCTTCCTAAACTGTACAATTTTGGAGGGTTTTTGGTCCAAGACTTCTATCTGTCTTATAGATCTATCTGCCTTTTCCACAAGTACCCCTTCAGGGATGTTTTAACACGCCCTTGACTAGTGTTCACATGCACTTACCTACACCCCACCAACCACCTGTTGGGTAAACTGAAACCAAAATCTTGAGTCTTTCCAGAGAGGTGGAGGCAGCAGAACTTTACCAGTTTTCTTAAGGTGTGTTAAAAAATACATCAATGACACAGCCTAAAGCTTCTGTCAGGAACTTTAGTTTTATATGGGGCCCTCTGTGGACAAATCTGCTTTCTCTTGTACACATTTTAGTCCTGCTTGCTCCTGAAAATATCTCATCTTGCCTTTTTTAAACTCTAATAAATCACTGACTGTGGAAAAAATTGGAGCAGAATGAATCATCTGTCGCCCATACAGCGATTTCTTACATTAAACCACAATTGAGGCAGTGACAAATAAGGGTTGGTATCAAAAATATGATTTAAACTTTTTTACAACATGTTTGATGTTTATTTGAATGTGTAATTTGCATTTCTGTTGGTGTCATAGCATTTTATGACATTTCTACCATTCTTAACCAAATATAAAATAATCTGTCAATTAATGTCATTAATTGTCAAAAGGTGTAACCACAAAAGCATGACAAGTATTAAATAATTCACCTTCCTAGAAGTTATACAAGTGTACTGATGAAAGAATAAGTTTGTTATAAAATATCATCTCAAAGTATATTTAAAATATTTCATCTCTAAACTTGATAAAATGGGTTTTGTTGTACTGCCCAAGACAATAGGCCCCACATAATTTTTTTCTTTATAAATTTAGGTCAGCTGGATTAAAATCATTTGGATTGTATTTTTACAGTTCTGTTCAGAGTTTCTTTTTTGCTTAGCATCAGATTTTTAGGAGAAAAATCGGGAACACCAATTGATATTTACCAGTTACACCAAGTGACCATGTCTTTCATCCAACTATATGAAGTAAATCACTTTTTATGCCAACAATCATTTTTATTTTGATTGTTTAATATAGACTAATTCATTCAAAGTAGCTTTAAGGTCAGGCAATATTTTATCCGTGCACACATTTATTTATCAGTCTTTCTTTTTGGTACATTTTTTTCTTAGCTAGGCTTCAGGGTGTAAGTACCAGATATGACCAGTGAATTTGGTTTGGTCTGGTGTTTTATGTTGATGAGATATTTGCCATAGCCTCAAACAAGCCTATAACTTGCAGATGCAGTAACAAAAAAAGCAGTCATTCACTTTAAATGGATTGTTCCAAATAGGTCAGATGAACACTCCGCTTTACTTATTTATAAAATTATTTGATGAAAATTCTATTGTTTCAGGTTTCAGTAATGACACATAAAGCTTAGACATAAGCATGCTTTTTAGACCTGTTTGTTGAATGAAATTACACGCAAACAAAAACAGGTATGCAATACTCTACCATCAGGAAAGTGTAATCTAAGTTTTTGGTAATAGCTTTGAGAAAATTAACTGAGTAACAAAATTATTAACCTTACTTTGAAAATATTTGTGTTTTATAAACGTAAAGGGGATAAATGAAGGCTACTGGTTTGGCTACTTTTTTCTTTCTTTCTCTCTCTCTCTCTTTTTTTTTTTTTTTTTTAACAGCCTGTCAGTCACAATTATATAGAACTTGGTCTACCGTTAAAGTATAAATTTTTAGGTGCCCTGAATTTGCCCTGCAGTCGTTTAGTCATAAACAGGATCTACCTCTATCTATAACATTTGACTGAGCTCTCAGCTAACAGTTTTGTTTTCCTGTCAAAGTAAATGGCCACAAGATGGCGGCCTTGCCCGTTTAAATTTGTGGGACGCCCTCGTTCCAAACATTGTTTTGAAAATTGTTAAGGAGTCATGTTTTATAATTAAACCACCACATAACCCATCGAATAAGTAAATATTTATGTCATATGGAGAGTAAAACGCCCTTTAAAATACTGAAATCTGGCTATGCTTAATTTTGTCAGCCGTTGAAAATTAGTCCCCCGAAACGAAGATAGTTCTTTGTCGCAGAACAATTAAAACAACTCAAATATTAATGCGCCAATATAAAAGTTCTATTTTGGAGAACGTTACAAGGACTACATTCTTCCGCGGAAGGTGAACATCTGTAAGAATGAGTTTCTAACGTCCCAAATCAACAGAAACAGGATTTATCAAGCAACCGTTTGTATATAATATGAGCACATTTCACTTAGCTATTCTAGAAAAGACTCTAGAAAAGACTTAGACTCAGGAGTCCGAGTCTTCCGACGAACTTAACATTAACCGATATCGGTTTAAGAGTAACCTTACGGATCAACTATCACTTTAATCGTTTTTTAATCCAACTTCGAGACTCCTCTTGGCTACAAAGTGAGCAGCGCTGCTGTTCTGCCCTCTGGAGTTCACAGACAGCACAAAAGTAGGTCGACCTTTCAGCAGGTAAGCTCACTGCACCTGTAGGCTACTCACCGACTGACCTTCATATTAGCACTGAGAGCTTGTTTGGGACCTACTGCGCATGTCCGCTGGTTAACAACTTGCTGCTGAGGCGGACAAGTACAAAGAGGCTGAACGTGTTGCAGACGGGACGTGCCGTGTGCTACAGGGGCGAAAGTAGAGTTTGGCGTTGAATTACCACCTTATTCGGACCATTTATCCTCCAAGAATTTCACCCCAGCGATTACTAATTGATTACACCAGGGGAAGAAGTTGCATTAAAGTGCAAACACAGCTTTGGAGGCACTTGGCGTCTGGTAAGTTCAGCGCTGTACACTGTCTTGAAACTTGTCAGAAAATGCAAGATATGCGATTTGTCGTCTTTCTCAAGTTTTTCAAGCTGGATTTGTCTGAATGTTTGCATGCATGACCACTACCTTGTATGTGCCTTTGGGTTTAACGCGCATCTGATGCGTGTTCTGGGTCAGGTGGTGCTGCAGAGACACAGACCAGACAATCCCATGAAGCGCTGCTGGTTAAGCAGGATTATGTTTAAAGTCATATGGCGTTTTGTATCTTCTTGGATTGTGTTAATCGGCTGTGTTTTCTGTCCCTCGACCTAATACTGCTTGTTCACGCTAGACAGGTGTCACGGAAAGGTGGAAGTGACTCACATGCTTCATGCTGAACTTTGATCTCCAAGTGCTGGGAAATGGCGAAGGAAAAGTCTGTTAATTCATCAGGATTTAACCTGTGAGCTAATAGTTGTTGCTGAAAATGATTTTGCTTTAAAAACACTGAGCTACTTCTTTTGTGATCTATTGTATGACCTCAACTGACTCATCTTTGCTATGGATTTACCAGCTTACACTGCTTTCAACCACAGTCAAGAACACCTTTTTAACCACCTAAAAGAAAAATATCTTTCCCTTTCCCATACTTGGTTTTATTAGCAGCAGAAAATACAAACCCATGTCCAACTTCTAACAAATGTGGCTAAACAACTTTTAACCCAATCTCAAACTACCTCTTCTTCTGATTTTGCATGCCACTACGTATTGTAATGTTTGTGGTTAAATCAGAAGGTGAAAGCTCTGCTAAAGCTTGTCATTGTAGGAACAGCATAAAGGGGATAGACTTGGAAGGTGGTCTTCTATTGTATTTGCTAGAGAGCAGGGATCAAATAGAGGGCCCTTCATCCTCTGCTGGGCTCAGAAGCTTTTCTACTTTTCTTTAAAAGATAAAGTGCTGAGTCGATACGTCAAGAGGAAGAATATGAGCTCTGTGACTGAGGTTTAATGAAATTCTTTGGCTTCCAGTGTGGCACTTTTGGCATATATACCTGAAACCATTTTTCTACACTTTGGTATAAAAAGAATACTTTTCATCAAGGAGACCTAACAAAGCATTCCTCAAACATTTTTAATCAGTCAAAACTCAAAATGTCATGTAGACACATTTCTAGAGCCGTAAAAGTCATGAAGCATAAAAAAATGTTCGTTACTTTAAGCTCAGTTGTATGTCATGTGTTTCAGATGTAATCCATTGTTTTAAGCCATGTAGCTAAGTCAAAACAGCCTGATTCTTTACACTTAACTGCACTAAACACTTGTACAAAGACTTAGTCACATGAGGGCAAAGTATTAAAATCACCTCTCAGGAAAACATATGCAGCACTATCAATAAGCTGGTCAAAAATAAACTATTATAGTGGACACGAAACCCTCCTCAACCAAAGTTTACCTCATAATCTATCCTTAAATGTAGAATTTCTTGGTTTGGCTGGAGTTTTTTCTCTGTTTGTCCTTGACAGTTTAGCCAACAGGTTGTGTTTTGGAAACTGCAGCCAGCAGCTTGGGCCTGTTTATGTGCTGCCACCATGAACTGTACATGACATACGGGACATTATGTCTTCGAAATGTTGTCTGTTCATCTTCCATGCATTACTGGGGGATTTGCAACCCAAAAACAACACTGTTTTGCTATATTTTACAGGATACATGTATAAATAGATATACTTCAGGTGTTTTTAACAGCTGTATTAGACTTCAAAGTTATTATTTTTTACATTGAAGAACATTTTAAGACACATATAACTTGAAATGTGAGAACCAAACTGAGCTTCCTAAGTGAAAATAAGAATTTGTGACTTTAAGAGAAGTTCATTCAAAAGCTGACTGACAGGAAATAACTTGTTTTACTGACCAGTTATAAATGAAATGCTAATGACTTGTCTCAGTTAGCGCCAACCATTCATAGCAGATGGCTTTCTGTGGATGAGTCTGGTCCTCTTGGCGCTTTCTGCCTGGCCATAAAGTTTTTTTGTTTCCCTGTTCCCAAGTCCACTCTTGGTTGACACCTGTTCGATCAATCGAAATAGTACATCAGAAAGAAGGGCCTAGCTAGTGACATGCAGCCATGGCAGAGTCTGGTGCTGCCCAAGGTATCTGCCTGTTAAGAAAAAGTTTTCTGTACCTCTGTTGCCAAGTTTGGTGATTATTTTAGATAGTCTGACAAAAAAGTGTCTATACCTGCTCTTAGTGGTAAGCTAGTGTAAACTAGAGGTATCCAGCTGCGACAGATGACTGTCCATTATGAATTTCTAGTTCTGGGTTACTTTTCTGCCTGTTTTTAAAGATATTTTTTCCATTTTGTCTTTGTCCCCCATCCTGTAATGGCAGATCACGTTAGAATCGTATCTAATTTCTGATCGTTGGGTCCAGACCTACTCAGTATGACAAGCTAGCCATGACTCTGGTGCTGCTTATGGTTTCTGCCTGCTTAGAAAAGTTGTTTTGTGATTTGTTGCCAAATTTACTTCTTCTCTCAGTGAGATTTTTTTGTGGTTATTCAAGTTTGAGATACAATAAAGTTTATTCTGAGTATAAGCTTTCGGTAGGTTTTGAGGAACTTTAGCCAGTTTAGATTAAGCTTTTTGACTTGGTTTTCTGCATCGAAAGCAGGATCTGTTTTATTGCTATGAAAAGAGTTCTTCCCAGTCTGTTTTTATTAGCATACGTAGCACATTGGCAGCTCATGTGCCTCTTGTTTATCTGACGTTCACAGCTCATACCTCATATTGTAACAAGCTTAGTCTTAAATCTGTACATTACACATGTTCCTCAGCAACATGCAGAGCTTTCCACAGCCTCTCACTGGATTCCCTCAAACACATAAGCAGGATTGGGTGGGGGCACAGCCTGGTGTTGGTTGGTACATCAGGCTTAGCTCAGCACTCCAGGTCCCCACATCAGACTCGGTCATGCAGCCTCTGTGGACATATGGCAAGGGTCTCTCAATTAACACCTTGGTGAGACGACCCCTCTGTCCACATGATCAAAGCTGGGCCTCCTCTGCTCGGAAGTGTCACCCCCGACCTCCACCTCCCTGTGATTATGACTCCCATCCCTCCACTGTTTGCTCAGTGAGAATGACTTCCACTCCGCTTCCCTGTCTGAGCGGGTTTCATGTCAAATCTGGCCCCCATGAACGCTTTTTGTGGAGTCCTTCAGAGGACTTTCCTCTGTAATTTTAAGAGGACTGAAAACAGAGTTGTAATTTGGGCTTTGGTCAAACATCTGTGCATTCTTCTTTCCCAGTTATGCCTCTCTTGCATGTTCTGGTGCTTAAAATACAACTTTTTTGGCAGTTTTTGCTTCAGAAGATGAGTTTTTTGGTACCCCTCAGTTCTCTGATATGAGATGAAAACCACTCAAACTGGTCTCGGGGTTTGACTGTGGAGGTGAAGGGAGTTGTTACAGCTGTTCATGCCTCAGAGTGTGGGATGAAGACCTACATGAGCTGCAGGGTCTGCCCTGTTATTACCAGATCAAACTGCTTTAAGTGGTAGATCCACTTAAACTAAACAATTAGGTCTCCCGTCAGAAACCAAGTCTCTCCAAGAGCTGTGACAAAGTGAGTTTCTGATATCCTCCAAATATTACACACACATAGCCCATCAGAATAAACCTCTTAAAACGAAACAATAACAAGAGCAGCACAGACTTATACTCAGAGCTTTCTGAATTTAATAAAAACAACAACAACAAAAAGAAACTTGGTGCTGGGGGAATCCTCCTAAAAGATTTGTTGGGGACCAGCTGCCCGGCCAGGCACACATTGTTTGTAAATTTGCGAGGAAGTCATTATTGGAGTGATCAAAGGTCTGGCAACGCTGCTTGAAAATCTTTTTAATTCAGTACTTAGTGGATTAGGGGCTTAACAGAGTCTGAGATGGCCTCAGATGGATTTGAAAGACTTTGTGTAGACTGGGACTGAGTGGGTAAAGATTATCAATTTGACTGCTTCATTGTTTTTAATATGAATCTGCAGAGTTTCTGGTCCTATTTAAACTGTGACGCAACGTGAGATCAAACACTCAGGCTCCAGTTATTTGACGTTTTGGCTGCAGTGTGTAAGCACAAAGGTTTAGTGATGGTGGAACTTTTCTGTGGATTTGTAAGAGGCTATTGATTCAGCAACGTCTCAGTGACTCATGAGAGTGAGTGAAATGCTGATATCTTGCTTTAAAGTGTTTGTGAGGACTGACCATTTTTGGTGTTGATTGCAGTGACCCCTTTGGCCAGAATTGGTAGTGTTTTTCTAGAACAAAGACTCAGTTGAGCACCCACAGTCGTACAGACGCAACTCATGCAAAAGCAAGCATTTGTTTTGGAGAGCAGATTAGGGCTGAATGATTTAGGAAAACAATCTAATTGCGATTTTTTTTTGATCCAATGTTGTGAGTATGATTTGGCATACCAGTTGTTTTTTTTTTTTTTTGGGGGGGGGGTCCTTTATCTTCTGAATAATTCACTGAACACAAGAAATAAATCATTCTACAGTATGACCAACACGACAATAGATGCTTTTGACATATACACAAGTCTTCCCTGCACTTATTTATTGAAAAACAAAAAAGAAACCTGGAAAATTTTACTGACCTCCAGTTGTCAGTGAGAGTAACAAACCATACTGAATAAAGTGAACATGGGGTATGGCTCTGCCAGCCACAATCATTCTACTGTATGGATCTCAGTAGCTCACAGGTTTTTTTTGCCAGAAAAAAACAGCAGACTGAGTTTTGCTGGTCTTAAGGGAGAACAAGTACAAGTTACTTTATTCGCTTCAGGTCTCTATACATGAGACTTTTAATTTTTTAAATGGCAGTCTTTGGGATTTGAAAATTAAATTCCATAACACTGTAATATTGGTTTAAATCCGATTAATTGTTCAGCCGTAGACCAGAGCAAGGAGGTAATGTATTTATTTTATGGATGCACAATATAGGACTTTTTGTCGATATCTGATATGCTGATATATAACTCATTTAGATTTAGCCGATACCTGTGTTTTTTCTGCGCACATAATTTCAGAGATCATCAACTCTCTTCTGTATTGGAAGTAGCGTTTGGTATTATGGTGCATACTCTTATCATATTTGTTATGTCATATTTATTTCTTATGCAAAATATGAAAAAATATATACTTGAACTGTATATTTATTTATGACGATTTTTGCTTTCAACCAAAAGAAATTCAAAAACCAGGGCAAATTTGGCCAATTTCATAATTGACAGTCTGTAAACATGACTTCTGTTCACAAGGAACATATGAGAACTGTACATTAGGGCTGCACGATTATCGCAATCGCAATGTCAGCACATGCAATTACGTAATCGCAAAAGAGGTTATCGCAATCGCAATGTCAGCACATGCAATTCAGATTTTTCGCCATGATAACCAAGCAAGTCTGTAGACTCATTATGACACAACTTTTTTTATTAAATCGCAAGCACAATCGCAATCGCAATATTGTCCACCTAATCGCAAATCGCACCTTTTCCCCAAATTGTGCAGCACTACAGTACAGCAATCAAACCCAAATGGAATAAAATGGTTTACTTTGGTAAATGGTAAATGTGCGTAAAGTAGTCAGATACATGTACCTTACAGACTGCTGCTTAAATTCAAGTTTGATTAAAAACAGGGGCCAAATCTGGGATTACTCAATCTGAACTGTGCAAACAAAATTGCAAAAAGTTCAAAAAATATCTGCAGCTTCAGCCCATTATTTTATGGGTTTATTGTATCAAAGGAATCTGGAGTGTTGGCTGATATCCGGTATTTTATTTTTATATAGATAATGTGCCGATAATATCGTGCACCCTTATTTATTTGCAGTTCTTGAAGACTTTTTTCCTTCAAGAAAGACAGATCTTGCTTTTCACTGCTAAACTTAAACAAAGGGACTTTGGGTTTACGTGCCATAACTTGATTCCTGTTCTCCCAGGAAAATCACACCCAACCACAGATAATCAGAAAAAGCAATGCAAAATAACTGATTCTGGTGATGTTAATCTCATTTTAAATCCTAGTTTATGAATGGGCAAATACATAAAAGTGAGACTATTTCAAGACCACTTTAAATCCTGTCAGTGCCTCTAACTGACTTGTAATTCTGGCCTTTAAAGTTATTTTAGGCGTAACAAAGTGTAACTCAATATCTCTACTCTCACTCTGCTCCTAATGAAAAAGCTCTTCTGCTCCTTTGTGTCCAGAAATAGCTGAAGATGAGAGGAAGCTTTGTCTCTGTGATGATAGACTTGATAACCCCTGTTTGCCTCCAAGGCTTGTGGAGCTGAAGCCCCCGTTACTGACATCTGCTGGGGTCATGAACTGAGGTAACTGTCAGCCGGTGCATCACGAGAGCAAACACACACAAGTGCAGAAGTCTAAAACTCACAAACTGTCACTTTGAATCTCACACAGTTTTCCTGTTTGAGATGTTTTGTGCGGACAGTGTTGTTGAGTAACAATTGTTTCAATAAATGTCAGATGATTCATACCTGCGTGCTTCAGCTTGTGTGTGGAGGAAAAGTTGTGGTGGTGAATCTGACTTGTGGAGGTTTTTCTCTGCACAGCTGGGATTAACCCCGGCTAAACCTTGAAGTGTGTTTCACAAAGATGTTATGTTTCCTGGTATGTTAATCTCTTTCTTTCAATCGTTTCTATGCTCGGTCATCATGTGCGCTGTATATCAGAGGCCATCGGTATTTCTTGAGTTACAGTCTCTCAGCTGAGTCTCTTTCCCATCTTTAACAGACCTTATCTCTCACCACTTCCTACTTATGGAGAGTATATTGGTCTGTGTTTGACCCACCTTTCCTAAACATTACCTGAACCCATTCAGGTTAATCTGTGACGTTTAAAAACACTTCACACTCTGCTTCACTCAGCATGTTGACACACACTTAAATGGTTTTATGGAGTCGTACAGATCTTGGTGTTTGAATTATTTCGGACAAACATGGCTCAGACTGTGTGAAGTGAATTCATAACACACTTTACAGACACTCTAAGAAATATGTGCGCAGCTTGATGAGGCTTGTTCTAAATGTTTTTCTCTGCCACTCCTCCGCTGTGGTCAAATATCAAAACAAATATTTGACCACAATGTGAGGAGTGGCAGAGAAACCAGAATGTGGAGGGGCAGGAAACCCTTAAAACACCTAATTATCTTTCACTGACTCCTGCATGCTTCAAGAAAAATGTGTTTTACTGCTCTTAAAAGCTGAAAATAGCTCAACTTACACACTGAGTAGAAGAAGGTTTTACTGCATTTACAAAAATACTTTTGCTTCATGAATTTATTTTAGATTGCTGTTAAATTTTTACATCAAACAAAAGCAGGAGACGTCTTTTGAAGATATGACAGGGTACTACTCAGTTAGGGCAGTAATTAACAGCTGGGATGGCTTTTTTCCCTAATTTTTTTTTCTTTTAGGATTTTTGGAATGACGATTGGATTAAAATTGTAATCCTTCAATATTGCCAATTTTGCAATATTTTTTCAGTTTGCTTTTTTAACACCAGACCAAGTTAAAAAGTTTAATGATGATGTTTACAATACTGTCTATCATGAGCCATATAATCCTCAAAAATCATGTGTCAGTTTTTAAGATTTACTACTTTTTTCCAACCCAGCTTATAAACAAAGACTAAAATGAAGGACTTATGCTGTTCAAGGCAGCCTGTAACTTGTGAAAGCTCACTGGAAAGGCAGTCCAACTCGTAACTTCCGATCTGTTAATTAGAAGTGTGGTCGCCACAAGAACTGCTCCCCCTGGTGACTGGCTGCAGTGTAGGTAAAAAAATCTGGCTATCCAGTCATTCCAGATGGGCTGTGGTCAAACTTAAAAAAATTAATACACCTCGTAGAAATGTTTCTCACGTCCGATTGTTGTGGTGATTTGAAGATATTATTTGGCTGCATTGTATTGAAGTCCTCTTTTTTTTTCTGAAGAGTTTCATTTTCATTAGTTGTACAAGGTTAAAAATGAGGCTTTACGTAACGTTAAACGATGATTGACAGCTGCCGTTCTTGTGTATTTTATTCAGGAACTGTAAAATATGTCGGAAGGTAGAGTCAAGAAGTGATTAGACTCTCGAAAGAAAAAAAAAAGTATTATTTTTGTCACCAGGCTCCACTCAGATTCTCCCAGAATCCCTCAACGTCTCTAGTGTGCAGACTCTGGCTGCCGTACAATGGTAAATGGCTGTCCTCTCTGTATACATGTACATAACTTATTTTGGTCACAGCAAGGTATTGCGCAAACGTTTTTCATCTGCTAATGTTAAAGCATCATTTGCAGCTGCTCTAGCGTTAGCTAGTTTTCGGTGCATTGATCAATACAAAATATGTTTGAATATAACAACAAATACCGTGAAAAGTATAAGCTTTTTTTACCTTTTGCCAAATTTCCCCTCCTTCTATTTCACTCAACTGAGGAAGTCTCAGGCTCCTTTGGTGATTGAAATGAGATTTTATGTCTGTAATGTTGGTTTGAATTCCTTGCGCCAACCGAAGTCGTAATTTGCTGCTTTCAGGTCAGAATTCGGAGACTTCAACGGAGAAATTTCTGATTTACAGGTTGCCTTGAACGCAGCATTCAATTTGATAATAGGTTTTGAAAAAAAAAAAAATCGTGGTTAAAAATTGGTACTCAAAAAAATCCTGACACTACAACGCATCTAATTTTATCTCCCACCCCTACAAATTAAAGAAAAGTTAGGTCCCATAGAAAAGTAAAATGAAAAAGAGGTTGAAATATGCAAAATGCAGCCTGCAGAAGTGCCAACCAAAAAAAATTGCTTCTGACAAGGATCGCAAGCTTCTGCTTTACTAATGTAGGCAAGTAGTCATGTTTCCAATTCTTCAAAAGGTGATCACAATGTTAACAGCTTTCTTCATCTGACTTTACAAAAAGAAAAACCTCAGTGAATCTAAAAATGAAAGGGACGTCTTTGTGTCAAAGGAAGGTGTCGGTTTTTAGAAACAGCACCTCCTCTGCTTGTTATTATCCCGTCAGAACTTCTTGTGAATGAAAGACAAGTCTTCAGAGAAAGGGAGGAGTGACACGATCCCGCCTGCTTCTTGTACGCTAAGCAGGACAAGGCAGGTGCAGAGGGAACTGAGGGCTCAATTGATACTGTGATAATCCCTCAACTATGCAGGCATGCACAGACTTTGCCTCTCAAGTTGGAGCATTCCTCAGAAAGGGAGTTTGAGATATCATCAGTAAACAGGCTGTAAACATATTACATTATTAACCACTAACCAGTTTCCAGTAAATGCTTGAAATGCTCATTAATCTGGCAAGATCAACAAAATTCTGCACCAAGAGCAACCCGACAGATTATAAATCAACCAAACATTTGGCAGATAAAGCTATGGTTGAATAACCGTCAGTCTCAATCCATCCACTGTAAATCAAACTATAATTGAAAGAAGAAAGGAGTGTCTCACTCTCAAATGATAGATTTGGGTGGAGTATCCCTTTTAATGAGAGTTTTCTTTTCTTGTGTAGCTTTTTGCCCAAAGGCTATTCCCGTGAAAATGCTTCCTCACTCCCCTGAACCCAACGAAAAGCCGCTGTCTGCTGCCAGTGATGCCACTGTTTACAGCCGAGCCTCGCCGGCTGGTCACCAGGCTGCTCATGTTACAGTCTTCCTCACTGGCTGGTATTGTCAGGTTACAATGTGAGTGTGTGTGTGGTGTCTGAGCGGCTGCGTCGGGATTGGCTTGTGAGCGGCTGTGTGAGACAGCGCTGGGTGACGTCTCCTTGTTTAATCCCTCGTTTCTCTCCGGGATGGTTTCTTTCTGAGGGAGCAGGTGAGGATTCAGGAGGAGGAAATGCTGAACTTAAGGGATTTTAAGACTATCAGTGAGGTGAGTGCAGGATATATGTAAGGAAATTACAACTGTTTCTTTTATTTTTTGAGCTGCATATTTGAGTCCATGCAACCTGCAGATCACTGTGGACCATTTGTGCTGCCTAACACTAAAGTAAAGAAGGAATTGCATTATTGCTGAATACATAGGTATTTTTGCCTGCTGTATTTGATACCAACTCTGATGATGTTTGTATTTATCAGCTTTTGCAGTCTTGTTTCCAGTTCTTTTTGTCAGAGCTGTGACGTTTTGGGAGTTTGTGAGAACCAGTGTGTTGAGTGGTTACTTCTGGTTGTTGGGGGTGGATGAGGGGTTTTTGTTGTGTCTTCAGCTGCCTTCCCTCACATTCCCAGGACAGATTGAGTCTCTCAGACCTGTGGCTGTTTTGACTGAAATGTGTCATATCACTCATTGGATCTGCTTTCTGTGTAACTGTGGTGCTGACTGTGCCGTGCATTTGCCTCTTTGGTTGAAGTGTTGCAGTGCTGCTTGGGTTGCAGTGGCCTTAAAAACCATGCTGTATCTTATATAACTGATCAGTTGGGTATAACGGTGTGATGAAGTAGAGGAGGCACAAGTGTCTATTGTCTTATTTGCCTGTTTCTAAGTGGACTTTGGTAACAGAGTGTGGAGAAACTCAAAGCTCAGCTGCTAAAGATGGAGCAAGAGTTGAAGGAACACGGACAATTTAAGGACATTTTGCCAGTTGACATTTAATTTTGCTGAAAACCCAGGCCAGACAGGTTTGGATTGAGAAATAACTATTACATATTACAATTTTGTTCTGGCTGGAACAATTTCTGGAACAGGTTTTTTGTTGAGCAGCACAAAAGATCCATTTCTCAGTAGATCCTCAGCTGACATGTCAGACTATGTAGGGATGGGTACCTTTCACATTTGAATCAATACGGTACCGATTCCCGGTACCTGGCAATCGGTGCTGCTACTCAACGGTACCAATTTTCATTCCTTTTTTGTGTTTATGGGGAAAAAAAATCAATTTGTTTAATAATAAAGTATACATTTTATTCAATTGAAATTATTTCTTCTCCATTATGTAACCTTTCAATGCTGTGTTCATGTACAGCATGTAAAATTGCCTACTCTTTCACTCTCTCACAGTCACAAGGATGCATTTAGGTACCTAAACATGGTACCTTTTGATTTTACATGAATCGATACCCAGTACTTTTGACAGAATTTGGTCGGTACCTATAAAAGTACCTGATTCGGTACCCATCCCGAAGACTATGACAAGGAAGGAGCGCGGCCTGTCCTCATTGATGGCTCTGTAGAGTTTGGCTTAGAGATAGGTACCAAATTAGGTACTTTCATAGGTGCCGACCGAAATCTGTCAAGAGTACCGGGTACCGATTTATGTAAAACCAAAAGGTACCATGTTTAGGTACCTAAATGCATCCTTGTGACTGTTAAGGAGTGGAAGAGAAGGCAATTTTCCTTGCTGGCCATGAACACAGCGTTGCAAGGTTATATATTGAAAAATACATTTGTTAAATTGAATTTTTTAAATATATTTTATTACCAAACAAACTGATGTTTTTTTAATCATATAAACAAATAAAAACTAAAGAAGTGCTGAAAATTGGTACCGCTGAGTACTGATAATTGCCAGGTACCGGGCATCCGTACTGTATTGTTTCAAATGTGAAAGGTACCCATCCCTAGTTTGGCTCCATTTCTTTCTTATTTGTTGGCCATTTTTGTTTCATTTCTTTCTTTAGTGTTCTCTTTCTTTACGTTGTTTTTTTTTCTCTTAATATGTGTAAATTTGTTTTGCTCTATTCAGCCTGCATCAGTTATTTTCCTTCCTTTTCTTTTACCTTATATGTTTGATTGTTTGCTTTAATTTCTGTATTTTTCTTTTTGTTTGTTTCTTTCTTCATTTTTCTTTTTCTCCCAGATTTGTCTTTTTCTATCACTTTGTCATTCATCCTTTCTTTTTGGTATTAATTTTCTCTTTTTTTGTATCTTTACTCGTGTTGCCTCTCACTGGATACAGTGAACTTTTTTATTTGTTGCAATACCTTTCTTTTACATTTTATATGAAGGACAAAGGATAGTTCACATTATTTTTCCGTTCATGTGGCGAACTCGTACTCTCAGGTAAAGACTCTCTGAAGCAGTCTCCTAAAGTCGTGTGTTTACTTTCTGGAGGTTTTTCATAAAATCTGTCTGCGGTCTCTTGCCTTTGATTCGCCGTATAAACTTTTTCCTTGAAGAAGAAGATGAAGAAGGAGAAGGTTGGGCGTTTCTCAGTAAACTGTTAAACTGCAGCAGTAAATGATTTCCTCCTGCGGTCAGTGGGGCTTTGTTTACAGTGGAGATTGACTCCCTGGTGACACCATTGATCTTATCTGCTGCGGTTGGAGCTCCTGTGCACATGAAGCCCTGCTGTCAGCACGCTGAGGGGGAGCGTCTTTAATATGAGACCGTGTTTTAGCATCCTTAATTACAGGGAGAAAATACATGATGATCTATGTGTTGATTAGCACGTTTTTAATGTAATGATTAGCTCTGATTATCTTGTTAAAGGGATTTTGTCCTTTGATGATTTAATGTGTAGAAATCTGCTGTTTTTAATTCACTAAATGATGGCTTTTATGGTTTTAATGTGTCTGACTTTAGCCCTCCTCACTGTGCTGAGCTGAAGTCAGGTTAACAATGCCGCTGCACGCTCTCAGGTTTCAGTTTCCACAAGGTGTGGGGCAGATCTCCATGGCCACGCCGTCCACAGCCATTCCCCCTGACCTGTCCTGTGTTTCTATCAGTGTACAGAGAGCACACGGTCTGCAGGTCTTTCTCAAAACAGATTAAGACAAACATTTATTGGACAGACACAGACCCTGAAACAGCTGAAACAAAGTTTAGAGATATAGATGTGTTGAATTCTGGACCAAACCTCTCATTTTTGTCTAAACTGTTGGATTTGTTATCTCTTTCAGCACAGCTCTGCTCAAAAAACAGGTGTGATTCATGAAACTGGTGATGAAAAAGGAGCATTACATAAAAGTATTTTGTATTATAGATTGTGCCATGAGTCTTCTTTATCTTACTTTCAGGCTGACATGGTTTAATCTGTTTTTAATTCATCTGATATCTCTATCACAGTGAGCTCATACTGAAAACAGGACATGTCGCTGAAATGTTTCATGGCCATGTTTTGCCCTCAGATGTAATAAATTATCTCACACATTTCCACTTCATCAGCCGCTCATTGTTGCTCCAGCTTCCCTCCCTTCCTTTATCGTATGGCTGTTTTACATATTCAGTGACATCTGCCGCTGAACCTCTCCACCCTCAGCCTAATGCTGATTGTCTGTGCCCTCCAGCCCTGCTGGAATAATAGCCGAGCACGGGTCACCACTCGAGTCAATATTTGTTCATGGACATCGCCTTCTGGGCGTCTGTTCATCAGGGATGGTTAGTGAATCTAAATTCAGGATACAGACTCATCAGATAGTCACCAGCCAACGCAGGAAAATAATGCCTGTGAGGGAGAGGAGTAGAGAATCTGTATTTTCAAACATCAGTTTAGCTTAGTTCAGGCTCTCCAGATAAGAGTGTCCTGCTGTAGCTTTAAAAACTTGATTGTTACTGTTTCTAATGGTGGATTTTAAAGCTACTGTGAGACTTTTGACGCCCCCTGTGAACAAAGTGGTATCTCTTTGTTGATCTTGTCCTGGGAATGCTACAAGCTCCTGAAACAGATTGAAACTCATTGTTTTGCTTCTTTATGGCAAACACAAGAAAAAAGCTCAATTTTTGTATTTTAGTTTCATGTTGGTAACTGTTATGAGAGGGTATGTGTCAACCCAAACTGTTTTAATCAAGCTAAATACATTTTTCACTTTTTTCCATGTTGATCCATTTTACAGTTAAAGAAAAGTAGAAAACATGAAAAAAAAAAAATGCAAGCGATACTGCTTTCTCCAGAGGGGGCGCAAAAAACAACACAAACAGAAAGTTCTGCACAGGAGCTTTTTACGCAATAATTTCTACTTTAAAACTATCTTTTTCTACTTTAACAGTCAGATATATTACTGTTGATTTTTTTTTCTGTAGAAAATATCAAGAAAAACCCTTACAGTGGTTTGCGGGAGTATGCTTTTAAAGCTACCTGTCTGTTGCTGATGTTTTTTTTTGCATTTGTAGGTCAAAAAAGGTATCAGTATTAGGGCTGAGTTACGCTGACAACTTCGCGATTCGAATCAGTTTTGATTCTTTAGGGTGGGATTCGATTCAATATTGGTTTAAATTCTTTGATTTTTATTTTTCATGCCCATGTAAACATACGAGTGGACAGCGTGGCCCCGCCATTTACCATTGGGTTAATGGTTTATAAGCTAAAATACCCCGTCACAGGCGCAGCTATTGTAGCCATTGTGCAAGCAGAGTCTGCGCAGTAGATATTGTGAGAGATTGTGGGAGAATCTGAGTGGAACTGGGAGACAAAAACAGTAATCATTTTTTTTTCTTTCAAGAGTCTTATCACTTCTTGACTCTACCTCCCGACTTATTTTACAGTCCCTGGAGAAAACACACGAGAACGGCATCCGGCATCATTGTTAAACGTTACGTTAAACCTCATTCTTAATCTTGTATAACTAATGAAAACGAAACTTTTCTGAAAAACGATGACTTGAATACAAGACAGCCAAATAATATCTTCAAATCACTACAACAATCAGACGTGAGAAACATTTCTAGGAGGTGCATTAATTTTTTAAAGTTTGACCACAGCCCATGTGGAATGACTGGAAAGCCAGATTTTTTAACCTATACTGCATCCAGCCACCAGGAGGAGCAGTTTTAATGGAAACCTCACTTTGAGCCGAGCAAGTGGACATCCATTTTTTTTTACAGTCTATGATGTCACCTCACATATTGGGGCAATAAAACAACCCAAACATCAGACTTCAAGGCTGAAGTAGCTGGCTTTACACTTTTGCTGCTGCTTTGGCTGCCATCTTGCTGTTGTTGAGTCTCATGCGGCCCTCGTCCTTACAACGCAAATAACATTCACAGCACATCCAACTTGCCAGGAGGTGAATCCATTCAGAGGATTTGCAGAATCATTGTTGAATTGAGTGAGGAACTATTGTGATGCATCGATTAATCAATATTTTTACCCACCCCTAATCAGCATTAATCTAAGTCTGTTTCATACGCTACTGAAACCCCTTCAGAGGAGCCTTGAAAACATTTCTGAAGTATTTTAGAAGAGTGTGAAGCACTTTGAGTTATTTTCAGGGATTTTAATTGAGTATCAAGTTACTGATTGCTAAGAATTTGCTTGTACATATTTTTTGTTTTGATTTTCCATCAGGCAGGAAAAAAGGTAGAATAACAACCTGTGGTCTCATCATGTTCTGTTCATTTATGAGGATACATCAGCCACTACGGACACCTTTTACAAGGCATTTGCCATGACTGGATACAAAGCTGACAGGTTGTAAGAAAGTTGATGAAGCGACCTTTCTCAGACTGGCAAATTTGGCCAACAGTTTGTCTGCAGACCAGCAAAATCAGTGGCATCTGAGCGGATGTTTTCTGCCCACTTAACCTGCTTGAGCTCCTGACTGACACTTGTCGAGCACCGTGTTTGGAAAGTTGCCCAATACAAAGCTTGTTTTAGCAGAAAACTAAAGAAACGGCAGGATAATGTGGTCCAAACTATGAAACTTTCTAAAGTTTGGGCACCTACAGTTTAGCAGTGTGCAGAGACTGTAGTCCACAAACCAGATGGCCCAGGTTAAGTACCAGCCTGTGGCCTTCCCCACTCCCTTCCCAGTTTGCTACTCTCACACTGCCCTATCCGTAAATAATGGCATAAAGAAAAGTTTGATTAAAAAAATTCTTAAAGTTGGATCAGAAAGACAGGTACAGCAGTCAGTTATTCACTCAGATTCTGTTTCAGCCGTATCGAGAGCTGTCAACGCTTGGAAAAAACACGGTGGCTGTCTAAACATGACTTTTCATGACTGATAAAAGCGACGCTGAATAATTTTGACAGCGCTGTAAGAACCCTTGTTTTTCTTTTTCCCCTCCCTCTGAATCATTCCCAAAGGTGACATCGAAAAATTCCCAGAATACCCTGGGAGATAATCCCTTTGTTTGGCGGGAGGATCCCCTCTTCCACCAAAAACAGTGAGCAGCCATAATGCCACAGTGTTTCCACTGGAATGTCACTGCTATTGTCGACCAGAGTGACTCCCACTGGGAAGACACCCCCGCCTCCTCACCCCCCTCACCCTCCTCACTGCCAACACAATACAATGTGTTGCATTCGAGCTATGAAGGCATGCTACTGTTTTCGTAGCCTGTGACCCCGTGACCGCCAGCTCAGGCCCGGATAATGAAAAAGACGACACGGAAGTCATTAGTTAGTCCCACAGTTGGTACAGCTTCCTCTGCCTAACGCCTCGGGGAATTCTCTCTTCAACTTTTTATTTTATGACAACTTTTTAGAAAATACTGAAGATTGTTCATCCTGTAACAAAAAGACACAAAATGCAGTTCCTCTTTTTTTACTAATTGACAAAGTGTCTGAACATTCTTCCAGACAATAGTTGCCTGTGGTGGAATTTTACCTATAATTATGAACTTAAGCTCTTTCCATCTTGCTGGGTTACATCAGCTTGTGAGAGACTTCAACTGAGAGGCGTCATAGTATTCTAGTAATCATTGAAGTGCGACCCCTTCGTATTCTATAACAATCCTGGGAGAAAGTACATTTTAATTGATTCAATCCTTGAACTAAAATCATGGAAATGGATTACATTCCATCATCGTATATAATCTTTTAGTTTAATACTGAGTGGTCCATAGTTAATGTTTGACAAGTTTACTAAATTTTTTGGTCAATAAACACCCAAGAACTTCATTGCATCCGTGTCCCATTTCACTTTGTATTTTTCTAGTTATAGTTGCATTTGGTTCATAATTAAATTTTAGTACCTGTGTTTTTGAAACATTAAGGGGCTGTTTACACGACAACGGTTTTAGGGTGGAATGCAAAAGTTTTGTTGCATTTTAGCCTCGCGTTTACACGGTTTCTGCGTTTTGGCCAACCTAAATCTCAAAATTTTGAAAACGGCCTCCAGAGGGGTATTTTTTCTGATTGCCACCATTTTCAGTGGAAACGCTGATGTCATGCTCCGCTCCGCACAAGTGCATACAACAGTACCGTTGTTACAATCGTCGCCAACTAACGTGTGCTTGTGCTGCTCAATCTGATCTGCTGACTGTCTTTCAACCAACGTGCATCCGTTGCTCCACTTCTGCACTTGGCATTCACCAATACACCAGATGATCGGCTCAACTCTACTTCGGTGGAAATCTTCCAAAAGCAGCTCCTGGACAAGGCAGTTACAGCGCCACCTACTGGCCTGGCATGCTTACTACAGCGTTTTCAGTCCCGCCGAGTTTCCATGTGAAAGAGATATTCTTCAAGACAGGACATTACTATTGGCAAGGACTGGGTAGGTTGCTCAAAATAGCAGTTCCTCTTTTAGGATATAAATGTTTTCATATCTAAGGCTGGACATTTTGCTTTGTGTACCGATAAATTATTGTTAAGTTCCCGGGAACTCGTTCAGGCTGTAAATTTCAAAAAGCGTTGGGAAAAAAATGGAAAACACAGTTTCTTAAGGGTCTCATTGTCTTCCTTTTTTCTAAACAACACTCCAGAATCCAGAATGTCCAGAGTTGAATGTCTTGTTTACAGCAAAAACAAGAAAAGAATTGCTGAAGGTTACATTTAAAAACAGTGAATGACTGCATTTCCACATTTCTGTTTGAGCATAAAAATACAAAAATACTTCAAAAAGATGTGAATTAGGGAGTTTAACCTCGTGCAGTGTGTCAGAATAGTTTATATAAACCCTCTTTTGTTGCTTTTCTTCACCATGCTTCTCTCTAAGCCAAACTCTCATTTGCTGATTTAACAACTTCCTGAAGCTGTTGAGGTTTACTGTAGGAGGATGAGGGGCTCTCTTTGTTGTTGTTCTTGAAGAGCGGAAACTTTTCAGGAGGTCTGTCAGGCTGTCAGCGCTGAAAGATGAACCTCTTAGAGCCTGATGGAGTGTGGTGTTTGTGTTTGACAGGGATTTTTTGTGTGATTATTAAAATAAAATGCAGATTCAAAAGTTAAACAAATAATCTAATAGTCTGAAGACACTGCAGTAATGCTGTTACATACTGCTTCTGACCTAAATATCCTTCAGGTCTCCACTCCAGATCAGCTCAGTGTGCTAAAACATCTTTCCCTGCTCACTCTGGAGCATCTCCAGCTCCTAAACTCTTTGTTCTAATATTTCCTCACAGCTTCCCCTCATGGGAATAAATTAGACTTTCAGATGAGGATCCAAAGTGGCGTGTGTCAACGATGAGGCCCAGTTATGCTAACAGGAAGAGAAGAACAGAACGGTTTCCGTTACGAGGAGGTTTGGGCCTCATCGTTTCTGCCACCAAAGTAAGAAGATCTCACCCCCACCATCATTTTTCCTCCCTGTGAGCACCTTTTTTTATCTCCCCCTCTCTGGGTGGAACAAATCATTTAGCTCCCACCCTAATGGGATTAGTTCGCACTCTCTGCCTCCCTCCCTTCCTTCCTCTCTTGTCCTTTTTCTTTCACATACTTGAGCCCATCCTTTAGCTCGTCTCTTTTGGGACGCTGTGGAAAAGCACAAGTGGTTCATCCCAACAGAAAGCTTGAAAGAGGGGAACTGTGAGTGAAGGAGGAGTTTGGGATCTTTTGAAAGTTCCTGTCGGTGTAGTCTTCTGGATGCTGTGACATTTATCTCCACTTTTAACTCCACATAGATTCTTTATCACCACAAACAGACTGACCATGGATACGAGAGAGTCCCTAAGATTAGAAAGCCTGATTTCCTCTGATGACATACAACATTGAGGCTCATTTATCAGGTAGACCCTGATGTCAGCACCACATTTAGCAGTGGGATGATAAACAATGAGACCAGCTGAGAGCAGGCTGAGAACCACAAAAGCCAGCGTCAGGGCCGGCTGGGGACGAGCTGCTCAACAGATGGACGTGAATTCTTCTTATCTCATATTTAAATGAGTTTTATTGAGATCTATCTGCTGAATGAGAAGACATTTTGCTTTCTCTTGCTCTTGCAGCAGGTTTCGGTTGAAATTATAAAAACATTTCTTTAGTTTTTCTGCAGCTCTAATACTTTTCAGTCTTATCTAACATAAAAATGATGGACATTTTTGAAATATGTGTTTGGTAGATGAGCAGCAGAGCTAAGTTTGTAGGCTAACGTGCTTGGTTTTGATCGGCTCAGTATGATCTTGTTGTTTTTCAGCCACCTGTTGCTCACACAGCCTGCTGATACCATCGATCAATGCAGGTTTTCATCAATAAAAAACCGACCTCTTTCAGACCCAATCTGTTAAACGGTTCCCGTTATCTGAAAACTGGAAACATCTTTTGTAGTCTCCTCAGTGTTTGTCCCTGAGGCTGGTAGGTGGTCGTTTTTGTACTCCCCGGTGATGCTTGACCATCTTTTGTTTCCAGGACTTGGACCATGACACAGCCGAGTCTGCAGCCCCTAGAGATAAAAGACTGTTGAGGGAGAGCTGATTGGTATCTGGGTTTTTAAAAGAGATCCAAAAACGTACTTGATTATCAAATAAACATGAGCAGAAAAGAAAAAGATAAGTTGATATTTTTGACATTGAGTCGGTAACATTAACCTGACCACATGCAAAACAAATCAGTCTGCAATAAGAAGTTGAGCCAATTCCACTTCTGTCTGTTGATACTGTGGCAAAAAACATTAGTTTCTGTTAGCATGCCAAATCAGGAGGCTGCTAATCAACATGAAGGATGTTTTTAGGAGTTCCCTCCAAACATTGGTCTTGGTGTACTTGAAAATTGTGTACTTCGAGTTATCTATAGCAAAAATCCAAGGTGCTGAAGACTCTGTTATAAAGTCTTGGCACTCACTTTTCAGGGAATGGGTGGGTTTTAGTTGGGGTTGTGTTTTTTTTTTTAACTATTATTATTTTTGTTTAATAATTTTTTTCTTTTTATTTATTTCAATTTTTTTTTTTTTGTATTTTTTTTTCTTTTCTTCTTTTTCTTTTTTTTCTCTTTTTCTACTTTGAATGATTGGTTTCTCATTTATTTATTCATTTATTTTGCTTTCATGATTGTTGCACATATTCTCACTAAACTTTAAAATGATACAAGTCTATCTTTATTGTTGTACCTGTTGACAGGAAAAAAAATAAAAATAAAAATCCCCCCCCCCCCCCCCAAAAAATAAAAATAAAATAAAAATAAAAATAAAATGAAATAAAATAAAATAAAATAAATAAATAAATAAGTAAAATTAAATAAATAAATAAAATTAAATAAAAAACAGGTTGTTCGTTACTGTCCTGCAATCCAGGCAACAGCAGCAGAGCTGGCCAGTGAATCCTTTGCCTGCTGATCATCATGAGCTAACTTTAACCTTAACTTTCAAGTTAGGAGAAAAAAACTACTCCAAAAAGTGACTTAAAGCCTGTACTTTTAAAAGTTGTACTTGATGAACCATCCCTGTGTGGGATTTGTGGATGACTTTGCGTGAATGCACATCCGATTTTGACGGATTTATACATTAAATGTTGTAATACAAAAAGATGCTTTGGATTATTTTGCAACCACTTTCTTCATCTAACAGGGTCCCACAGATCCTTAAAAAGTCTCGAAAGGCACTGAATTCATGAATCTTAAAACAAGGCTTTATGGCCTTAAAATGTCTTAAATTAATCTTTAAGTGTCTTAAAAATGTTAACACGTTATTATAATTTCAAAATAAATGTTATGTAAACATTTATTCGTTGATTTATTTTTATTTATTTTTTTTGTTATTTACCACCAGCAAACATTGATGTGGTTGCAGCTGAGACTCTATTAATCATCCCTGACCCTATGTAATCAATGTGGTGTTTTTTACATTTGTTACTCTTAAATTTAATTTCAATTGGCATAAAAAAGTCTTCAAAAGCCTTGAATTTAACTTTCTTTAAGCTGTAAAACCCTGTATGAAATGACAACAATACTTCTCGAAACAACATCTCTGAAGATTCAAATACCTCCAGATGAAGTCTGCAGCTCTGTTAGAGACCTACGCTCCAGCAGCTTTCACTTCTGTTGTCTGCTTTCTCAAAAGAGGCATTGTGGGAGAAATTCCCCAACCTTAAGTGCTCCCGTGTTTGCTTTTGTGCCAAGTGAGCCCACTCTGCTGACCTTTTGAGAGACGGACCGGTGAGATTCACTGCTGGGTCCCTGTGTAGCCCTTCACCCTCTGACAGCAGCCGGACAATGAAATACAAGCTAATTAAAGTGACGACAGCATGAAGGAGACACTGTGCTCCCACAAAAAAAACAGCTAGCTGGGACTGAATCCCCGAAAACAGAGAAAAACATCACAATAAAAAAACCTTAACAGATTCCTGCAAAGTAAAGATCTACATTTCTGTCTGTTAGATTGATTTTGTAACAGTTTGTGTCAGCTGTGATTGACAGCTACACGTCTGCTCCGACACACAAATATGTCAGGAATGTTTGAGACAAAGACAAACCTCGTCACCATGCACACTTGTGCTGCAGACTAATTATAGCGTTAATGAATAAAAGGCCAATTACTGCCATCGGAGAGGCGGGGTTGACTCCAGGACACATAATGATACAAAGGGATGGGGACACGGCATTATGCAGCGAGTTGTCACGCAAGTGTGCAACTAGATATGCTTCACACAACTCTTTTTATGCATCAGGTAGAAAATACAGTTCTAGCAGTTTGCACATTATAAGAAAGTTATGCAATGTGCAATCACAGACTTATATATTTTAAATAATGAACAAAAAAAGCTGTGCCTGTTTTTTCTCAGCCTGCAGGAACATTAGCGTGTCCTTAGTATGTGTGTGAGTCTCCTGTGTGAGGTGATGAGTGGAGGGTAAATTCACCAGCCCATGGCTCCCCTCGTCCGCCTTTGTGACTCCACTCAAGAGCTGAACAAATAAGAGGCTCCAGGCTGTCCCTCGGTCAAGTGCAGGCTGGACGGAGGAGAGAGGACGGAGGGGGAGGAGGTGTAGAGGGAAGACAATGAAGAGGTGAACTGTGGAGCAGAGAGAAAGAGTGGGAGACAATGGGAGCTTCAGAGTGCTCCAAACTAGACTGAACCGGTACTGTACTTTGAGGAGGAAGAGATGAAATGGCTGTTTATTCCTTCGAGGATGTTTCGTATCTGTGTTTCATGGAAATAGCACAAAATGTGACTGTCTTTGTCTGACTGTGAAGATGCTAAAATTACTACTTCTTTTTTTTTGAGCTGTCAACTCCTCACTAAGGTGCTGAGGAGCTTTTTGATATGACGAAAGCAGCTCAGGTCTTTGTATTTTTATCTGCACCAAAGCTTTCATGAGAATTATTTTTTTTTTAAATCTGCAAGTTTGTTAAAAGTCTTCTAGTGGATGCTATTTCGCACCTGCTTTTTATATCCAAGGATTGACTGCTAGTCTCTTTTTTATTGTTTAAAATAAATCATCTAAGGGTTGCAGAGCAAGAGTTGGAGAAGCTATAATTTTGACTGACTGAGCCTTTTTTTTAAGTCCTGAAAACACAATGAAGTCATGCTTTAGTTCTGTTTTTCAACTTTATTAAGTTTTTTTTCTTCTTTTTTTTTTCATTTTTTTTCTTTCAATTAACAAAAAAAGAAATCAGACATGTTTCTCCAGACTTGCAACAAATACAGAAAATTAAACGATAGTAAATAGAATAAAGAGGGAAAAAATACTAGGAAAAAAAATAAACACAGAGTAAATAAGAGGTTAGTAATTAAAAAAAAAAAAAAAAACTTGGACGACCTCTTTTCAGTAACAGTGTCTTAAAGTTCATCACCTTCTTCTGGTTTGATGGACAGAGCCCCACAGTAGTTGACCCAAACATTGCACTAACTCAGTCAGATTTTCTTCCTTTCTTTCTAAAAAAAATAAACCTTTAAATAACTCTGGAATAACTTTGGAATAAGGGAAAAAAAATTCATCCTGCTTTTTTAACAGAGCCACATATCCTCTGAGCCATCTTTGTCCTCTAGGGGGTGCTGGTTCACTGCTTGGTCACACTTTACTCCAGGGAGTTGAAGGGGCTGAAGGAAGTCTCTTATTATATTTTATTTAAGGAATTATGTTTTAAAGTTTGTAATATTACATGGAAATCTAAGAATTGGTCATTATCCATTCAAATATTTTTATGGACAGAGAGAGAAATTAATCATCTGTTAATCACTTCATCCCAGAACAGCTCCAGGTGCAGGTGTATATTCCACTTGTTTTGTTCTTTGCCAACAACATCAAGTGTTACCTCAAACTCCCTTCAGGCTGAATCTAATTGAACCCGTTAAAGATCAGACAACTGTTTGGAACTTGGCAAAATCCTGAGTTGTAGCTCGTCAGAAAAGCTCCCTGGAAGCCGCTGATCTGTTGTTTAGCTGCAGGGAAGAGAAAAGTAAATCAGCAGTAGGTGGAGTTCATAGCTGAAGTGAAATTCTTATCCCACCATCCTCGCTGGGCCGTCATCCAGCAGGATAAATCATACGTCAGGGTAAATATCACCACACTGGAGTCTGTCCTTATGAGAAACTGTTTTTTCTGAAGTCAAACTTTCACCTGCAAATCTTCTATTTTTATCTACACTCAGTCGATCTGAGGGACACTGAACCTCTGGAGAGCAGCTGTCAAGATAAAACAGCTCCTGAAATAGAGACACAGCTTTAAGACGCCTTTAATGTGTGCAGATTCCTCACAAAGCTGACAGCAGTGCTCATTGTTCATGTTTATTTTTAACCTGACTAAAGTGTACTCTGTCTCTAAATAGACGACTCCATGTTCTTCTTATTAATAGTTTTTTCTTTTTTGAACGCTCAGACACATTTAGTCATTACAGCATGTCCTCAGACCTGAACAACAGGAGAGGCTGGCTGTGAACAAGTCCCAAAACACCATGTTGGTGTTCCTTTACTGGATATGGATGTGACTGATGGAGAGCTTTGAGGACACGGAGGACATGGTAGAATTTGGGTTAGGTTTTTTGCTATCTCCCAGTCTGTCTACAGCTCCTGTTAATGTTTATTATCACTTTAAGCTCCAACAGTAATGTCATTTGTCTGCTCTCATACACTAATGATCATAAGTAATTAGGTCTAGTGCATCAGTTCCTGACTTTTGGCAGAGGGGGCGCCAGAAGGAATTCAGCGTTAGGTGTGTTTTGAATTGAAGGTCCAGGAAAAACATGTTTCCTGTGGTCCATTATTTTTCAAAGATGTGGTGAAGACTCGTGTAGATAATGAAGAAAAAAAATAAAGCTTACTGCACTACACTTCCAGACCATAGACTGTGAAAAAATGGACGTCATCTTGCTTACATCGGAGTGAGGTAGCCAGGAAAATTGCTCCCCCTGGTGACTGGCTGCAGTTAAATCAAAATATGCACCCCTCTAGTCATTCCAGTTTGGCTGTGGTCAAAATTTAAAAATTAATACACCTCGTAGAAATGTTTCTCATGTCTGATTGTTGTGGTGATTTGAAGACATAATTTGGCTGCCTTGTATTTAAGTCCTCTTTTTTCTGAAAAGTTTTGTTTTCAGTAGCTATAACTAGAGGTCGACCGATATGGGTTTTTTGGAGGGCCGATGCTGATGCCGATGCTTTCCAAATTTGGGCAGCCGATGCCGATATGCATAGCTGATTTTTCCAATTTGATATTCAGGCCGATTGTTAAATAAATATATATTTATCACATTTTTGTGAAACGCAGCAATTTCTGAGCAACTAAAAGAAATCTATTACAAGTCATGTCCAGTCCTCTGAACATTTATTCAGCTTTCAAAACAATGAAATATTATGTCTGAGTAAACACACAATGTAACAAGCAGTAGTAAACATTCACACTCTTCTTAAAATGTCAAAAAAAGAAATTTAAACTTATTAATATAATTTGAACAAAAGTATGTAATGTATCCAAGTGGTTCCACAAGTTTGAGGTGATTTCATAATGATTGACAGCTGCCATTCTTGTATATTTTTTGGGGGGGATTGTAAAATATGTCGGGAGGTAGGGTCAAGAAGGCGCCTGAGATGGGTGTATTTTGGCTTCAAAATCGTACAATGGTAAATGGCAGAGCCATTCTATAAACAGTCTATGTTCCAGACCAGTAGGTGGCAGCAAGATGACAACAAAAGCCATAAAGCAAAAAAAAATAACCCCTAACAAAAACAAACTACTGTCTTTACATGTAGAATTGCAGTTGGCTTGTTAGCATGAAGGATATTCAGTCTGTGCTAGTTTTGATGCTGCTTTATTGCGCTCCAATAAAAAGTGTGACCTAGTCAGTGTCTGTAGTTTTACAAACTGTACAAAACAGTCGGCGAGTTTCATAGCAATGCTTCCCAAACAGATCTAGATCATCATTGAATACTGATTTTGTGAGGGTATTTGTATATAAAACTGAACTAGGATGTATGTCAGAGGACTTCCTTCAGGTTTCAACAGCTGTTGTAAACTGGATCTCCACTGACGTGTTCAGCTAAAGGTCTCCAGTTTACAAGGTCACTCTTTAAACTGGAAAAAAAAAAGACCATTGTTCAATGACGGCTGGGTGTCATCTTATTGTGGACGGAGGGTGAATTAAAAACACTGTGGATGCTCCGCCAATCAGAGAGGTTTATCTCACAGGCCCCGCCCCAAAAGTTCTTGGAGGACTGTAAAGTACTACCCCTCAGGCAGGGCTCTTTTCGGAATAGATTCAGTACCCCAGGACTAAATTTGAACCATAGTTCTTGTGGTTGAAAAACACCTTTGGTCTGCATTGTTACTCAAATTGTATTTATTTTTTAATAATTACTGTCTGAAACAGCAGACAGCTGATAAACTGACACCGTTTCTCTATCTCTTCAAAGTGAATTTAATATTTTTTTTTACTGAGACTCTTAAACACAGTTCAGATATGCTGTAGATTTAGTCTCAGCTGGGTTTGGATTCTACATATGTCTTACAGATGGTCCAAACTGATCTCTCTGTAATTCATCATTTTTATTCTGAGGGTTAATTTTAAGTTTATTCCAAAAAAAAAGGATCTATTTTTAAGCATCTTCTTCATAAGTACGCACACTCGGTGAGCCTGTCTGAATGTGATACAGTAAGAAGAAAAGAGTCAAACACAGGAATGAATATAATGACTGGGCTGTGTCTATCGTGTCTTCGATTTTCATTATTGAGCCAAGTTCACGTTGAACGCTGTGTTTACTGTTGTGCATGAAGTCTGCGGCTGCAGCAGAGGAGAAATAGCACAGAGATGAGAGCGACGGCTCTAGAAATATCCTGATGTGTGATTAAAACACCACAGGATGGACTGAAGGTTGACTCATCCTCTCACTGTAACGACTATTGTGCTGCTCTCGCCTCACGGCACTGGTGATTAAAGACTTCTGATGTTTGTCGGAGCAAGTGAGGTCGTCATGCTTACGGTTTCACTTTTAAAAAACAGCTTTTTAATAACCAGACCGCTTCTTAGTAGATGTGAGCTGATGGATTGAGCTCATTGTTAAAGGAACAGTGCTTTTTTTCCCAACATTTCAACAGGCTTTGGTTTATGTTAATTAAGCCGTTGGTGGGAAGGAAAGTGTCTTTGTCTCCCTGAAGACAGGAAAATTTCACCTTCATCCTCTTGGATTCATCTGGAAGTCTTTGCTTTGCTACTTCTGACCTTGTGACTCTCAACTCATAAAACAGAAGACCAAAACCTCTTCAGCTGACTCCTCTTTCCTGTAAGTTCCTCCCTCCTCGTCGGGATAATTGAAAGTCTCTCGAGGGTCGATCTCAGCAGGCTCACTGACTACATCAAAGGGGAACAAACGGTCAGACGGCACAAGCCGGGGTCAACACTCTGCCAAACAGTAGTGAACTACGGCTCTGACCGGGGCGTATGACCCGCGTCTTTGCCTCCAAAGCTTCAAAGGCATTTCTTAATGAGGGCCAGATGCAGAGCTGAGATGACAAGTAGCCAGAGCCTGCTCTGAGTTTCTGCAAACACACTTTTACACGCTTACACTCGACAGTCCTCACAGCACAAAAACAAAGTATTCTGAAAGTGCCCTGTGGTTGTTTTTCTCTAGACCAAGGGTCTGCAGCCTGCAGCTCTTTGACTTCTTTGGAGTGGCTCCTTGTAGCTCTAAAAAAATATTATTAAAATGAAGAATTTTCATTTCACTTACAGAAGATATTGATGATTTAAGACATTGACACTAAATAAAATCATGCTTCAACATTTTTGTTAAACTACATAAACATCAAATCTGTCAATAAAGCCTGCCACCGCTCTACTTCACCTCTTAAAACATCAACAGCCCACCAACTTTCCATGCACCCCAAGTTTTACAGCCCTGGTAAGATAACTAAATCTACAGAACGACAAATCTGGAAGAAAATGCAGGTTTTAATTCTGTGTAGCTGGATTCACTTGACTGCCAACATGCTATATATAAATATATATACATGCTTGTTATCGGGCAAGAAATTAGCAAATAACAAAAAATGATGAGTTGAGCTATAAAATTGATATGTGATAATGAATTCAAGAATTCTTTAAAAAAAGGGAAAAAAGTTTTTGCAAGTTTAGAAATTTCAAGGATTTTTGAGTGTTTAGCAAAGTTCTGAAATTAAGATATTCTTGAAATTTATAGTAATATTTGCGTTTTTCTATTTTTTTTTTTAAGATTTTGATTTTTTAAATCTTTACAAATTGTTGAAGATTAAATTTCTTTTAAACTTTATTTTTTTAAACGTCAAAATTGTCCAAAATGTTTACAGATTTTTGATATTTTTTTAAATTGCAATTTCATTTTTTTTTTTTTTTTAGATTTTTTTTCAATTTATTAAGAATTAAAAATTGGGCATCACATGTACAGATTCATTTATTCCAAGAATTTCTAGTATAGATAAATATTCACTAGATTTTTACTAAGTTTAGAATTTTATACGCTTTTTAGTCTGTATTGTGAAGAAATAGTAGATTTTGTAGCTTCTGAATGACTTTAATCCAGGTGAGCTGAGATAGAATGGCTCCTATGAGAGTAAAGGTTGCAGACCCCTGCTCTAGAGCATCTCTGCAAAGAAAAACATCGGTACACAATCATGTCGTTTATCCACTGCTCCAACACACACATGTAGTTGTGTTTCCATGCTCCTGACCTCTTCTGATGCTCTGCATCGAAGTTTCTCCTCAGGCTTTTTCCCTCCATTAAAGCTGCAGCCTGAAGTTTTATTAGGGGAAAAACCAGCCTGTTGAATATTCAGCGCAGCGGGTTTGTAACCTTTACAACCTTCTGTGAACTTCCCAGGCTGTTTACTGTTGAACCATCAGTTCAGTTACCAAACCTAAACTTTGTGTGTGTGTACACTTTATAACAGTGGAAAAAGTGAAGCGTCACCACATCCACTGAAGAGATTTTCTGAAGTTGGTGACTTTATTTGGTAAACAAATGAGTCTAGACACTCTGCAGACACAAAGGCCTGCATGTCTGTCTGTATGATGGCAAAATGACATTTTTGGAAGTGAAAGTGGACTCCACAGGCATGTGAGTGTTATGCTTACTAAAGCATGAGATGAGTACATATTTGTCTGTTCATAATTCACAATTTTCAGTATCTGTGGTCTGGTCGGATTTTCTCAGGAACACAAATCCATTTATGGCAGTTATACTGAAGGCTGTTTGTGCTAATGTTGATTTCAACCCACAGTCAGCAGTTATTCTGCAGTGGTCTGTTCAAACCTTGAGAGTCTATCAATAAAATGAAGAGTGAGGTTATGTTAGCTCTGCTTGGTTTCAGAGCACCGGGCTGTGAGCAACACGAAACAGATAGTCTGCTCATCTTCTGGACACTAAAACTACAAACTAAGTTTACAAAGTCTGATTGTTTTTATGTTTCAAACAAAAGCTCTATGTTACTATAAATAAATACATCCTGGAAAAAGTTGCCCTGAACAAAGAAAAGTACTGTCGAAAAGACAATCTGTTCCCCAAATGCACACCTTGGCAGGAGATTTGTCTTTAGGACAGTTGTTGCAAGTGCTTATGGGAAACAGAGTCTGTATTCCTGAAAATCCCCACAGATTTCACCAAAGGTGTTGCTGTAATTAGCGCCATATTGATAGTCCTCACAGCGCCTTAAAACACATTTTTAATGTTTTGTTAGCATTTTACCAAAAGGCTGTTCATATTTTGTTAAAGCTATATGTCTCTAGCTCAGGCTGTAGCTCTTGTTTATAGCCACCAGCTTCATACTGTAATTCTCTACTACCCCGATGTAAACACACAGAGAGAACTGTGGTCTATCATGGTGCTGTTTAACTGATTAACTGAGCAAAATTTTGTTTCTGATTTTTTTCCCCTCAGTCTTATTTTACTGTTAATTGATCACTTCAAAATAAAGTCACTTCAGAAAATTTCTAGTTTTACAGTATGCCAGCATGGACAAACCAAAAGTGGACGTTTTTTTTTTCCATCAGACAGAGTTTATGGCTGAATCATTTAAGGGGGTTTAACATTAACATTTAAATGTGTCTGACATCTGGAAAGTCCTGTGTGTGATGAAATTTACTTTCTTAAATAATTTAGTTGTGAATCAAAGGTGAAAACATTGTCCCATTTCACTTTAAAATTGTCTGAAAAGCAGTGCCTTGTGGGACTATTTCAATGAGTATATATCACCCACAACCTCTGATCGGACAGACTCTTTTGTTCAGCATTGAGCATCATCCATCCATTCATTCGTTTTATTAATTTGTCCCTTGAAGGGCGATTTGGTTTGCAGCAGATTCACATTTAGACATAAAAACATAGGAAACATACATGATAATATGAAGAGTATAGACATTGCTGCACAGTTAGACCCAGTACAGCAAAGTAAATGAACAAGGTGGAGTTATTAAACCAAGCTGCGCTCCTGATCAAAGAGGACGGGAAATGATAGACTACTGGTCAGCAAATAAACAGTAGCTGCATAGTAAAAAGCATGGTCAAAATTACCAAAAGTAAAAGAGAAATAAAGCATACTGTGAGGGCAGGACCCCAACTTACACGGGATAATTTTTACACTGTAGATTAATAACTGATGTAGAGGATCTGGATGCTAAATATTTCACTAGGAAAAGACAAAAGCTCACGTGTGACTGTTTGATCACTGGTTAGTCATCCTGTCAGTTTGTCTCGTAAACACACTCACCTTGTTGTGAGCAGTAACCCGATCTGACTCACTGTACATCAGCCGACCTGCAGCTCCTGTCACTCTCAGAGCTCCACGTGCGTGCTTCATATTTATGTAACCGCAGAGAAGGAACAGAACGAGTAGATCTGGTTTATGTCTCTTAACGCCTCGACGTGGACTGTTTGTTGTTATTTCACTTCTTCAGTCATGTTGAGCTCCTGAGACTAAACTTGGATCTGATAGTTATACATCTACGTATATGGTGAGTTTACTTATCCTGAATATCATTAATTTCATTTAATTTAAACAATTCAAACTGGAGAGAGGTGGATGTTCTGAAAAGATCTCAAGGACTGATTTGAACCCGAGTGACACGTCTTGCCGTACAACCACCATACTACTGTAAATAAGGAAAACTGTTTAAAAATGATATTATGCTGAGACAAGTACAAGGATTGGACTCCTGTCAACATTTTTTTACCAAGTTTCAGTCAGCTGGGATGCAATTGCAGGGGTTTTGAGTGTTTTTCTGATTTTTTTTTGGAGTTTGGTAAGTGAGCTTTTCAAACGTGCCCATCAAGAATGTTGTCACAAAAATGTCATCCATGTTAGGTACCGTGATTTTGGTTTGGACTTACAGTGCATAACTAACAGCATTTGAACCTCTTGGTGTCGAGTCAAAATGTTATTATTTATTAACAATTAATTTACATTCTTATCCAGAGGATTGGACAGTTGGGTAAATCAGGCCCACCCTCTCTTTCATAGGAACGCAGGTTTAACTTGAGCCTAAGGACTGCAGCCTCTTTACATGGGGTACACCATGACAATGTTAAAATCGTGATTCTTTGTCAGTTTTTTTTTTATTTTTTATTCAAATTCTTCATTTCTGTCCATGTTTATAAACTGGATTGGAAAAAAAATTACCTCTTTTCTTCAGCAGAGGGTGAAATGTTTCACTCTGACTCATGTGATATGTATTTTATGGGAAAGTATGGCTTCTGATATAGTCTGTAGACGTTATCATCATCATTTCACTTTTTCCCATGGTATGGTGTTAAAAAAGAAAACTAAAAATGACAAAAATCCTAAATATGGAAGAATTGCAATTGCAATTTAAATTGAATTGGCACCCCAAAAATCTTGGTAGAATTGAATCACGAGAATAGCATATCATCCCAGCCCTACTTAATATATTGGCCTAATATTTCAAGTGAGTTTTGAATATGTTGGTTTTTGCTTTAATGTTGCCCAATCTTTGATGTCTTCCTTTTCTTTTACCCAACACCGGTGATAAAAGTGTTTGAGTTTATGAGAACTGGAGCTGCCAGATGAATATCCCAGATAAGATAGTGTAGCAATACTCTGACACGAGGTCTATGATGACAGATAAGATAAGACGTCAAGATTAAAAGAAAAAGAGAGAAGACTCTATAAGAAGAATGACTATCATGTCTTAAACTTAAAATTACTTTCAAACATTTTTCTTTTGAAATCTTGGAGATATTTAACAATAATTAAAATAATAACTTTATTTATATAGCAACATTAAAATCAAATGACTTAAAAAGTGTGGCAGGCCTCAGGAAAAGGACAATACAAACATTACATCGAACAGACAGAGGTCTAAAAAACTAAAGATGGCAGAACAAGACACAACACAAAAGGGTCAACAAGAGTAAATCCAGGTGTAACAAAATAAAAGCATTAAAATCAATATTCATTTCCCTTGAGAACAATGAATCTTTGTCGATAGACTATAAACAGGTTTTTCTTCGAAAACAGAGGAAAATAGTCACAGATAATAAGGGGTGTCCCAATCCAGATAACAGGTATCGGTATTGGGCCGATACCAGCCTTTTTTCAAGGTATCGGTACTTGTGAAGGCTGCAGATACTAGCAGCAGATACTCTAGGCAAGACAGTCTTACGTTGAGCAAGTCCTCCTCACCACTAGATGCTGCTACTTGCTGTGGTTTGACCACTGCAAATGTGCGCCAGGTCCTTTTCAGACAATATGAATGAACCAGGAAGAGTTAACAGTTAAACTTTTTTCATTTTGCACTTTAGTTTACTTTAAAAAATATTTAAACTTTGACAGTTGTTAGTTTTATTGTGCACTTTAAATATATGTATTTTTAATATTTATCAAAAAAATTCTAAACTCAGAGAGAGTTGTTGGTGTTTTATTTGGACTCAATATCAGAGTGACTGTGTTGTCTTTTATCAAAATGATTGGTCACTGTTAATTGAAATTTTGTGTATCAAAAGTGCGAGTAGTATCGGTACTTTGTATCAAAAGTGCTCAAGAAGCAGTACTCTTACTAGTATCGGTCTGCATAAAAAGTGGTATCAAACATCCCTACAGATTATAGGATGTGGAGCACTGAGATAAGAAGACCATTGAAGGGGATCAGGAAAGGTCCTGGATCAAATAAATAGATTATGTACAAAAAAATAATACAGGAAAAATAAAAATAAAAAATTGAAAAAACATAATATCAAATTAATTCGCCGGACATTTATTTTGTGAAATAAAAAACAGAAAAACAAGTTTTTAGGACATGATTCACTGAAGCATAAAACAGCAAGGAGAGGCTTGAAACTGTTAATATGTTGAGTTTTCTTACTTGATTACTGAAATAATGAACTGATTTTTAAAATAAAAGACTGATTTGTAAATTCAATATTTTTTAAGGCTCTGTATATCAGGCCAACAGGTTGCAGATTTAACAAAAAATATACAAATGTTTGTAAAAAAAACAAAAAACTCAACAACTTTTCTCTTCCTTTATCTCTGAGTGTGTTTATCTATATTTTTCCAACTAAAAGTCTGAAGAGTTCCTCTGTGGTGGGTCTGAATGGGGCGTCCTCAGCTTGGTTAGGATCTGATCATTTATGGTGTTTGGTTTCTCTGAAGAGGTCTCACCGCAGCCGTGTTGGTTAATGTGTAACTGTACATGAAAGTCTTTCCATTACGTCCCCTTGTCCGCCTCATTAGCTGTTTTTTCAGCCCTGAGGTTAAGGTCAGCACCGTGAGGAGTGACCACAGGTTGTTAGCTCGCCATGTGCTTCACCTGGAGGCCCAGCGTAGGGGTCCGTCCTGCCCAAACAGCCTAAAGTCCAGTTTCCTCTTATAGGACTCAGATCGTTTAGCTGTCATCTGAGGAAGTCGTCTAATCTTAGCTTGAAACTTATCCCTCTCACCCAGAGAGGCTGCTGGGTAGAGGCTGGAGCTCGGGGCTCTTGTGGACTCAGTCGTGTTTGCTACCTGCACGCAGCGGGAGGAAGTTATAATGAGAGTTACAGGTAAGCTGCATGAGCTCATCATTAGAGATTATTTGAAGATCATACTTAAGATCCTGCAGCTGCAAGAAACTAACAAGGTTAACTTTCAGTTTCACTTGATCCAGAGGATAGAAATGCTGAAAACATCCCTGTTTCTGTTTCATCTGTTGAGTGAAAAGATGTAGAAATGTGGCGTAAAAAGCCGCACAGTCTGTCATTAGACTAGGTAACACTGACGTCCTTTAAGAATGTATTTCAGAGTGAGTTAATCTGGTTTTACTGCAACAGTCCCGTGATTTCTTGAAGGGTATTCATAGAATTACTACAATCCTGAAAGTCAACAGGGTTGTAAATTAGGAGCAGAAATATGTGTAAACTGAGAGTCATGTTGCTGTCATGTGAAAAAATATGGAGAGGACAGAAAAAAAATGCGGACTTGTCCTTTAAGATCTGAAGGTGTCACCTGAAGCAGTGATGCTTCAGGTGATAACGAAGTCTAAGTTTAACATCCTTTTCTAATATGTGAGCGTTTCCTGCTCCTTCTTCAGGTTTGAGTTCTGGCAGCTCATGGAAGAGGACACTTGGGAGATGTTTGGTCAGTCTCATGGTTTCTTTTGGTCTGCTGGGTGTGTTTGCATGAAGTTTGCAAGAAGAGCTCGTCCATATGTTGAAGTTCAGTCTTTGGAAGAACATGTTTACATACTCATGGAGTATGCATGGGTGTTGCTGACAGTCTTGAAGTGAAATGGTTTGTCCTTTTCATCACTCACCCTCCAAGTCCTGAATGGAAAATGTCACATCATTAAAGTCATAATGAACCTTTGTAGCTTTCTGTGTCCAATAAGGTATTGATAGTTTGCGATTGACTCTGTTATTTTCTGTGCCAAGGAGATTATGTTGTGGGAGCTGTGTGTCAGCAAGAATACGTATTTAAGTATGAAGTTTTGTTTGCTAGTCAGCACCAGAACTCTGAGTCAGGTAATCAAAATATTCACAAGTTTTATTAGGCCCAAGGGCCCAAAATAAGGCTCGTAAGTTGTGTTCAAGCTGTAGGAGAGCCTTCTACCACTAACTGGGGCTGCAGCTCCAGTAAGTGTCTGTTGCCATAATGTCATAGTGCTCTACTACCCAGATGTAAACGAGCACAGATGACAGTTGGTATCCAGTGAGGCAGGGGTGGCGCCGATCAATCTAAAATGTTGATATACTGATGCTAACGTTGGGATTACTATTGATCAGTACTTGGGTGATGAGATTGATACTTAAGTTTCAGTTTCTCTTCTCTATGTGTGCTCCTCTCAATCACATGTGCTCATAGCTTTCTAGATAGATAGATAGATAGATAGATAGATAGATAGATAGATAGATAGATAGATAGATAGATAGATAGATAGATAGATAGATGAAACTTTGGAGCTGTGTCAGATACAAATTTCTGTTTTTACTGCAGAAGAGACCAATACTAATTACTTACAAACACGATAAATCTCGCTTTGAAAATTGGAGATGTATCGATTATTATTATGTGTCATTTTGTTTGTGTGTGAGAGGAAGTGCATTTGTAAGACCACGTGTGTGATGTGGCTCTTTGTAGTGCCACGCTAATCTTTGGGGCTCTTGGTCTCTGACTGGTTGGCCACCCCTGCAGTAGGAAACCATGGCTGGTCAAGTTTTTTTGATATAAAAAATGGGGGGAAATAAAGTTTTTTAACTTTAAGTTGGTGACACACAAGATGATTTTTAGACAGATTTAGGGCCTCCCCATGGCCATTTTTTACTTTTAGTCGACATGAAGTTAATATTGTATTTATTTTCTCATTTTAAAACCAGTAAGTATTTTGATTTAAATCTGGCGTATACAGCTCTTACAATTGTTCTTGTTTTATTTTATATTTAGAGTGCTTCTATTCTTTTCTATTCTATTAGGGGGCGTGGCCTGTTTAAGAGCAAAGTGTAACACATTATTTGTCCAAATAATCCTTGAGTGTGTGTCAATACAACTATTTTACTGCCTGATGGAGTACTTGCTGTTAACTGAGCTCACAAACAACAGTGATTATAGCAAAACTGAAACTAGAGCCAAAAGATAAACTATAAAAGAGGCTGGGACAGTTGACGGCTGATGTTAATTTCCTTCTGTATTTATCGTTTAACAGTCTGTTTGCATTAACAGCGGGCTTATGATATCAATGAGTGTGTGAACGTCAGTGGTGCTGTGAAGGATGTTCATAAATTAGAATTGGTTTTGTCTTTTCTTCATAGCTCCTCACATGTTATGGCTTGTGTTGTTTGGGGGGAGTAACTCCAAAGAGGACGGCGTCCTTGTGTTCTGTGTGTGTGGACTGTCCAGTTTGCTCTATTCATATCCCTCTGCCCTCTGGACTCTGGATTCTGGATCAGATCTATAATGAGTCCTGGGGATGACGGACAGTCAGGATTTAGACACATCAGACTAATGACATTGCTGTGCTGCTTTATTTGGGTGCGTGCTATTAACGTGGATTTAACTGGGCCACCGACGAGAGAGAGATGAGTGACCTTTACTGAGGTCTGTTAAAGATTGTTGTTTTGGGGTTTGTTTTGGGGGTTTTATGTCTTTTTTAGAGACAGAAAAGACAGTGGATGGAGCAGGAAACTGATGGGAAAGCAAGAAGGTGAGGCTGAAGAGCTGAAAGCTGAAATTGAAACCAGTGCCCCAAAGTGCAGGATATTCAACAGATGACTGGATTGCTAAGTCTACATAAGACAAATATTACCAGTCTGATTTTGCCCTAAGGAGTCGGACCCTCTCTAAGACCAGCAGGGGGCCCAGGCTCCTCTAAGTAAGCTTGTGATTATCAGCTCAGAGGATCTCAGGTTGTTGGTCTTGATATTAAGTAGAGTCTGCGGTCACAGAGTGTCTAAAAAGAGCTGGAGTGTATCGTCTTAGCCAACTTTGTCTGCGTCCTCACTCCTCCAGATGCTCCTCTCTGTGGCCCATGAAGTCGCCTTTCCCCTGGCAGTTAGCTCCTTTTTTATTACAGCAGAATAGCTCTTTTGTTCCTGCTCATAATGTGTCCTTTGATAATGAACCAGTCGGTGGACACAGGACCTCTGTGTTCATAAATGTCAGATGCAAACACACCTGTGAAAAAGCAGAGGTCAGCGCCGTCACGCACAGAAAGAAAGGCCTGTGTGGAATGAGTCATAAAATGCATGTTGGTCGGAAACCTCTTGTAAAAGTGTGGTTTCTGTTAAACTGTAGCTTTCAAGGTTTTCAGTTAAAACTATCAGAGTTCACAAGAAGTCAGTGGAGCTGACATTACACATGCACTGTGCTGTAAAGATGTTTTGTGTTTGCTAACTAACCCTACATGTGAGTTAATGTTCTCCTCCTCTGCTCTGTCTCAGTTTGCAGGTTGCATGGTAATCTGGACTTGATGCATGGCAGTTGCATGACCGCAGTGGGTCTTGTTGTGGGACTGAGAGCACACAGCTGCAGCCATGGCTCAAACCATGCACGTGAATGGCAATGGCCCAGGTAAACAACCTCTTTGTTGTATTCTAACATGTCAAATGACACCTTGACTCCTAGTGGACAATATGTGCTCAGCTCACTAAAATAAACATAGCTGTGTAACGATACAATGGGGCTAAAAGTAGATGAGGAGTCCTGTTTCAGGCTTACATCAGGCATGTATATTTAACTGCTGAGCTCCTGCATCACAGTTCACAAAATGTTCATGTGTCCATGTTTTCTAGCTGAAGTTTTGTGTTTACAAACACTCTGAATTCACTACATAACAACTTCATAATGTTGAAGATGACCACATTTAACTGAGCTTCTCCTATGGAGACAATGCATTGAAATAAAATCAGAACATTGTAAAAAAAAGTCAAATATAAAAAAGTGAAAATGCAATACTGTTGACTTATTAAAGATGGAGGAGGAGGAGGATCTGTGCCACCTTCTGGCCCGGAGTCTCCGCACACTGTCGTAAATTACTTTTAGTGAGTGAGTGAGTTATTTTTCAAATGAAAATTGTTCTCTTTGAGAAATAGAATTTTCTGATACAGCATGTCAATAAGAGCACTTCCTGTGGTAGCCCCAAAATTTGTAAACACACTTTGACACATTTTTTTGTGCCTTGTACATCTCATTAAATGTTGCGGACCCAAATGGCATCCGTTTCATAGAATGACCCATTAGTCTCCAAACTCCAGAAAAGAAGCTAGATTTGTTGCTAGTTGCTATTTTGTATAAGAGGTAGCGTGAGGTGTCTGAAAACTCTCTTAATATGGCCTCAGCTCTATTTGAAATACCACTCTTTGATCTTTTTTAAAATTAAATGATTCCTCGAGGCGGAGAAAATTACTCAAGTATTTTTTGTAATCGAGTACCTTGAATCATTCGAGGAATCGTTTCAGCTCTAAACAATTGACACATTTAACAACTTAACTAGGGATGCACTGATCCAGCTTTTCTGGTCCCGATACCGATGACTAGGCTTTAGGTATTGACTGATATCTATCCTGATCCGATACCAGTGTTAAATAATAACCTGCATGCTCTACTGTGGGATAAGACATAATGTTTTGAGTAGGGATGCACGGTATCGGCAGATAAAAGCTTAAAAACACATTTATCGGTATCGGCAGATATGAAAATTTCTGCCGATATGCACAGCCGATAAGGTGCTATTCAGTTAGGATTATTATTATTTTCCATCTGAAAAATAAGCTCCTTAAATAAAATGTAGCACTTCATTTATTTGCACTGCAGAGCTCTGTGTCTGTCACCTGGTTGTTACAGTAGCTCTAAAATAATCAAATGCAACTTGATTATGTTTAAAAATGCATTGTACATTTAAAGTTCATGTGATCTAAAGAAATTATTTTTCTGTATTTCAATACTGAATGTCTTGAGTTTGAAAAAATAATACATTTCTTATTTATGGTAAAATCAAATGTTTTTTGTCTTGTTTTATGTGTGTTTCTTAAACAAATGAGACCGTCACAATTAGAGTAACATATAAATTCCAGTACAGGATAGACTTAGCTTTCTTTACAGTGAAAAAAACAAACAAACTTGTGATTATCGGTATCGGTATCGGTATCGGCCAAAAGGGTCGATATATCGGATATCGGCAAAAATCCGATATCGTGCATCCCTAGTTTTGAGTAAAAGGCAAAAATAAGTACGTGTGGAATTACTGAAGTTAAAATTTATCTAAACTGTGTTCAAATGTTTAACAGCAGAATTTACAGACTTGACTATTTCATTGTAATTTTTTATACCTTGTAGGCTAAATCATAGTTTCACCTTAGTGTCAAGTTTGGACCAATCTTTTCCCACCGACACCCGGTCCAGCTTTGAAGGGCTGGATCAGATCGATGCATCTCTAATTTTCACTTACCTCCAATCCATTTAGACTTTCCTTGTTGTGTTTTATTTCTCACTAACAAGGGGTCATAAAAATCCTGATGATCATGCTGCGTTGGTTTCTTTGTTCTGTCTAAGTCTGATTTTCTTTCTGCTTTTTATACCCTTAACTTGAAGAGGACAGGATGATGGATAGAGCAGGGAACAGGGTGAGAGTAAGGTGCAATATGCCACAGGCTGGACTTGCACTCAGGCCACCCACTCACTTGAGGGCTTTCCTTATGGGGCCCACAACCTGGACTGCTAGGCCATACTGGCACCCCAGAGTCTGATTTTTTTACATGACAAGCTTTAGTCACAGTTACAGGAAGGAGTATTTATAATTTCACTGGGGCCAAAAAACTTCCTTTGAGCTCATCTCCCCGTATTTTTTTCACCTTCCCATTCTTCCTAAACTGTTTTAAGTTGTGTTTGTTCACACTGTGCACATGCAGAGAGAGATTTCCCCGCTTCAGTGTGAAATAAGCGCTGTCAGCTGAGGAGGAGCTCTGAACACACACCTGCAGACAGCTCACATTCCTGAGCAGACTAACAGGAGCGAGTGAAGCTTCTTCCTTTCAAATCCCCCCAGGAATGCACAGCATGCACAGCAGATGCTCGCAGGACACTTGAACGGTGTCCTCGGCGTCAGTCTGACACCGGCAGGGACTCGACCCTGAGATATGAAGCCTTTTTTAGTCTGGAGGAGAAAGAATGTGTGGATGATGCTCAAATGCTGTGGAGTGAAATGTAAAAAATGCAGAGGAATGCCACCCAAACAGCGCCAACCTCCTCCTCCTCCTGCTAACTGTAAAAATAGAGCTTGCAATGTGGTCACCTGCTGCACTGAAAGAATTTCAAGAAGAGAGTGAAAGCTGAGCTGTTTTGTGGGGCTCATTCTGTGTGGTTTGGAGTCGGATGATGGTAAAATGAATGGTTGCTGCATATTTTCAAAATTCAGTAGTGTGGATCTCAGTATCTGTACGGGAAGCTGAGGAGCGAGTTCAACACTTTAAGGCTGCCAAGCTATATTAGAGCTTCTTTGAGGAGTTTTTAAGCAAACAGTCTGAAATGGATATTGATGCTTCTGTATGACCCAGAAAAGCAAACAAAAACTTCAGCTGGTACAGGGTGGGTAACAGATAATCAGTCGCAAAAAACTCAAAATAAACAATTTGACTGACGATTGAGCTCCACTCGCTATTGTCATTGCCAAGTGTTCATTACCGTGCCGTGTGTTTTGACACTACACCTGTGGCGACATATTTCCATGAAAACAATCCTGACAAGATCAGTCATTACTACAGATGCCTCTCGTATGGGCTGGGGAGCCACTCACAAGGGCATGAGTGTGAACGGCGTATGGAGTGTACAAACGCAGATGTTTCACATAAACTATCTTGAACTCCGAGCTGTTTTTTTTACTTTAAAGGTCCCATATTATGCTCCTTTTCTGCAGTTTAATATGGATCATTGATGTCTTCATGAAATGGGAGTAACATGTTTTTGTCCAAAAAGCCAATAAATCAAGCACAGCAGCATTGTTTCCAGGCTCTCATAGCTCCTCTGTTCAGAGTGCTCTGATTTAGTGTGCGTGACCTTCATATGTAAATGAGCCACCGCTGATACCGCCCCGCTCTTCCACGTCACTGAGAGCGGCGCCACGAGCTCCCAGTGCACAATGTTTAGAAAACAGCGAAGCTCGTTTACTGTAATATTACAGGCTAAAACAACAGGCTAACAGCAGCTAAAGTTAGCATCCTGAAGCTAACACAGAGACAGGGGGGACACTGAGGAAAAGCTCTTCCATCTGCTCCACAGCACACAGCATTTAAAATACTCACATTTCCAGGGTCTGAGGTTTGTTAGATGATGGTTGGTAATGCGCCTGGATTCAGGACCAGTCTATTCACTAGCCCTCTGTTGTACTGTCCAAAGTTGGAAAAGCAGTCGGCTGTGAAGTGACTAGCACACACATGCACAGTTTTACTGAGTGTAGCTGACACATTTCCTTGATAAATGAACTCTAGCCACTTAGTCTTGTCTTCTTCTGAGAGGGGAAGCTTGTGCATGGAACTATGTGGCTGTTAACTGCCAAAAACAGAGCAGTGATGGCTCTTCGACTTTGGCACTCCCCTCCCTCCCTGCTGCTAGAGAGATTTCTCTCCAGCAGCGGGGAGGGAGTTCGGGGTATCTGCACCGGTGGACCAATCAGGTCAGACTTGCTCCTGATTGGTCAAATAAGGGAATCGCTGATGTCGGCAAATCCCCAAAATCCAAACAGCTTAATATCACATTTTGTGGGCTGGGAGGAAAGCCAAAGACCCACAAATTTCACTAAAAGACTTAATAAAGTTATTTTTGCATAATATGGGACCTTTAAGACATTTCTGCCCCTTCTGAGAGGACAGAATGTGTTGGTCAGGATGGACAACACCACGGTAGTGGCGTACTTAAACAGACAAGGGGGACTGCGCTCACGTCATCTGCACAGGCTGATTACGGGGAGCAGCTCTCACTTATCGTCTCTGAAAACCACCCATGCTGGGAATATTGAACCGGGGGACGGACCTAATGTCTAGAGGCAACCCTTGCCACAAAGACTGGAAGCTCCACAGCGAAGTGGTGGCCCAAATATGGATGAGGTATTAGTGAGCGGAAATAGACCTCTTTGCATCAGAGGAAAACGCTCGGTGTCTGCTGTTTTATGCCCTGACTGGTCAAAATGCTCAGATGGAGTGAGGAAGAGGTGTGTCCAGGAAGACTGAAGAAGTGATGTCACGCCATGCTCTTTATTAGAGGAGGAAGTCCCTCCCCCCTGGAGAGCAGACATACGTCTGTCTGCCCGTCATCAGAGAACAGGGGTTTATTTCTTAAGCTGAAAAGCGTGAAAAGTGGTAGACACACAAGTAACCATGAGTACAATCATGCTGACACGGTATGGAGCTGATGCTATTGCAAAGTTTTCAGCAACAAATATCACACAGCTACCTGGGTGCGTAACCTGCAGAGAGAATCACTTTTAGTGTCTTTGGATCAAACCAACTCAAGGGAGAGGGGTGGATGCTTTTTTGAGGTTTGAATGTAAGGCACAAGTAGCTGACTTGTTTTGACTTGAAAAAAATTTAGGGATGACAGAACCATGCTGAAAAATAAGGAGTTTATTAGGAGAAAATAACAGATCAGAAGTGGAGTGACAGACATGGTTAAAAGCAGAGGAATCCAGGTCTATCAAACACAGGACAGGAGCTGCAAATTTGATATGCAAAAGTCCAGAGTGATCTGTGGGGTTAAAACTGGTGTTTTCAGGATGGGAGTAAACAGACAGTACTTAAAAGTCATAGATGTAAAAAGCAAGAACATGCACATGAACATTATGACCCAAAGCAAAACCTGCTCCAAAACTGAATTCTGACGCAAAATTAAAGGTTATTCAAATACGTAATGCAATAATTACTTCATAATAATAGCTATGACTAATTACTAAGTAATTAGTAATTGGTCTTTTTTCTCAGTGCCAAGTAATTTGCACAAAACTGCTGGTAGGGCTGACACACGTAGACAGACAAGCTGTCAGGCGCACACAGACACCTACGTGATGAGCATGTTCTTGGACCGTGGGAGGAAACCGGTGCACCCGGAGAAAACCCTGCTATTTTATACCTTAGATGTCATAAGGACGTTGTGTGTGGCATGATAAGTGAGAGGGGGACGGAGGGAGACGCTGTTCAAAGCCTGGTCCTTGAAAATAAGAGCATGGGAAAAAAAACATTCTTCTATTCAAAACAATATTTTCACCCCACATGATGTCTCCTGCCTGTTCTTCATTTTTTGGGAGATGGGTCTGTATTCTCATCCCTCTCTCTGCTCTGATCTACTTCCACCTGTTCTTTTTTCTAACTCAGCCCTTAGCTCTAAGATTTCCTCATTGTGATGAAAAGCTAGTTCAGCCAACATCTCCTCTTTTGCCTCAAGCTTCGCCTCAAGGCTTTTGATCTTTTTCTCAGCCTCTGATGTCCTTTGAGCTTTCAGATTATCATCCATGTCACGCCCCATCTTAAGGAACTGAATCTCCTCTGTTTTGTCTCTTATCTGTCCTTCATAAATCTCACACAGTCCTCTGAATTTTTCGGCTTCACTTAGGCTTTGTTTTGCTTTTGTTTCTAACTCATCCTCCTCTTGCTGCTGTTCCTCCAGCAGTTTCTCCAGCCGTCTTACTTTTATGCCAAGCTGATATTTTTGCATCCTCTCTTCCTGACACATGTCTCCCAGTTTAGAAATACATCTTTCTCTGTCTGCAGCTTGCTTGTCAAATATGTAGTACTCATTGGTCAAATACTCCACTTGATCAAAAAGGCACTTGTTTTCTTCCTTTTCTGCCTCAAGCTGAGCAGAAAAGTGTGCGCTCTCTAGCTGTCTTAGATCAATGACTGTTTTAACTTCAGTCTCAAGCTCTGCGACCTTGAACATCAGGGCATTATATTTTTGTCTTGTAAACATTTCATGCAAAATTTCATACAAAGACCAGGCGTGTCGTTTGGCCCAGTTAAATGCGTCCCAAATAAATTGAAAAACCATGATTAGCTGTGTTGGCTGCAGTAACTAACCTGCTTCAGTGAAGCCTCAACGATAAAATGAAATAAGAGAGTGTTAGAAATAAGAGTAGAGTCTAATACAAACCTGGAGAATGGAACTGTCCCTTCATCTTTCTCAGCCAATCATGATGTCACAGTGGGATGGAATGGAACTGTCTTCCTCAGCTAAACACGATGATGTCATAGTGGGACGGAATGGAACTGCCCCTTCATCTTTCTCAGCCAATGGAGAGATCAGCCAAACATGGAGGAATTAGTTGGTGGAAATCATAGACTGTATAAAACATAGACATTATATACTTCGCCTCATTGACTGGTGCTGCCTATTGGAGCTGACATAGCTGCCGGCCACCATCTTGGATGGGTCTCACACACCGTCCCAGTGCGTTTATTATACTGAGAAAGGTGTAGAATGCACAACTATTATGAGCATAACTAAGCAAATTTCTACCCGATTTTCACACAGATACGTTTGTTACAAACAACACAGATTCAATAATAATAATACAGGATGCGGTCACTCATTTTAATACATTCTTTCAAATTAAAATACTTTTTATTGTGCTATTTTTTGTCGTGCAATGAGACAGGACAGTGAGACGGACAGACAAAAAGTATGAGCAACAACATTTTTGTGGTCATACATATATACTTATATTTACTTATATATATATTTTCACAATGCCAACTTTACACATATTTTTTTAATATAATAATAATAATAATTATATAATAATAATATTAATAATAAGTATTTCTTTTAATTACTACTTAATCGTAGTAAAATAAATAATAATGATGGCAACATCAGCCACAATAATAATGAAATTAAATTCAATTGTAGTATGGCTGCTTATAAGAACAAAGATTAAAAAAAATAATAATAATAAGTAGAACAACAGTAATATTGATAATTTGTTTTAAAAGGGAGGAAAGTCATTTAACACTAGCAGCTGCAGTATAATTATAGTAACTGTAAATATAAATATATCATAGTAAATAAAACAAAAAGAAAGTATTAAAGAGTCATAAAAATACACATAGGGTGGAGTATTAACAAGCAGAGGAGGAACAACAACATCATTAGCAGCAGGGGATGTGATGGTAGGGGCAGGGAGGGGTTGTCATCGGTGTGGCTGTGGTTGTATGGAGAGAAGCTGTAAAGAAGGCCTCCTCAAGCCAGTGTCACTTGGAAATCTTAAAAATGTGAAGAAGAAGAAGAAAATCGCTTGAGACAAAGTGAGAGAGTACCAGCTCCTACTGTCGATAGTCCAATACCGTTAGTTATAATGACATAAAATGATAAATGGTCAATAAAACAAAATTATTGTGAAGTCTTACTTGTGAAAGGTAATCCCACGTGATCTGCTCTCAATATTGCACCGGTTATAGCAACCGTAGGCGGCACAAAATACCGGCATAATTAATCACTTTGCGCTCAATCCGCTTGTATCTACTGCTTGAATGGAGTGAGGAGACCCATCCAATATGGCGGCGACGCGCTACGCGGTTCAGTACGTAATGAAGCTTCTATGTATATATGTCTATGGTCTCGCCGACATCACCCGTCTGTTTCTTAAGCGGAAAATGAAGCACATTGGCTATAGCGGCCGTATTGGTGGTGGCAAGGGCTTCGCCTACAGCCGTCACATGACCCTCAGCTGTGCCTCTTATTGGGGGAGCTCACAATCTTAATATCCTCTGACTGGCCCTTCAGAAAAAAATTCTCCCCGTACAGTGGGTGTCGGTAGTAAAATTAGCGACTCAGTCAGGAGACGATTTTTGAACCAGGCTGTAAATAGGTTAATTTCTGCTTTGAAAAAGGCTTTTTTTGCCTTGATGTGTATGTGACTCCCGCTACTTCCAAACCCAGCCTCAAGCGAACACTCGAGAAATAGCAGATTTTAGCTCTTCCGCATTGTCTCATATTCTCAGACCGGAGGTTGCCGCTTGGTGTGAATGCAGAAGGCAACTTCAAAACAAGCTCATTCTGGATTACTGCACAATGACTTTTCTTTTTTTTTTTTTTTTTTTTTTTTTACGAAAAACAAACGGGGGAAGACAGAAAACAGCGCTGTTTTTACCTTTCTACCGTGACCTTGGAGCCACCTACCACCAAAAAAAGTCGCTAGATTTGTCGCTAGTCGCTTTTCTCTAATTTTGTCGCTTAGGGGTCCAGAAAGTCGCTAAAAACAGCGACAAAATCGCTAAGTTGGCAACACTGGTACCAAATGCAGCCAAAGCTACGGACTGTTTACTTCTGATTTCCTGTGACTTTCTCTCACCCAATTAATGATGAGCACTTATTTCACTCTTAAAATCAACCAACCAACTGCCGTTTCTAGTGGGCGGATGCAAACGCATGTTGAATTCAGGCAGAGTGGTGCTGCGTTCAGGGCAAACTGGAAATGCGGGACAAATTGCATCCCGTATTAATTCAAAACAGGACGCAATGTTTAAGTGCAAAAAATAAGGGACAATTCTGTATTTTATGAGACGGGTGGCAACCCCAGGGTTTAATGGATAGAAAGATTATTTGTTTATCGACAACGGCAAATGCGCACCCAGCTTGAGTGGAGAATCAACAGTTTGTCAACTGATGTGGAGGGGTAACCACCAAAAAACGCTTACTTTGAGTCCATGTTTGGTCATAACCTCAGCCCCAAACCACTTTTTCATTAAATAAGCAAAGTCTATCTGTATTTTGAATATCAGCAGTTCATATTGCTTGTCTGTGGTCAATCTTGGTTAAATGGGGTTGGAGAAAGAAGACACATCCACAGACGTCACTGGTGTTACAGTGTGAAGTGTGACCCTGTTAACTGGTGAACTCGGCCGTTTATCACTGATACCTTTGGCTAAGAGTCACCAGATTGCACAGTCGCTATTAACTCCAAAACACTGGTGTCTCTGTAACCGTCCAAACTTGATAGACGTTGCCTCTGTTGTGTAGTATCGTTTCTGACAACTGGCCAAAGCAAAACCAAACATTTTGTTGCGGCTAGCAGCTTGAATTTAGTGTTTAAAAAACACTAATTCGTCTGATTGAATGTAGCTAAACTCTTCTTCTGCAGTCAAAATGCATAGACTGATAATCCCTCTATACCATCTCTTAGTAAAATACGAAGAAAGGACAGACAGCCGTGGTTACACATGCACAGGGTCAGTTCAGCACAGAGACCCTGTTCGTCCACAGTGGGGTGCCAAAACAGATGCATCCCTCACAAGGAGCTTATGTGTTAAGGAAATATGATAAATACCAGGTGAGTGTTGAACAGCTCCCTGGACAGTTTTCCTATGTCCGTCTTTAGAGCTTCCTCTGTTTTGCTTTACAGTCTTGTTGTCCTACATGAACCCTGAGGAGGTTGCAGAGTCACGGCTCAGGACTCTCGACCATGAACTCCTCTGGTTTGTTTAGGAGAGAAAACCCAGAGTCAGCGGTCAGAGTCCAGACAACTGACTCCTCCCCCGCTGTAGCTCAGTCAGACCCACAGAGACAGTTCAGTTTCTGTGAAGAGGACAGACTCAGCTGCTGCTTAACTCACCCCATGGTACAGTTTTATAACTGAGCTTACTTCTCCTCACTCACTTTCCTTTTGTGTGTTTGTTTCTGTGCGACTGTGTTGATGTAAGAGCTGTGAGCTTATTAAATGGAGCAGGGTGCTGAGTCTTTGTAAACTAAACAGAGCCAGTGTTTGTTTTACAGACTGAACCTTTAGTGTCTTTACACAGCAGTGGTAATGAATGGATGTAGGACTGGCTTGTTTAAGTACGAGTGTCTATAATTGTGGATTAAACTGTTCATTGACAGCAGCTGAATGAGACTTGATGCAGGAAGTCGAGTTGTACTCGTGGGCCAATGATAAATGTATCATCCAGGCAGCGGTCACACTGGAGGACAGGTTATGAAGCCAGACATGAAATCATTGATTAACTCATAACAGTCAGTGAGATCTGGTTTGTTTTTGACAAGACGATAGGATAACAAATACTGTATCTTACACTGACTAATGCAGGAGGTGAAAAGTCGCTTCAGCAAAGCTTAAAGGAAGTAAATATGAAGCTAGCTCCATGCTATTGTTAAACTTCAGAAACTATAGTTCATCACACTTTTGTTGTTTTTTGTTGCACCGTTTTTTCTAGTGTAAATGAAACAGAGCAGATGGTATTTTGGTTGCTACAGTCAGTATGTTTACATGCAGCTTCATAAATAAGACTATGAGCTTAGGCAGCACAAGATCGGACTATTGGAATGCATGTAAACAGCTTAGTCCTACCGAAATCAGACTAAACATAGCTTGATTATCACACCTAGATAATGGGATTGCTATCTGACTTTTGTTGGCTGGACTTAGCAGGTGTCAGTACACCTCCGCATTCAGCTACAGCTGCATCCATCTCTGCCATCGTCTTAAGAACGTTGCTTTCTCTTTATATGAACTGAAACTGGTTTGATACACCCGCAGCTTTGCTTATCAAGAAAGGACACAGGGCTGCCTATTAATACAGAGTGAGATGTTCTTGGCCAGTAGTCTGATTCTCTTTTCTGTATGTATAAGCAGACAAGACTAGACCCCCCACTTTGGCTTAATGATAGAGATATGACCTTAGTCAGGGGCCGTCTACATAAATACGGTGTTAGGGTGAAACGCATAAGTTTTGTTGCGTTTCGACCTCGCGTTCACACAGAAACGGCATTTGAGCCGACCTTAAACGCAAACTTTTGAAAAAGGTCTCAGGGGGGGAATTTTTCTGAAATGCTGCGGACACTTTTGCCATGTAAAAACATACAACAACCGTTGTTATGATCGTCACAGACTACCGTGTTGTGCTTGTGCTGCTCAATCAGCTGCATCTGCTGACTGTCTTTAAACAAAATGTGCATATGTTGCTCCATTTCTGCTCTTTAAATTCACCAATACACCAAATGATCGCCCTAACTCTACTTTGGTGGAGATCAGCCAAAAGCGGCTTCTGGATAAGACAGTTATAGCACCACCTACAGGCCTGGCATGCTTACTTCAGTGTATTCAGTCTCTCAGCGTTTTCGTGTACACACAGATTTTTTTCACTGCGTTTCGGATGCTGCATATGCATCTAAATGTACTGACTGGTTCCCAAGCTTTTTTGGCTGGGTCTCTTTTTGGTCACTGTTAAATATTTAAAGGACTACTCCCTCACCATAATCTAGACACACATATCAGACACATCCTTGCTCTCCAATTTCTGAATCTTTCTGAATTACTTGGAAAAACACACTGCAAAAAAAATGAAATCTTATCAAGTGTTTTGTCTTATTTTCAGTAAAAAAAATGTTTTTTAGACTTAAAACGAGCCACATTCACTTGACCAGTCCAGAGAAGTGTCTTATCTCAAGTTTTCTTGATACAAGAGTGACACCTGAATTGCTTGTAACAAGCAGAAAAGAATCTGCCAGCGGGGAAAGAGGAATGTACTTGTCAAGATTAGAATAATGTCTTAATACAAGAACATTTTTCTTACCCCACTGGCATTTTTTTTTTACTTATTACAAGCTATTCAGATCTCATTTTTGTCTTTAAATGATTTGAATTAAGACATTTTTCTGGACTTGTTAGGTGAATGTGACTTGTATTAAGCCTAAAAATACTTTTTTTTTGTTAAATATAAGACAAAAACACTTGGTAAGATTTCAGCTTTTTGCAGTGTGGTCTTCAAAAACTCGGAATATCAACCTAAAAAACACTAAAATAAAAAAAAAGGGACCTTTAAAGGGATTCTGCAGCTGCAGATTCACTCATGCATGTGATTATTATTGGTGAACTCATTGTCAAACAGCATCTTCTTTCTCTCTGTCATGTTTAGATGAGATTGTTCAGTTTCCTGTGGTTATTTTTCAGAGTAATCAGAATCTGTGTCCCGCCCTGTAACCAGAAGCATCTGGTGGTTGTGTTCATGTTAGTAACGCTTTAATTTGCAGCTGTTTTGCCTGAACCCTCATTTTTATTCCTTCTTCCCCCTCCTGCTGATCTGTTTTCTGTTTTATACTTTTCTACATTTAGCTTGCTGAGCTGTGCTCCCTAATTCAGCATCTAGTTTAAGTTTAGACACAAATTCATCAACATATAATATACAAACATGACCGAGTGAGTATCTGATCCACTGGCTGCTCCACATTGAGTCATGATCCAAACGTTTCCCATGCAGAGTCGCTCTCTAAAATAAAGCCGCCTGCACTCTGGCAGTGTCTGACGTGTCTGCTTGTTTAGTTTGACCATCTATGAGAAAAGTGATTCAGACTGCCTCAGTGTTTGCAGAGGAAGCCCAAACATTTCCTCCGTCTGCATCATGGTGCACAGAGCGGAGTTGTTGAATTTGGCAGCAGATTCTGGCGTGGCCCTGCGACTTTCTAGGAGACTCTGATTGATCACAGCCAGTTGTTCCTGCCTCTGTACGGTGTGCGAGAGCAGGAATGTGCCGCTTTCCGTGTAGGTATTGTTTGGTTTCCTGGTTTTCTTCACGGGGACGGATGTGTCTCGCTGTGTTGAGCTGCAGCAGAGCGAGGTGTTGATCAAACGTTGGCATTACTTTTTCTGCAGAGTAATTAAGCGTTTAGAGCTCGCAGGCAGAGCCAGGAAATACCAGGCCGCTTGTATGAGACAAGGACGTGTGTGTGTGTGTGGGGAAGTGTGTTTGAGCCCCCTCCACCCTGGACTTTGCGTCATGCTTTGCCCTCATCCAGTATAATGCACCAAGTGTGAGCACTAACTGTGTTTTTCCACTTTGCAGCTGTGAGTGTGACAACAGTACAGCTCTCTGCTTCTGTCTGATGAGTTTGACAGGTTTTAAAGAAATCTGTTGATGAACTTGTCCAGAAATCTTTAGTATCTCTGCCTCAAAAGTTTTCACAAGCTGCTTGTTCACACATGTCCTTTACAGTGTTTTTCTTCTGTGTCCGCGCCAGTCGTTTGATGTAAACGTCCTCATTTCCTGCTGCATTTACTGGTAATCATTTAGCTCACCCTAACTTAGCATGGACTCTCGTCCAACTGGCTGGATACAGTTCAGTCAGGGTAAAAATTAAGGTTGTTTGTTCACACATGTTGCTCAGCCCCCAAAATTTCGGTGTTTTAGGGTGTTTTGAGCTTGTGTGAACAGTTTGAGGCGCTTAAGACGAATATCAGACAAACCATGTTCTGAAAAAAAAACAACAAAAAATAAACTGACCAGCAAGTTTGTTTTAGTTGCAATGTTTGCAAAAAGGGTCGTCAGGTTAATTGGTGTTTCTAATCGCCTATAGGTGTGACAATAGACATCTCAACATTCTGATTTCTCATAATTCAACCCTTTGATGCATAAAATGTAACCGGACACGCCAGACGAACAGTTTCATATATCCGCCATGGAAATATTTCACCAGTCCATCTGGGTAGCAGCTCTTCAGATTTGTTTTTGGAGGTGGGACCTACAAGAACATTAGCAGCTGGTGATTGGACGACCGTTCTGATTGATACACTGACCACAGACCAATCCACATCAAGCCACGGTATGACGAAATATGTGTGCCGCAGCTGAGAAACAATTGACAAACAACTACAGGAACACGAGAAACAGCTGTGATAACGTGTTAGATGACTGCTGCCGTTTTTGTAAAGTTAACTTAGGAATGAAAGGAAAGCCGACAAGTACGAAAGTCTGCTGACATCACGTCTGCTCCTCACTTCCGTAGCTCCCTCCTCTCGTCCCTGATTGGGCTGGTTAGAATTTAGCCGAGTGAATTCATTGGTCGATTGAGCCTGGCAAGATGGATCTGCAGGATTTCAGAAACTGAATCAGGCAGGTCCATCTGCTCTATAAGGTTACATACAATGACACCAGTACAATGATTTAAGCAGACCCTTCAGTTGGATTTTTAAAAATTTGCATTTGCAAACTCAAAACCTGCAACTTGTGAAATCTACAAGCAACTTTTTTCCTTCCTCTCCTAAAACAAAAAGATGCATGCGTAGGAGAGTTTTCTGGACAGGTGGGGGGAGTGTGCTGCTCGCTGTGAGGGAAGCACCAGCAGAAAGTGAAGAAAGTGAAACTCCAAACAGAATCACAAACCAACGTTTTACCACATTTACTTAACAATTTGTACTCGATGGCCGCGATATAGTCATTTCATAGATCTTACGTGTTAAAAACCATAGACTGTATATAGAGTGGACAGCATGGCTCCACCTTTTACCATTGTACGGTTTTGAAACCAAAATACCCGTCACATGCGCAGCCATTGTAGCAGTTGTACAGCCAGAGTCTGGGCAGTAGAGACTGTGGGTTCTAATTTCCGTGCGCTGCCAGTTTGACAATTTTGTAGACCGTCTGCACAGAGATGGGTGTGACGGCGCGCCAGGGGGAGGTATCGGAGGATTCATGTTGTGGCAGTGACAATTTCGTGCCAACAACAGTGCAGAAAGCTCGCCAGCTCCAACCTGGTCTATTTTCAGCGCACCCTCCGCAGCTGTAATTTGGTGACTGGCACATGTGCGCACATGTAAGCGTGGACGCCCTCCTCTGTGCCTCTCTGCACCTTGAGTGCGTCTCTCTTGGCACTGCAGGAAACTTGCAAAGTGCGCCGGTCATACCCTGTTCGCGCAGCGAAGGCTGGCGCAGGGCAGGTGCGCCTACGCTTGCGCCTGGTCTACGAAATTAGAGCCCTGTCAGGGATTCTGGGGGAATCTGAGTAGAGCTGGGTGACAAAACTAATAATTACTTTTTTTCTTTCGAGAGTCTAATTACTTGTTGACTCTATTTCCCAACATATTTTACCGTCCCTGAAAAAATATATGAGAACAGCAGCTGTCAATCATCGTTAAACGTGACATTAAACCTTGTTTTTATCCTCTAATAACTACTGAAAACGAAGCTTTTCAGTAAAAAAGAGGACTTGAATACAAGGCAGCCAAATAATATCTTCAAATCACCACAACAATCAGACGTGACAATAATTTCTACGAGGTGTATTAATTTTTTAAAGTTTGACCACAGCCCAACTGGAATGACTGGAGAGTCTGATATTTGACCTATACTACAGCCAGCCACCAGGGGGAGCAGTTTTCATGGCCCCCTTACTTCGAGCTGAGCAAGATGACCTTTTTTTTTTTTTTTACAGTGTATGGCTAGAACCTGCAATATATGTTGTTTATTCAATATATTCCCCACCTCTGGCTCCAGCCACCAGCCACCCTGAACTGGATAAGCGGTAGATGATGAATGAATGAATGTTTGCCAAAGAAAGCTAGACCAGGTCATGCTAATCTTTTCCCCTGATCTTTTCCTCCACAAAATAATGAAGTTGGAGACCAGGGTCCCCTGCCTTGGGAATACACCAACAGGTCCATAACAGACAAAATCAAACAAAGAAGATGTTTGATTCAACTAAATAGTGACTTGATTAGTAAACAATATAATCCTGACAACCTCAACTTTGAGATCATCTTGTGGACTTTGAGATGCAGGCATTTTTCAGTTGCATCAGAGAAGCAAACTCATTGATATTTCCTCAGAGCGGCTCTTTAATCTAACACAGATTAAGAGAAGTCTTGTATCTGGTTCGAGCTGAACCTTTGCCCCTCACTGTACGGATCATAATGTACTGCTGTATTTTAAGAGGCCTTAAAGTCCAGATTTATCCATGTAGTAAGCATGATGTAAAAGCGTTTTTTGACAAAAATGAATTTATTTATTTCCAAACTGAGACATTTCTGTGCTCTGATGATATACCGGGGAACTGGCTGACAGATTCAGACCAGTAGCTGAGTTTATTCTGTCTCTGGGGAGGCTGTGGATGTTAATAAGGCTTTCATAAGATCTAATTTTAAACTTTTACAGAGTTCAGGAAAAATAAGCCAAACCCTGCTTGTATATTTTCCTCACAGATTAACATCAAGGCTCAGGCTGGCCTTTCAGAGCCGTGTTTGAAGAGCAAACACAGAAAGAGGAGAGAAGAGAGGAGAGGTCAGGGGCGGGAGGAAGGTTTCAGTTGGTGCAGAATTTCAAATATATCAGGATTGGTGGAAAATAAACACCAAAGAAGAAGAAATCTCTTTATTGCCCGGGTTCAGACGGGGTCGGATGTGTTTAAGTGGCAGAGCACATGGCTGTAAAACTGGAAATGGCTGAAACATCTGCTGGTGTCACCTCAGACCGAGGCAGACTCTGGAGGTGTGAAGAATTAGATTGCTGCTGTTTCTTCAGATGGTCGAGTCTTTGAGTTGATCTAAAGAACAAATGTGTCTCAGTCAGCACATGGTTTCTGTTTCAACCTGGAAATCCTCAGAGAAACAAGTGGCTCCTGGAAACAAATGAGTGGGAACTTTTCCAAAACCACTTTTTCCTGTAGGTTCTTAAGTTGTGGAGTTGTTTCTTCCTTCAGTTTCAGTGAAGTTGATGTTGATTTTTTTTTCTGAAAACTTAAGGCTTTGTGTCTTTGAGTTTTTTGACCTTTTCTGATCAGCTTTGAATAACCTGGTTAACTGATAACCTTCACAGACAAGGTTTGATGTAGGTTTTATATTCATTGATTTTAATTGTAACATAATGATAGAAAATTGTGGAAATTCAAGATTTTTGTAACAGAGGAGTGAAAGTGGAGAGAAGCTTGTCTTAAAATGTGAATCTGTTGTTTTTTCTTAAATTTAAATGATTGTTGTTTGATTCACCAATACAGATTTTTTGACTTTCGATCCGTTCCAATTTTTTTCATTTGTTTTGCCAGTACCAATCCGATACTGATACCTTTCTCTGATAAATCCCGTTCTCTATTGAGTCATTCTCTTGTAAATGATGAATCACATTTGTTTAATTAAAGTGAGCCCTGTTGGTGCCTCCTCGAGGAACACTCACTTTACAAATGCTGCAAGACGCTGTCTTACTAAAAAAGTGCATTTCACATGTTGACATATTTCAGTGGTTGAGCCAGAGATTTGGTCTTATTCACATTTCTACACTTTATTTAGTGTGAGATTCATAGACGAGAGGATTCATATTTATTTTTTAGATAATTGTTCATACCAGGCCTCTTGTTCTGCAGTGCTTTGTTCCTTTCTCTGATTTTATTTAGGGAAATTAATGATAATCTTATTACACATCTACAAGGCCTGAAGTTAAATCAATCAGTCACTATTCCACTGTGTTTGTTATAGTTAAAGATATGTTATTCAAATCAGTTCACGCATCGATTCTTCTCATTTCATCATAACATGTAGGGGTGGCCTACAGGAAAGACTTATGTATATATTGACAGTATCCTTTGTTTTCTTGGTTATGCTATACAGAAGTTCATTGCTTGTGTTAAATGAACAATGTAGAATAGAATACAAAAGAACAGAATCGAACCTTATCGTCATTGTAACAAGTACAACGAAATTGAAGTCACAGCAGCAATCAAGAAAACAAAAGAAAGAAAGTGTATAATTAGTACAAAAAAGCTCCATAAGAAAATAGATGATGACAGCTTGTCCATCATTCTCCAGTTCAGCCAGCCTCCACCTCCACAGAGTCCAGGACTAAGTTTCTTCAGCAGTCTGTTCAGTCTCTGTCTCCTGGATCCTGTCTGCTCAGCAGGTGAAGCTCTTCCATTGTGGCGTTGGTGTCTGGTGTTAGCTCTGTTAGCCATGTCTGTGAATAGCATGACGCTACTCTGCCTTCTGGTATTCCCTCTGTTGCTGGGTTAGCACAGCTAGCTTGTCCATCTTATTGGAGATAGATCTTACGTTCCCAAGAACCATGGATGGAGGGACTTGTCGATGTCATCACTTCTTAGCTCACACCGAGAACCAGCACTTCGTCCTCACCTCCTTCTCCTCACCTTGTTGGAAATCATCAGGCCTTGCACCAGTTAGCATTGACATGCTACAGGCTGCTAACAGCTGAGTTCACATAAAAACAATGCAGCCACGGTTACATCTCCAGACAAACACAGGAGAAAAAGTAGTAAAAATATCACTGAAGCCACAAAAAGTTTGGTGTTCATGACCAACAAATGAACCATACAAAGTAATGATCCACTCCAAATGCAAAGATGACGAAAAAGAGACAAAAAAATTACAAGAAACGGACAAAGAAGAGAGAGCTGCTGCAAAAGGCAGCCATAGCCAACAGGGCGGCGTCTAGCAATGTAGAGGATAAATACCCGCTAAAAAATTTTGCATGCTAAATCACAATCACAATATTTGTCCGAAAAAAATGCAATTAGATTATTTTCCAAAATTGTTCAGCCACTCTACTGAAAACACATGAAAACTAGATTGGTCCCGATCACGTAATGAAATCCAATACTATCTTATCCTCCCAAAAAATATCAAATGCAGATACCAATCAGTATATCGGATCGAGGCATCTCTATGTACCTGAGACAGCTTATCAGAGGCTTCAAGACAGACAACCAGTCACACACATGCTGCCACTTTGAGGCAATTTAGAGTGACTGATCAACCTGGTGAGCTGTTTTTGGACTGTGCAGCTCTTTTTAAACTTTTTTTGTCTCAGACTTTGAGGTCATACTCTAGGTCCTCTTCATCAGGAGGGTTGTTATTAAACACTTGGTGAACTGTAGTAGCCTTAGTTTACCTTGGATCTGGTCTGAAATGAGCTCAACCTGACTCAAAAAACAGAGCAGTGTTTTTTCTCTGTTTTCAAACTCTGATATTCAGGTTGCAGCAGAAGACAGGAACACTTTATCAACACTTTCAGGTCCAAGTCTACAGCTCCAGTCCAAAGTTTGCTCTGATAACTTTTTGATCCCACGTTCTGGCTGTAAATCTCTGCTGTTAGAGTATGAAAGCTCACATTCAGTTCATATTTTCTGCTGGGTCAGGTCCGGCCTTTGCTCTGCAGTGGCACCTGATTTGGCCTTAATCTGGCTATAAACAAATACCAACTGTTTGTATTATTTCCACATATGCAAGGTTATCTTACTTCTTATTACCTTGGCTACTTTAATACAGTCAGTCTGTCTTAGTCTCTTTCCAAAACCCCTAAAAGTGTATAAAAACAGGAAGTTACTCTTCCAATAGCAGTTGTTGGTTTATGAAGTAAGAAATGAAGAGCATAAGGCTTAATTTTCACATGTTCTTTTGTTTCTAAATACAAAGCAGAGAGGATTTAAAGTAGGTGGAGGCTCTTAAATTCTAGCAGTGCTTAGTCATGTTGGTGGAGCTCTTTGGGAGCTTTCAGGGATTCACTTCATCCCCCAAAAATGTGTCGTGTGTTGAGCAAACACTTGGAAGCAGGGGCGATGTCTTGTAAATGTTGAGATCTTCATATTCAGTGATAACTGTCAGCACTAAGACAGAGGTTTGTGTATTTGAGGACAGAACAGTGTGCTGTTTGTCTGTCTGCAGTGTAAACCCCGTCACATCCACTCTGTGACAGCTGCTGATAACCCCAGCAGACCCGTCACTGCTGGCTCACTGTCACTGGAGTCTGACCCCCTTCACTTGTCCCGTGTTGATGAGGTCATGGCTCAGCTGTTCGGGGTCTCCGTGGTACCAGAGGGCTGCATGTCACTCATGTGTGTCTGTTTCTATGTGTGTGTGGCTGGTCAGTGCCTCGTGCCAGGGAGAGTCGTCAAAACCAGACAACACAAGACGGTGACTGTGCTGCCTTAGAGATTATATATATACCAAGAAAAAAAACAGGATGTGCTTTAAAGAGTGCAGTTTAGATGAAAACACAATCTCCCTTGAGTAGGAAAAGATGCATGAAGTTTCAAAACCATATGGTTGTAAATATCTCTGAGAAGCTGCAGGGAAACATCTGATCATAGTTTTCTGCAAACAAGTGTCAATGTTGGGGGTTAACCTTTTTTAGAAAAAGTCTGGATAAAGACCGGGGAATATTTTGGATCTGTTTGCGTTCACACATGCAGCTCACCTAAAAAGTGTAAGGGATGTTTGAGGAGTTTCATGCATGTGTGAAAATATTTGACACTTGGGAAAAAAATAAACAATTAAATATAATAATAATAATAATAATGATAATAATAATAATAATAATGATAATAATAATAATAATAATAATAATAATAATAATAATAATAATAATAATAATAATAATAATAATAATTATTATTATTATTATTATTATTATTATTATTATTATTATTATTATCATCATTATTATTATTATAAAAATAAAAAATAAAAAAAAGACAGAACTAACTTAGCCAAATGTACAAATGTATTAATGTGCTGTCTTTTTACTTCCGCCAAGGAGGTTGTGTTTTTGTGAGTTTGTCTGTTTCAGCATTACATAACTCAAAAACTAACCAACAGGTCTTGATGAAATTTTCAGGAAATGTTCAAAATAGGATAAGGAAGAAGTGATTACATTTTGGAGGTGATCTGGATCACCGTCTAGATCCAGGATATTTTTAAAGGATTCTTTATCATTGTGAGATAGGGCCATTTTTCACCATATGTGTATATAACTCCACCATAAATGGTCGGATTGCTTTGCAAAACAATACAAGACAAGGTCACCATAATTTCTGAAAGATTCTCAAGTAGGATCCTTGCTGTATTTTGGATATTAATATCTGGAATATGAAATATGCACCAGGTCATCATCATTTTCAACACTGTCAGGTAACAAATTATTGTACAAACCTGCAACTAACACCAAATTGTAGCAGACAGTCTGCTGAAAGGGAGTATAACATTAAAGTAGAACTAAAGTGTTGCCGACAATCACAATATGCTTGGAGAAGGTCTGTGCTCTCAGTGCTTTTCTAGTTTTCAGACTGTCCCTAAAAAGTAAAAGGCAGCACTTCAAAGGATGAATTAAGAGGTGAGCTTTCTATAAAGTGCAGCTCTGAAAGTTGGTTTTGGCTGTAAGTGAGACTGTTTAAGGTGAAAGTGTGTGCTGCAAAGTGAGCCGCAGTATAAACCAGATTACTGAAGTTTGACATGAGCTGCTGCTCAGCTATCCGTCTCAACAACAGGCTGTTCTAGTCATGAGTTCACCCCCCTCCTCTGAATAACAGGACTCTTATTTGGGTAGGGAAGTGTTGGTCTCAGAGCCTCCCAGGATTGGAGGAGGCAGCTGTCCAATAGTGCGCCTGAGCAGAGCGCTGTGCTTACTTTACACCAACACTGGAACTTTTTTTCCCCCTTATGGAGCGAGGATTGAGAAAGAGTGCAGAGAGTGAGGAGAAACAGCAGATCTGCAGCTCACAAACACTCCTGACAGCGCGAGAAGGAGTGAAGGAGGAGAGTCCAGAGTGCGCTGTTGGTCTGAGGTGAGTGAAGCTTGAACAACAAGGCTGCGAGGCTTTAGCAGCAGGCTTAGTCTTGTAATTCCCTCCTGTGAATGGGGAGGATTGACGGGAGAAGTGGCAGGAGCTGGGTGGACTGCAGAGGAAGAGCTGGGCTGTTTATTTCCAGCCTGTGTTTGCTTTAGTGGGACAGAGTTCCAGGCATACCAAGAACAAGACGCTGCATTTAGCCGACACAGTGGGAGCGCGCTGGAGTCTCCTAACGGTGACTCTGTACACACAGATCTGTGTGACAGGGCACTTTTTAACAGCATGTGGGAGTTTGGACTCTGGTTTAAGCAGCTTTCATTGAGCTGTAAGAATTTTGGGACTAGTGGCCTATTTTCTCATGTCTGTTCTCAAACTCAATTTTTTTTTTGGTATACTTGTGTCAGTAAAACCTCCTGCTGTTGACTTATAGGATGGATTTTGGACTTGAACATGTTGACATTGTCTGTTTTCTGTTTCCCTGACCCCTTTCCCCTTGTCCACACTTCGTCAACAACAGCCTGTTTATTTGTCACAAGCTTTGCATTTTTTGATAAATCCTACAAGTATCAGCCAAAATTTGTTTTCATTTTGAAGTTCACTAAGCCTCTTGCTGTTTTCAGTTGGCTTTGCATTCTTGGGTCTCACATAGTTTTGGGCTGACTGAAAACCGCCCTTGCCAAAATGATTATCACTCACGCTTTCCAGCAGGGATGTGAGAAACTGGAGACGTGTTTGTGCTTGTTCTGTCAAATGAAGGCGACTGTCAGCGGCCGAGGAAACACTTAACACTTAAGCTGACACTCGAGCTGTTTCAGGGCTTCTTGAAGGACTTGGTAATGAGTGCTTCCTCCATGATTCATGTGTTAATTTGTCTTTAAAGTACTTCCAATCTATTTGTTCAACCTTTTTAGGTCAAAAGAAAAATACCAAAATCAGAACTCTTGACTGAAGTTGTGCTTTTTCTGTCTGTTTCAGAAAAAGCACAAAGATGCCCTAGCACAGGAGACCAGAAGGACTCCGTGGCGCCCTACTATGTTGAAACCCCCTACGGTTATCAGCTAGACCTGGACTTCCTCAAATATGTCGATGACATCGAGAGGGGCAACACCATCAAGAAGCTGAGCATCCAGAGGAAGCCCAAGCTGTCCAAAACTCTGTCGGTGCCTCGAGGCAGCACTGGAGGGGGCACTCATGCTGAATGGACCTCCACAGACTCCTTGTCCTCCTCCAACAGCGACGGCAAGCAGTCCCCGGTCTTCTTCAGCTCCAGGCCCCAGGTCTCTGCACCGCAGACTCCCACCCTCCCGAGGGCAGCCTGTGAAGCCCCCCTGCAGCAGTCCTACCTGAGCATCACGGAGCAGAAACAGCTTCTCCCGCCTCCTTCCCCACGCTTCATCCCCCGTCATAACCCCCAGGTGGAGAGGACCCTCATGGAGACCCGTCTACGGCTCGAACAGGAGCGTCTGCTCATGCAGCCGCTCAGCGACCCTCCAATGCCTCGACGCCGTCTGGCCAGCTTTGGCGGCATGGGCTCCAGCAGCTCACTCTCGTCTTACTCAGGCTCAGTGGCCCCAAGCCAGGTCTCCCCCAGCACTCATCACCCTCTCCCCATCAACGGCCACCTCCCAAACGGGGACTATAACCCTTACTACCCACCGTCCGTGGGCAGCTCCATCCGCCACAGCCCCATGAGCTCCGGCATGGCCACCCCTGTCACAAACGTCAGCCCGTTACAGCTTCAGCACATCAGGGAGCAGATGGTCGTGGCTCTCAAGAAGCTGAAAGAGTTAGAGGAGCAGGTGAAAACCATTCCTATCTTACAGGTTAAGATTGCTGTTCTCCAGGAAGAGAAAAGACAATTGGCCGCTCAGTCCAAAAATCAAGGTCCTGGTGGCTTTCGCAAACGCTCCTACAGTGTAGGCAGCGCTGACCAAATGGAGAACCAAGCCCCCATCCAAAAAGAAACAGAGCTGCACATAATGGAGCCTGAGGCTCAGGAACAGAGCGCTCAGCGGCTGGAGGAGTTCAGACGTCTGGCTGCTGATGTCCAAGCTCTGGAGAAGACAACCCTGGACAATAATGTCAACGAAAACCAGCCCCATAAAATCACCCAAAATCAAGCCCACCAAAAGTCCGTAGGGATAGTTACTGATGAGAACATGAACAGCCTCCCTGCCACTCAGAGAGAGCCGTCAAATGAACGATGCTGTCGTGATGCAGGAGTACTGACGGACCAACGGGAAGTGCGTAGCGCTGCGGTCGGGGTGACTGAGGCCATGCTGGGCATGACGACTGAGGCTGAGAAGGAGATCGAGCTCCAGCAGCAGACCATTGAAGCCCTGAAGGAGAAGATCTACCGCCTGGAAGTGCAGCTGAAGGAGTCCACGCACCAAATCGAGATGGGGAAGCTGAAACTGGAGCTCCAAGCTGCTGGTGGGTCAAACAAGAAAAAGGCAGACAAAGGTTCGATGGCCAGGCCGGAGATGTACAACGCCTGCGTGGAGGCTAAAGTCCAGATGCGCAGCCAGGGAGTTGGAGATCATTTGGAGTTTAGTCCCACGACACAGAGCCACACTGTGGGAGTTTCCTGTCAGCCCAGTGTGCAGACTGTGTCTTCAGGCCCAGACATCCCGATGGACCGCTGGGTGGTTCATGAGCGCGTGGAGGTGAACGATCAGTGTGTGGGTCGAAGTGTAGAAACACGTGACCAGCAGGTCGGCTTGGAGCTGAATGTCTGTGAGGTTGGGGTGAACACAGAGGAATCAGTCAGCAGCTTGGCTCTCTGTAAACCCATGACGGAGCTCAGCAAAGAGTCCAGAACCATCGGCTGTGGAGATTGTTCTGTGGATGTGGTCGTCAGTCCGATCAAGACTCTGGTGTCACGAGGAACTGACCCAGATGTTGTCAGCAGGGTGGACTCTGGTGTCATGGCTGCTCCTGAATCAGCAACTCAGGAGACCAACACTGAGACTGAGGTTGCCAGCAAATCCACCAACACAAAGACGGTCATCCTGACCGACTCTTTCACCGATATGTTGTTGGTCACTACTGACAAGCAGACCAACACGGCTGTGATTGAAACCAGGACGGTCGCTGCTGGGGATGGACTCGTGAAAGATGTTCAAGCAACAGTTAAGACTCGCTCTGTTGCAGTTGGAACCACCACAGATGCAGAGTCCTTCCCTGGAAAACCAGGCTCTGCTAAAACCAAAGAAATTGGAGTGGGCCCTGTTAGCATTCAAGAGAATTTCTTGGTTGGTTTAAAAACAAGGAACATAGCATGTGGACCCTCCCACCCTTACGAATCTGTCCCAGTTTGCAGCAAAAACCCTGAGACTAAAGCTGAAGCTGCACCGCTGCAAGCTCCAGGGGGCGCCGGTCTGGACCACTACATCGAGAGGGTGCAGAAGCTGCTGCAGGAGCAACAAATGCTGCTAGCGGAAAACTACAGCGAGCTCGCCGACGCCTTTGGTCAGCCTCAGACGCAGTTTGGATCCATCAACAGTCAGCTGGTCAGCACGCTCACATCCATTAACTCGGTGATGAAGTACGGGAGCGTGGAGGACCTCCTGAAGCTGCAGCCGGACGCCGTGAACCCGAACAGAGGTGAGGGCCTCACAGTGTGGATGCTAGTGTTTCCACATGCTCATGAGCGTTGCAAAGGCATAAGTGGTTGTTGTGGTAATTGGCTGGAAGTCATGTCAGGCAATCAGAGCATAGTTTCAAGGGCAGACAACAGAAATACACACACAGATACACACACAAACAGCACGCTTGCCAACTACTCTGCTTGAGTGAGAAACTTTCATGTGCCTGAGGATATGTTACACAGAGAGTTGGAGTTAATTTACTCCTCTGTTCCAAGATATGTTGCATAATAAACCAATCAATCATTCAGTTTTTTAATCTAGGGTCTGATGAATGGTGGTCTAAGACTTAGAAGAGTTATAAATTTTATGTAACTAAACATCAAATGTTTTGAAGCTTTGTCTCTGGAGCAAGATCAATAACTTGAAAAGACTTTTAAATCATGCATTATTTATCGTTTTGTCACATTTTTACTCAGTTGCAGTTGTCCCTTGTCTTTGCCATCCCTTGCATGCTGTTTCATTCCCGTAGCCAAACATTTCTCCCACATGTGGACGAGTAAAATCATGTGAAACCACAATCAGGAATGTGCGCTGACCCACATGTTCAACAGAGTCTCCAACATCGTGCCATTAGAGAAGAATTTCACAGCTGGAAACACGGTTCTCTGGTAAAACCTGGCTGTCTGAGCTGCACAGGGACCGATTATTGTTTTAATGTTTCAGCAGACTTTGAGGAGGGGGAGCTCAGGTTGGGGGGAAAGTTAAACATACTCTACCCTCCCTCATGGTTTTGTTTCAAAACTGGTTAAAGTCAGCAAAGTTTTCCTTTAAGGTAAAACTCTAAAAATGTGCTGGATCTGGAGTGAGGTGGTTTTACATGTAGACTTTAAGACAGTAAAATAAACAGTTCACATGAAGAACATGAGGTTGGATGGAAAAGCATACCTTCATGTTCTCTCACTGTGAGATGTGAGGCCAAAATACCTCCTCTGTGGGCTCTGACATACTGTGTTGGTGAAGCCAAGGCATGCGAAGGAATCTGGCTGGTGGAGCGTCCAGTTTGCTGACATCACACACTTTCTGCTCACCAACACAAGCAGTAAACTTACAGATAAAACACTAAAGATCCCTCAGGTTGGTAAAGTCCACAGTCAAACAGGTCCTTGAGATTTTTCTTTAACTTTTTGCCCGTTGTTGTTGTTGTTCTCATATGCTTGAAGCTTGTGCTCAGTGTTCCCAATTAGCAAAAGCTCCCCTACCCCCTTTACTATGTCAGTCCATAGAGCTTCATATCTGACCATAAAGCTGATTCTGTTTCTTCCATTTTTAACCATCTATGGTATGCATATTGATGCCAGTTAGAAAAAATCTTTTGAGTGTTTTTTTTTTTATTTTATTTTGTCTTAAAAAGATTAAATTAACACAATCCAAAGAAACTTTTAAGAAAAATCTTTTTATAGCTATTTTTGAGGTTTGTTGCCTTGTTCAGTAATGAAAAAAAGAGGGTTGTTTATTTATATTTCGATACATTTTTTCAAAAACACATGGATAATACTAGGTGGCCTCAACAGATTACAGCGCATGCCACAAAAAGTGTAAAAACTTTTTAAAAAATGTAGGAAAAGAAGCATAGGCTCTGTAAAGAAGGCTCACAAAGTTTACTGTAGTAGACCAGAGCCCGCAGTGTAATGCCACGGCCACACCAGACACGAATTCACGAATTTAAACGCGTGTGAACGCCTGTAACGCGCCGCATGAACGCCCCAGTGTGGATACTGGACTATTTTACAAGCTGAGGGCTGACGTGCATTACTGTGCTGGCGGAGTAGAGAGCCTGTTCATTTAAAGACCGAAAGCCCAAAAGAGCATCAGAAAAACAATGAACTGTGGCTTCAAAAGCATGTCAAGAGAGTGTGTGAAAGCTGTGGAGATCACAATCAAGGCCTGCTGCCTCTCCCTGGTAATCCACCTCCACTGGCCCTGCCTGGCTGTTCCCTGCGATCTCATCCTCGAACCCCGACCCATGTTCCCGGAGGTCTCCTTGGGGTTAATGAATGACCTTCAAAACCTGTCTCCTCAGCGACTTTCACCCAAGCCTGCTCCTTTTATTCCAGTCTCTGTAGGTTACACACGTCATATCGTTGTATAACTCTGAATAATGACGCACCACACAGATTATTTCCTCTGGCAAGCGCGTCCAGCGCGCTGTCCGGGTGATCGCCATCCGGGTGATCGGCGTCCAAACACGTCTTTGCATTGACTTTGTATGTATTCCCGACGCAAATGCTGTACCATAAGTCTGAACTCTACTAAAACTAACATCAAATTTATTAAGGTGAAAATTGGAGAGGTCCAAAAAGATTTTTTATCCAGTCCAACTTTATTTGTTAAGCACTTTAAAAACAGACCCTGTTGACCAAAGTGCTGTAAATAAAAAAATAAAACAAGATATAAAGCAGCTAACATGAGACAAAAGAACACTACATGTTCTTAATGACCAGTTTGCTTTTAAACAGTCTGTAAACCCAAAGACAGTAAAACAAAAATGTTTCCATGGTGAATCTGTAATGGTACAGTATTGCCTCAGGGAACATTGTCATTTTCACAGGTTTCCTTGAACTAATTAGCAAATAAAGTAAATTAAACTATTAAAGTTTAAGCCTTACTTGTCTATTAATATGACCATGTTCTTTTCTAGACTGAAAGGTGCCCTACAAAAAAAGTTACCAGACAGTTTTGAGGAGAGAATTGGCTGAGTTGGTCCTTGCAGGAAAGTCTGCAAAAAAGGGATTCTGTGTGACCTCCAGAGGGTTGTACGGCAAATTCAAACACTTTTTTTTGGTTCCTTAGGGTCTTTTTTCTTTTTTAAAAGTATTTTGTGACAACTGGGATTTATGGTGTCAGTGTAAAAGGCCAAAAATGGGTGCGTTTCCCAGAGGCAACAAGGTACCATAGAGGGTGAACATTTCTTTCTCAAGTACTTAGTTCATTTCATGTTTTTCTGTTTAAACTAGTGATTATCAGCTGGTAGGTTTAATGTGCCGGCAGGAAGTTGGCATCGAAAAGCATAAATCTGACAGGTTAATCAGTGTGAGAAAGTTTGTTGTGTCTGTTTAAAAAAAAAACAGTTAGGATACTGCAGCTGGTCACCAGGGGGAGCTCTAACAGTTTTTATTTCACTCTGGATAGTTTCTCATTTTATTTTTGATAAAATCTGTGATACAAACTAAGAACTTGTGATCTAGATTCTGCATTCTGCATGATAAGAGGTGTTTGCAGTTTGCAGTTTGAGTTGATGTCATGCAGTGTTTACCACTGACGATGTTACTTTGAGTTTTTGTTTTAGGGATTTGGGAAATTGTGGTTTTCTTTCACTCCTGTAAGAAACAAAAATATTGAAGCTTTACAGTAACAGGGTATGATATATGTTTTGTAAATGGTTTATAATGTTTTTTGTTTAGGATATAAGCTGTTTTATGGAATGTTAAGCCAAGATCTGCAGAAGACAACGTCTTCAGTGTTTGTGTTAACAAAGACGTAGTCCCTGCTGTACCGTAGAGGATCTGCTCTGAGTTCACACACTGTTTGAAGAGAACCCTGATGGGATCAGACAGGCCAAAGTTATCTCTGACCCTGAAATATGCAGCAGGGGCTTTGGACGTGAACCAACAATGAGCTCATTTCTTTTTGGGACCCGGTACCGTCGCACCAATGGGCTGCTTGCTGTTTTAGCCGGGCCGCCCTGCCTTCACTCACACCTCACTGCTGATGCTGATTCATGGCTCCTTCTGAGTTACATAACGAGCATTCATGCTGGCTGGCACACGGACGCTGGCTGATTGTCTGAGTTGTGTGCGAGCTTGTCTCTGGTCGGTTAGTGGCCTCTTTCGGGATGTGGAGTTATTGAGCAGACGTGGTTCCTGTGCACGTAGCTGAGCAAACAAAGAAGAACCTGACACAGAATGCTCCGTGGGAACAATCATAGAAACATCTACTGAAGCTGTGGGGGGAGTTGGATTTTGGAGTTTTAGAAGTTACAACTCCATAAGAGGATACATCTTCTTTTCTGTGTCAGTCAGCAGTCGTTGCTTTTTAATATCATCCTTCAGTCAGACTCAACACAACCTGTCAGCTTTCCTTTAGAGTTAAAATAAAGATTGTTTTCATGCATTTAGTCTTGAATAGTCATAGAAGTTTTACATTAAATGTAAATTTGTAAAAAAAAAAAACAGAAGGTTCCTAAAACTAACAGTGTGAGTTCAGTGGATTTCTGTCATCAACTGCATTTTCCATTTTTCCTTGCTCCTTTTTTTGGTAAAACTGTAAAAAATTGCAAACAGTGTATTAGCTAAAATCTTAACAGTAATTTATTTATTTTTTTTATCATAAAATTGTTCACCATCACTTTAAAATCACTTTGTGAGATTTGTTCATTTAGCTTCAGCTCTTTCTGTAATTTTTTCAGAGTGAAAGGAGCAAATTTAATTGTTAGGTACAATCACCCCCAACGCAGCCGTTTATTTGTCTTGCAGGAAAAAGAAATTATACTTGAAGTAGATGCAAAATATGTCACAAAAATAAGACTTTTTGTTCCACTAAATAGTGTTTCAACCTCCTTTAATTTGTGGGAAGACTGATCAAAGCTTTGTCACATGCTGATAATTAATATTTGTTTTGATTAGACATTTTCAGCTTGAACCAGACACTACATTTCCCAAGATGCCATCTGTTTGTGTGTTTGCATGGTACTCCTTATCTATCGAGTTATTACACAGTAATGACAGGAAATGACCCATTGTTGATACAGATTTATAACCTCAAGATAACAATAGATAGATAACAATGAGTTAACTCACAGCATAGAGATATGGGTCTGAATATAAACTGGATGTGCGGTTTTTATCGCTTTTTGTTAGGTGGAAAGTTTGAACACTAAAAGTCCGAGCTACTGAAACTTTGTTAGCACAACTAACAAAATATTGTTGAGTTTATTTGAAGTTTTTGGACTAACATTTCTTCTCCTGATTGAACATCTTTCTTGACGTTTCAGTCTGTTGGGTCTGTTTTGTAGTAAACTACTCTGGTTTTCAGTTTCAGAAAATGGAGCTACAGGTGATGGATTTTATTTTCCCCTTCTTATCAATGTACAACACAAACTTTGGGTGGATCTTGGCATTTCAGTTCTTTTTTTCCTTTGTTTTTTTTTTCATAGCAGAATTATCTTATTTGATTTTTAATCTTACACCAAAAGTTATATTGTTTCCTGAAAATATATCTAAAAGAGATTTTTATTTTTACAGCTGATGGAAAAACCACTTCTGTATGATCCACATATGTTTTTAAAAGTAAATTATTGGTTTATATGGGCTTTAATGAATTTGTAGACGTAAACGTCTCTTCGATAACTAGAAGTAACAAGATTTACTTATGTTTCTTTTGCATCACTTCGCATCTACTTCACGGACCGTCTAACGTTAGTGTTGTTGTATTGTAGCGGTAATGCAAACTCATTCCAGAAGATGGGGGTAATTCACCAAAACCTGCCACCCTTATAGACAAAAAGTGTTAGCGTTGTGGGTCCTTTGCATACTGAGAGATTTTCCTAGATCAGTAGGACACCCGGGATTTTTGGCATACTGCTGATTTCGCAAGTTTCCGCATACTGACTACTACATACTGACTTTTAGCCATAATAGTAGGGGGTTTGGAAAATAGCCAATGACTTTTAAACCAAACAGCTACCATCATCACATTTTGATTCCTGCTAAAACTCTTACATGTGAAGGGGTTTAAATAAATCAGTCATGTGAAAAACATCTTTGCTTTTGAAAGTTCAGTTGTTTTCAGCTTTGTCCCTTCAGGCTTCAAACATTCAAGTATTTAAATCAGAATGCAATCAAAAAATGAAATTACTCATTTTCCATCATACCCAAGGTTGGTGTACTAGATTGTAAATGATTGCCCTCCTTCCTGTCAGTGTGGCATGCACAGCTGTCAGACATCACAGCTTCCTGTGTATTCTTCTTCTTCAGTCTTTAAAGCTTCTGTAGTGTTTGAAACCTCCACACATGTTTTTTTGATAGCTCTACACTCTGTGCATTCCTCATCCACCAGTGTTTGACTCTGTCCTTCCTCTCCCTGTTCAGAGAGCACTCAGCAGCTTTGCGTGAAGACGGAGCGGTCACAGATGGAGAAGATTTCATCGAGCCTGACTCCTGCAGAGAGAGCTGCCAACACACCTGCACAGCAGCAGCAGATCAGTGCAGCCGAACAGAAGAGCCGCATGGACCTGCAGATGTCTTCAGCGCTGCACGGTACGACTGACGGGCCAGCAGAGGCTCACGTTTTCTGATATAAGCAGCAACAGGCTGCATCTGTCCACGAAATGTGCTTTAAATCGTCTGAGGCTGCAGTTTTGGCCTCACACATTCTTCAGGTGTGAACCCAGCAACAGGTAAAAACACCAAAACATGTTCATCAGAGCGGATTCCTCCTGACAAGCTCTGCACGCTGCCACCTGTCAAAACACAGAGCCCGTGCTGAATGACTCTGCTGCTACTGATCGAGCACACGTCGGTGTACACACATGCAGCTCCTCACATGTTGATACACGAACACAGGCTCTCTCAGCTGTCCCCTGCAGCAGTGAAAGAGGACTCCCCCTCCTCTGTCCTCCTCCATCCTCCTCCATCGGGGCAAGTCTTGGCAGATGTGCCGAGCGTCCTGGCTCTGGGCTGGTATTTGGGGTTGTTAGGCCTCTATTTATCGTGGCTGGGATACTTCAGGGTTTGGGGAAGCTTCCAGAAAGCCTCTTTGATAGATCGCTTTAGAAGGAACAGCAGACGGACACTTAATGGCTACTTTGCTCTCTGGCAGAGTCCTGGATCATGTCGGGGGCTTTTGGTGGATCATTCAGGCGTTATCAGACTGTTTTTAGTGATCTGACTGAGAGCGTTCATTAAGCTGGGGGATACTTTAATGTTGGAAAACAAGAGTACAAAGGAAGTTGTTATGAGGAGGAAATCCTTTCAGGAAACTTCCACCGCAACAGGAGAGCTGATAGGTTTCACTCCAGGCGGTGAGAGTGCTTCCTTTGGCTCCGCTGCTTTGCACTTCTGCACGATGCAGATTGAGCAAAAAGGAGACAGGCAACCTAAAAACATCATTCAGGATAAAGCCCTCTGCGTTGACACTGAATCATATTTGTCAAATAAAACATTTTAATCATCAGAGCCATGCCTGGAGTTAACAGATCAGAGCTTTTAGAGGCGAGTAGAAGCTTATCATGGTGTCTGAAAACCTCTGGTTCTGTAGTTACCAAACCCTGGGTCATGTGACTCCATCTGTCCGGCACTGTGCTGTACTCTGAAACCACATCTGGTGAATTTTGACACATAAGGAGCCAAACACCAACAGAGCAAAAATGGATCTGGTTGTAGTTGGGGATTGAGATGAGCTTCAGGGTCAATATGGTGCAATACAAAAGTAAAATTAAATAACAGGAAAAATGTGAGTTAAATTGAAAACAATAGGGGTGGGAGAAAAAGTTGAAAATCCGTGTATTGGGATTTTTTCTTTGGCAATATCAAAACCAGGATTTCTTGTCGAAAAATCTTTTTTTTTTTTTTTTCAAATTCTTCATTTCAGTCTTTATTTATAGACTGGATTGGAAAAAGTTACCACTTTTCTCCAGCAGGGGGTGAAATGTTTCTCTCTGACTCACGTAATGTGCATTTTATGGGAAAATATGGCTCCTGATATAGTCTGTAGAAACTGTCATCATCATTTAACTTTTTCTCATAGTCTGGTGTTAAAAAAGCAAACTAAAAATAGCAAAAACTGTAAATACCAAGGAATCGCAATTTAAATAACCCCAAAAAATGTAATAGAATCAAATCACGAGAGAAGTATATAGTCCCAGCCCTACTAAACAACTATCAAGCTTTAAGAATAGCGCAATCAATGATGAGACAATCTCTCTTTTTTTTTTCTTTTTTCAAAAATCCTGCATTTTTTTGCATCAGGGGTTAAGGCCATGCCCACACGTAGCAAGGTACCCAGGAAACTGTATTTATTTTTATACATTTAGGTATGTCACCCACATGAAACTGCAGTTTCACATCACTAAAAAAATGTTTTCTGAAAATTCAAGCCAAAGTGAAGATTTTGGAAAACCCTGGTTTCATGGTTTTCATGTGGACGCTGTAAAGAGTTTTCGGTTCTCAAACGTCACAGCTGAATGACAGGGGGCTCATTCTGATTGGCTGGCACAGGTTTTAGGTCTGAAAAACACAGACAAGTATGGGTTTTAAATGTATCCAGCACTGATCGGCATGTGGACCAAAGTATTTTTAAAAAACGAATAAGGGGTGGATATTTGTTTTTGAAAATGGACGGCTATGTGTAAACATGGCCTTAAGAAACATATTAGGGGACACAAACTAGATTTGACCATAGACTGTATATAAAGTGGAGAGCGTGGCTCCACCATTTATCCTTGTACGGTTTGAAGCCAAAATCCCCCGTCACAGGCGCCACCATTGCAGCAGTGCGCAGCCAGAGTCTGCGCAGTAGAGACGATGAGGGATTCTGGGAGAATCTAAGTGGAGCTGGGTGACAAAAATAATATATTTTTTTTTCTTTCAAGAGTCTAATCACTTCTTGACTCTACCTCCCGACATATTTTACAATCACTGAAAAAAATACATGAGAACGGCAGCTGTCAATCATCGTTAAACGTTACAAAAAGCCTCCTTTTTAACCTCTTGTAACTAAAGAAAATGAAACTTTCCAGAAAAAAAGAGGACTTGAATACAAGACAGCCAAATAATACCTTCACATCACCACAACAATCGGACGTGAGAAACATTTCTACGGGGTGTAATAATTTTTTAAAGTTTGACCACAGCCTATCTGGAATGACTGGCAAGATGGATTTTTAAACCTATACTGCTGCCAGTCACCAGGGGGAGCAGTTTTTGGGGAGACCTCACTTTGAGCCGAGCAAGCGGACGTCCATTTCTTTACAGTCTATGGATTTGACATGGTGGAGAAAAGGTGTTCAGAAAGCTGGATTAGGAATCTTTGAAGTTAAAAGAACAACCCTCATAAAATCCAGTTCCTGCCATAAAAACATTCTGACATATTTTCCCCATACCGCCCCCTAATGGAGGACATTTGCCTTGGTCAGAAGCAGAGTTTGCTGATGTTTACGCAGCACGTAACTCTGATAAAAAAATGACCACTGATCATCTGGGACCAAGACACACCTGAGGGACAGCCGGGTAGATGAAAATAAATTGATTAAAATAGTCTGAGTATCTGGATTTATCTCATTCAGCAGCGGTCTCACAAACCTAATCAAAAGTGTTTAGAGGGAGTGAAACAATTTGAAACTAAAGGAGTTTAAAAAACAACAAAAACATATTAGTTTAAAGAGTTTTGGCTGATTTTCTGTGTCTGGCTCTTGTTTCTCCTCCAGGGCAGCCGTGCAGCCAGAGCACCCTGAAATCCATCATGAAGAAGAAAGATGGCCGATCGGACTCCAATGGCACCAAAAAGAACCTTCAGTTCGTCGGAGTGAACGGAGGGTGAGACGCTCTCCTGTTTGAACATCAAATAAAACATAAATGATTATTTCAAACACCTGATGAAACATTCTTTTATCCTCATATTCTTAAAGCAGAGCTTGTTAACCTCCACATGTTCCTCTGTTTCTCCTTAAGTCATCACATTTCTGTCGCCCCCTTGTGGCTGCCCCTGTTCCTCTTCCAGGTATGAGACAACATCAAGCGATGACTCCAGCTCAGAGGACAGCAGCTCCTCTGGGTCTGACGAAGAGGAGGAGGATGAGGAGAAGGAGGAGTACAGAAGAAAAGAGGGATTTAAGAAGGTAGAGGGAGGGAGTGGCGGGGAGGAGTTTCAGCCTGAGGGTGACGAGGATGTGGACAAGAAGGATGGAGAGGAAAGTTCAGAGACGCAGGAGAAGAGGGAGAGGTGGGTTAAGGAGAGAAACATCAGATGAGATTAAAATCCTGAGACTGTGAGGACTAAATGTTTCTGTCTTTTTTCTAAAGGTGTGAACTCAGTGAGAAGATGCTGGCTGCGTGCAACGTTCTCAAAAACCACCTGAGTGACCCCAAAGCTGTGAGCAGTAAAGATGTGGTGAGGTTTTTCTCTGCCTTCAGTGATTTTTAGACAAATCCGGTAAGATTCATTCTGTGTGTGTGTTCATACGTGACGTTTCTGACCCCTCGCCTCTCCTCCCGTCAGAGAGCCTGTCTGAACACGGTGCAGCACGAGTGGTTTCGTGTGTCCAGTCAGAAAGCGGCGGCAGCAGCGATGGTGGAGGACTACCTGGGAGCGTTTGGAGCCGTCTCCCCGGCCGTCCTGCGTCACATCGTTAACATGGCAGATGGGAACGGCAACACGGCGCTGCACTACAGCGTGTCACACTCCAACTTCCAGGTGGTGAAGAAGCTGCTGGATGCAGGTGAGACATTTTATAAGCTTCTAATGAAGAGAAAGTAACTTTATCCAGTTCAGTCAAGAGACCTGCAGTAGTTTAATGTCATACTGCTGTTTCTCAGTCTTTCCTCTTTATCATTATCGGTCTCACTTTCAAATGATGCCACCTGCAAAACATCCCCCGGACAAACTAAACTGATCAGCAGTGGTGTTTAAAACTTGACAAAGACTCAGATAAATCTGTCAATGGGATCTTAATGTCACGATCACTCTGCTCCACCAAACTGTGTGAAGATGATTGCTGTGAAAAAACCCTGAATGGATTTCAGACTCTAAGAAAACAACTCTCCTCATATGAAAAAATACAGCCTTTCTTTGTCTAAATAAAAAAGGAAAATTTCCAATTTTTCAAATCAAGGTCCTTCTCTTCATACCAGTCTTTATCTCAAACTGCTTTTACCTTTTTCATTAGTCAGAGTTCAAGGGAAAATATTCAGATTCTTTGGTTTGTTTAGTTGTGTGTGAGTTTTTATTTCACTGAAATACATCTATAAAGCTAGATATTAAAGTTTTGTTTTGAAAATCCCAACCCTGTAATGTATTTACAAATAGATCTGAAATAATTCTTTCAATAAATGACAGAAGTTAAGACAAGGAAGTTTTCAGTTTTATTTATTTTTTTGAACAATTTACTTGTTTGGTATTTTAAAATTTAATTCTGACATTTCAGATGTTTTTACTGTTGACTGAACAAAACAAGCATCAAAAAGGAGTAGGGCTGGGACGATGTACTATTCTCGCAATTCGATTCTACTACGATTTTTTGGGTGCTGATTCGATTTAAATTGTGGTTCTTCAATATTTACGATTTTTGTGATTATTATTTTTGTTTTTCAACACCAGACCATGTAAAAAAGTTAAGTGATGATGATGATAATGTCTACAGACTATATCAGGAGCCATATTTTCCCATAAAATTCACATCACATAAGTCAGAGAGAAACATTTCACCCTCTGTTGGAGAAAAGTGGAAACTTTTTTCCAATCCAGTTTATAAAAAAAGAATGAAATGAAGAAACAATCGATTTTTTGACAAAGAATCTGGATTTTGACATTGTCAAACAAAAAGAAATCCTGATATATGTCGTAATTTGATTTTTTTCCCACTTTTAGAAATTACTCACCTTTAGCTCTTTATACTCTTTTTTTCCTTTTTTACCAGCCTTATTTATTTATTTATTTATTTATTTATTTTTTCTAATTGATTTTTTTTTTTTTACTTTGATATTTGTGTACTTATTGCTGCTCTTGTGTGTTTTGGTTGTGGCTTTCTTACTTTAAGAAAGGTGAAGTCTTTTGTGTCAGGCTGGATGTTTCTTGACCTTTCCCGACCCCCCTTTCTTATTTATTTTTATAACCAGATTGAAGGCTTTTTAATAACTGTACAAACCAACAAAATAATAAATGAATAGGTGAAATAATGTTTGATTTTGAACTAATCCCTCATTTTCAGAAGTTTTACAACCAATCATTTAATAATTATGGTAAAAAAAAACAACAACAAGTAGACACATTTATAATGATAATAATTTTCTTTTTAAAATTTTCATTTTTTTTGATGCTGAAATTTGATTTTCTATTCACAGAGATCCTGTGCAGAGATGTATCAGTGTTTTTAGTGAAGGATCAGAGTCCCTCAGCCGTGCAGCGACCTCTCTGTAGCCTCAATAGACTGTGATGAGGTCCGCTCGCTCGCTGCTCTAAAACTCTTTTGTCTCCTTCGCCTTTTGTGTCCTTGTGTCCTGTGACAGCACCTCCACCCCCCTGTCCTCTTTGTGTCCTTTGTCCTCACTCCGTCCTGGTTCCTTAGACCTCTCCGCCCCTCAGAGGCAGAGCAGCCACCCTGAAACCCGCCCCCCTTTCTTACAACAGGCTCTGCTGTCCTCTTCCTTTGAGCGGCTGCTCACAGAGAGCGTGATGGACTGAGAGCTGTCACACTCTGCTTCAGCATCCCTCTGCTGTGTGTGTGAATGACAGGTGGAGACAGTGACGAGTCAATCACAGAGAGGAGTGAACAAGTGTTTGTTTCGCTTTGAGACCACCCAAACACGCCGTCTGTCTCTGTGTGTGTGTTTCAGATGTGTGTAACGTGAACCAGCAGAACAAGGCTGGATACACACCCATCATGCTGGCAGCGCTGGCCGCCGTGGAGACGCCCAAAGACATGCACATCGTGGAGGAGCTCTTCAGTAAGGGCGACGTCAACGCCAGAGCAAGCCAGGTCAGTGAGCGTCCAGGGGTCAAAGGTCAGAAGCCAGCAGCAGGGCACCAATACACACACTCACACACACTTTCAGTCCAGGGAAGGCTGTGAGGGGTCAGATCAGGCACACACTCACACTGTTCAAGGGTCAAAGAAGAATTTCAATCCATACCTGAATCATGTGTCCACATTATTTTTGCTCAAAATATGTAATTAGTCAAATATTTGCAACAATTTGAAACAGTTTGTCCTTTCTGATCCAAAAGGAAAACCACAATAATTCCCTAAAAACTTGAAAGATAAACAATTTTTAAAAAGTTGGAAAACTTGTGCTTTGCTGACACCCGGTGGTCAAGAATGGTAACTACACTAGAGACACTACAGACAATAATAATCAACTCTGAAGACATGTTGATCAAAAATAAAAAAAATAAAAAAATATTAAAGTGATTTTTCTCATAATTTGACTCATGACTCGTGTTCCCTCACTCTGTTGATGTCCTGATGTCACAGGCCGGTCAGACGGGGCTGATGCTGGCGGTCAGTCACGGCAGGATGGATATGGTTCGGGCTCTCCTTGCTCACAACGCCGACGTTAACATCCAGGACGACGAGGGCTCCACGGCGCTGATGTGTGCAAGTGAACACGGACACGTGGAGATCGTCAAACTGCTGCTGGCTCAGCCGGGCTGTGACGCCACGCTGAGCGACAGTGTGAGTGATGCAGTGAAGGAGTCTCTTACTTCACTTCATGCATACATCCATCTTACAGCTTTGGTTACTGTACAAGTAAATATTTTGCAATTAAATCTGAAAAGAGCTTCAACAGTGTGATTGTTAAAACAATCGTACATCTGAAAATTAGATGACCAATATGCACATACCGCTGAGTTTCACAATTAATCTGCCTCCACTGATTTAACCATTGCAATCCTGGTTTAGTCACTCTGGAGGGTCTTCAACAAAGAAATGCTGAAAGCAGATTAAATATTCCTGCTTGTATGATTTAGATCAACTTAAGCCCCTATTTTTTATTTAGAATAATGTTGAAAATATGCAATTGTGAACAGGTTTTTGAAGAAGGAAGGTATTTTCTAACCCCAGAGGGTCTCAACTCCCACTTTTAGGAAGCACTGCTCTGAAGTAAATACAACATCTGAATTATTTCAGTGGTTTCTGAATTTTCTCCTTTTTATGTTGTCCAGCTAATAGCAAAAATGCTAAAGGTTGTCATTGTATGTTGCCAAATAAATATATAAGTTATTGTCTTTTTCTGATTTTTAAACATGAAATGTCCAAAGTAAGTGTACAATTTGGAATCAGTGCAGGGTTTCTCAAAGCTGATTTCTGTCTCATAACCAGTGAGAGGTCCCAGAACGAGGAAATTAGAAATATATTTCACTTTTAAAAGAGCCAACTTTTACATGATTTTCTGTTTGTAAACTGTAGTCCGTTTTAAGATTGAAAAAGACATTTTGACAGTGCTGGTTCCTGTCACTGTACAGGAGTGGCCTGTGTTTGTCACGCCTTACCGTGCTTTCTACTTCCCACATCATCCTAGTTTTCTTCTTTTCTATCAATCAAAGACAAAATCTCCCCAACATCAGAAATGAAAAAATAGATATTTAGGCTGAATGTGTTTCAACCATTACTGTCAGTGATCAACAGGTTTCTGCCACAGCAATCTGCTCACTAAGGATTTGGGTGATTCTTCAATTAAAGGAGTTTTTCTGTCCCCAGGGTAGATTTCCAAGAAAAAAAAACGTTTTTAAAATTGGAAAAATGCTTTTATAAGTTTTTGTGAATAAATGAATTTAGCAATTTTATTTCTTTATTATAGAGGGAATGTTAAAATACCTGGATTGGGGACAAGTCCAAAACAGTGAAGTTCTTGCACATTTGAATTTTCACCACACAGAAAAAAAGTATTCAAACACCGTTTTTGAGACACAGTTATTTTTTCATAGTTTCTTCAACCCTTCTCTTACAAATACGATACACTAATTGTTTTTTGTAAAAAGATTTTTTTTCGTAGATCTACCCCAGGGACTGAAAATCTCCCTTAATTGAAGAATCACTCATATTAACCATCAATGTTCTTCATGTCAACTCACAGGCTCAGTCTGTCTTTCATCAACAGGAACATCTGTTTTTTTTGAAAATATGTTTTTTCTCATCTTTGTTTTCTCTTGTCGTTCCTTTAGGATGAGAGTAACGCCCTGTCCATCGCTCTGGAAGCCGGACACAAAGACATCGCCGTGCTGCTTTATGCTCACGTCAACTTCTCCAAAGCCCAATCACCGGTATGTTCTTATAACCTCCTTCATTTTCAACATTGGACATTGTACAAGATAATAGCAGTAAAGAAACAGTGCCCTCTGTTGGAGACTGGCATCATGTCCTGAGTCGGTTTGGTCAAATGGAAGAAGATGCAACATGAATGTATTATTTTAACGGACAAATAAGGAAAAAGAGTTTTAGAAAACTTTTATTTGACATCAGACTCAGCAGGGCACGTCTTTTACCTCTTCAATTTATTGGTATTTATAAACAAATTTAAAGGGAATGGCATTTATTTTTCTACTGTTTTTCAATAAATGATTTTTTGATATCGAGGATCTCTGTCTTTATTCCAGGGGACTCCTCGACTCGGCAGGAAGACGTCACCGAGTCCCACACGGAGGAGCATGTTCGATTAGAGCGCCCGCCTCTCTCTACAAACCCTGTGCTGCTATTGGTTCACGCTGAACGAAGCCTTACCCCAGCTGGATGAGGGACTTCATCCCAACCAACCAACCAACCAAACCATGAGATTTCTGGATATATTTTTATTTATGTTCACACATGAGAGCCCAAAGTGCCCTTCACTATGAATGTAACCAGCTGGTGCCTCAAGTCCCATCACTTCCTGTTTAGAAGCTAACTATCATAGACACAAATCCATCATCACCAACAGGCCGTTTCTCCTTCTTTTTCTTCTTTTGTTTATATTTTTGTTGCTAATTGACCTTTTTTTTTTATTCCTGAAGCTCGATGTTGATCATTCAAGAGCACCAAAACATCATTTGTGATTTTTTTCTTCATTTTGGAGCATATCAGCGTCGTCAGATGGAGAATAATCCACTCACACGTTCAGAGGAAGTATTTCCTGTAAATAGATCTCTCGCCTCGGTCTCACACATGTGCACACATCTCCTCCACACATGTTCAAGTCATGTGGTCGAGTTCATACATCAAAGAGTAGACGTCGTGACCTAGACTGGAGAAATTGTACTTTTATACAAATCCTTTGTATCTATTTAAAGAGAAGAATCACAGTATTTTGAATATTTCCTATTACTACATAACAACCCATGAAGTTATATATTTATCAAAGTATAGTTTTTAATGCAGATATATGTATTTCATTGTACATACGGTGGTCAGTAGTTTAGTTTTCATGTTCTCTCATGTGTCTCTGGTGTGTTAAATAAACCGTCTGTCCTGCTCTAGTGTTCATCAAGGTGCTGACTTTCATCCTCCAATGAGAATTGAAGTGCCTGAGACTTTGCCATATAACAATAAACATCAATTAAAGATACAGATCAGTGTCTTTATTGACTTTGAAGGTTTTACGTCAATGATGGGTTTTTGGGTGTTCTCCAAACACGTTCAACAAACAAAATAAGACCATAAACACATCACATTCATGCAGCTTGAACTTGAAAACATAAACACGAAATACTGGACACAATGTTTTTAAATCTACCAAACACACAGAGTGCTGGATAGAAAAACAACAAGACAGACTTTGATAATGTTCCCAGAAGTTGCAGATTCTTCAATGATTCTTTAATGACTTGATCCAAATTTCTCTTATGGTACAATAAGTTGTTAATTTAAGGATGGTGTAATCTCGCTCATACTACTGTCAAAGAGAAGATGTGTTGTCCAGACAATGAACTATTGACAGTTGATATCAAACCATACCACCTTTCAAGAGAATTCAGTCATAGAACCACGAGGCAGCTCAGATCACAACCTGGTTTTACTGCAGACCTGTAACAAACCCTGTATTTTAAGGCACCCTGGAACAACCATCACATTCAGGAAATAGACATCTGAGGCTAGTGAGGCTCTAAGGGACTGCTTTGAATGCACAGATTGAAACGCTGAAAACAGATGAGAACAGCGTGAACATTGATTGTTTTATTTAGAAAATCAACTTCTGCAGAGACACAGACATACCAACAAAGACTGTACACTGTCTTCCCAGTAACAAACCCTGGATCACAAGTGACATCAAGGTAATCCTCAACCAGAAAAAAAGAAGCCTTAAAAGATGGTGACCAAAAAAAACGGCTCAAACAGGTGCAACATGAGTTAGAGAGGAGATTAAAGGAATTGGAAAGGAATTGATAAAAACAAAAAGAGAAGACAGACAGTAGAGGTTGATGTGGACCAAGCCAATGAACTCTTCCTGCATCCTTCACTCAGGCCATTGTTTACTCTGTGTTGAACAGAATAACTTAAGTAAGAGCAAGACATGTGAGTTACACTGTCATGGGCTATATTAACGAACGCAAGTGTCTTTTCCCTCACCCAACGTCTGAGGATTTAAGGAAAAAGTGGACGACTCATGTTTCGGCAATACAGGACTCAGAGATACAGAAAATTATTCCTCCCTGCAGCCATTAGGCTTTATAACTCTCTAACCAATGGGGGATTCGCTGACAGACACCCAAATTTCTCTTTGGGGGGATTAATAAAGTACATTGTATTCTATTTTATTCTAAATGAAATTTAAAGCATAACATTAACTTGGGATCACAGTTAAGCAGGCAGTCAAGGGGGTAGGTAGGGTTTGAACACAATCCCAGGTATGGAGATGAAAATTTACCAAATAAACTTTGATAATGTAAAATTTAAGTGGTGAGTTCAAGAGATAGTTTAATAGTGTAGCAAGTACCCTCTGAGATCATACAGTCAAAATTTGGAAATTATAAGAAAAAACAGTCTTTGAAACTCACATGATTTTGGTGTGTGAAGTTAGGAAAACTAAGCAAACTGCTGTGTGAGATTCTTCAACAACATGATCAGAAAATTGGTTCAGTTGTTTCGGTTTAGATTTTGTGAAGGTGTCTCTGGAATTTGACGGCTGAATCAGCCGGGTTGAAGGAGACAGCTTTTTTCTGAACCAGCGGTCTCCTGAGAGATGAAAAAGAAGAACATTAGAGTCAACATATTCTTTGTAGAATAAATCCTTAATTAAGAATGAAACATATTCTAACACAAGGGCTTTGCTTTGACATAAAAAGTTTCACAGAACTTTTAAAGGAAACATTCAGTTAAAAAAGTGTGAAAATGGTCGACAATACAATGACCTAAGCAGATTCAAACATATGTAAATATAGGTTAATGTAAGAGAGTGCGACCTCTATAATAGTTAGATATCAAAGAACCAAACAGAAACAGGACGGCCACACACATAAGCCCCCTGCTGAATAAAGACTGGGACTTGTGAGTTTAACTAACCTGAGCAGAGTCACACTGGTGCTGCCTGAGGTTGTGTGTTTGTTCTTAGGTGAAGGTCGAGGCACAATGCCGAGATTAGCCAGCCTGTAACGAGCCAGCTCGAACTGGAAACTCGAAGCTGGATTCAAGGTCAACTGTCTAAGAACACAAAACAGGAGGATGGAGAGCTCTCTTTAATGTGTCACAGACAGATCAAATCATCCTTTAGCAAGCACTAACATTGACTAACATATCAGACAGGCTGTATAGTTTCTATATGCATATGTAAGGTGTCTCAGTCTGCAGAGATTTCAGCCGCTTACGGCCCGTAAAAAAACCCCAAAATAACTCTTATCCTCACTGATGACCTCAAACCTTCTCAGGACAAAGATTTTGTTCACCTGGCTGCAGCAGGGTCAGACGTTTGCTGCTTGTTCTGTTGGTCGTCATCAGTCACGGGTTTGTTGGGCCTGTCCAAGACCAGCAGAAGTCTCTGCATCAGCTCCCTGCACTGGTCCACCTTCAAGTCCTCCTCAGGGACGGCTTCCTGCTAAGACCAGAGCCAGCATCAAGGTGGATGAAGTCATGAAAATGATTTTTTTTTTTTTTTTTCAGGGCTAAGAATTACTGTATGTATATGAAAGACATATGATAGATAAATGAGGTTAAAGGTCAGAATTTCATTTTCTAATTTTGTCGTACCATCAGGGTTTCTCTGAGCATCCCCACAGCCTCCTGCATGATACTCTGCATCCTGATCCTCTTCCTCCTCTCTTCCTGGAGCTCCGCCTCCAGACGACTCACCTCAGCTCTGTTTTTACTGCACTGCTCAGTCCACGAGTTCCTGTCCTGTCTGTAAGTGTGCCACATTGAATATTAGGGTGCTTTAAAGAGTGGTCTCTTTGGAGAGTTACCAGCTTGTTTCTGCAATGCAAATAAATACAGATTATAGAATCATAGTTTGTGGTGTGGAAAGGAGTAAGAGTGAGTTTGGACCTGAGAGTCTCGATCTCAGCCAGAAGTCCAGTGTTTTCCGACTGGAGCTGCTCAACCTCCTGACTGCGCTCTCTCAGCTCTTCCTGCAGCTGCTGACACTTCTCAGTGAGCTGCTCCATCGCCTGACAGAGAAGAGGTAAGATAAGTGGAAGAGTCACAAAAAACAGCAGCTACCAAAAAGAGAAAAATCAAATACGTATAAGTGATCAAGCTTCCCATCCGGGATGTCTTTTCTCTCTTCTACCTTCTTGAGGACGCAGGTCTGACGAGACGTCTCCTTCAGCATCTGCTCCAGGTTTTCCACATCCACACTCAGCATCCTCTTACGGTTCAGCAGAGCAGAGTTCTCCTCCATCTGGGTCTGAGTCTGCAGGGAGAGTTGATCCAGCTGAGCTTTGAGCTCCGAGTTCTCCTGAAGAGCGTTTCTCGTTGTCTCTGGGACTTTCTGGTCCACCTGATGCTGGACATCTGCTGCGATGGCTGCTACATGGGTCTCCATCTCTTTCTCTAATCTTTTGTTGGATATTCAGAAAAAAAAGAAATAGAGAAGGAAGGCATGGGTGAAATATTGTGGCTTTTATTACAAACACTTTTGATGGCACGTTGAGTTTGTTTTCCATATTTCTAACTCTGGCTTTTTCTTGAAAAAAGAAACCTGCTGAGGCCCTAGTGAATTTTCTCATCTTTCAAAAACAAGATTTTCTGTATTGTTGTAGGCAATAATTTGGATGTAATGCAGCAACTCTCAACTTTTTCTTCTCCAGCAGAACTTTAATCTCCAGGCTGTGGATGTCAGCTTTGTGTTCCTCCTCCTGGCTGGTCAGCTGCTTCTCCAGAGATGCCATGTTGGACTTCAGCTCCTCCTTCATCCTCTGAAACTCATCCAAACTTTCCAGCTTTGCAGCTTGGAGGCAAGGAAAGAGGATAGTGGTCAGACTCAGTGAGATTTTACTCAATCAGTTACTATATTTCTGCTGCAAACGGGTTGCTAAACTGTACACTTCAGTCTCACCTAGTGTCACGTTTTCTGCAGTGAGCTCTTTGATCCGGTCTTGTAGCTCTTCTCTTAGCTGATTATTTTGTAGCTCCATGGTTTCTCTCTCCTCTTCAGCGGCCTGCAGCTGAATCTCCAGATGCTCTTTCAGCTCATCTACCTCTTCCTCCTTTTGCAGCAGAGTGTGTTTTAGATAATCAACAATGTCCTTCTTCTCCTTCTCCAAAGTGAGGTGCTGAAAGCTTAGGTCCCTCTTCTCCTTCTCTAATTGATCACATTTCTGCTGATACCTGTAAAAGAAAACATATTGTGCAGCTCATACAGTCACTGAAATTTCCATTGCATGCATACTGTATTTGTAACTATGGTGATGTGTTTTATCTGCATTCTGAATTCAGCTAAATTATCTGTATCAAAAAACTTCAATACAAGTCAAGGCTCTAAATTGGTTAAAAATTTAGGCTAATAAGAAAAACAAAGGTTTTAGCAATAAAAACTATTAAGACATTAAAGCAAACTACTTAAAATGCAGGGTGGGTCATTTCCAGATAATATGTTTTATTTTTTGATTTTAAAAATTACAGACAGCTGAAGTGTTGGGCTTGTTTAATTACCTGTATTGCTAATTTGTAGCTTAATATTCTTGTGCTTTGATTAAAAAGTGTTTTAAGTTACTAAAAGTACAAGTTTCCTGTTTAATATTACTTAATTTTTCTTGTCAGTTACCCCTAAAAACATATGAACAAGTGCTAAATCGTGTAAACAACATTACACATTACTCTGTAAACTAAAATACTGGAGTTTAAACTTAAATATCTGAAGTAGGTCAGTTTGTATAAATGGGTTTAAGTGTAGTCATTCATTTTCTGAAGCTCCATACTAGCAAACAAGCAAATCTCAACGTGAGCTTAGAACTGACAACGTAAGCACGTAGGCTGAAAGCAATGGCGTCAAACATTGTGCTGATGGGATCGAAATATGAAAATTAAGATTAAAGAAACATGCGGTTACCTTACATGTATTGTTCTTGTTTTGGCTTTAATAAAAAGACTCATATTCGTAATACGAAAATGCGTTTTTGTTGAACTAAAACCGACTCACCTCTCCAACTGCTCGCTTAGATATCGCATTTGAATCAAATACAGGTCCTTTTCTCTATCATTTGAAGCACTTAAATCTCTAGGAGTCTCCAAATTCCCCTTTTCAGGTGATATCTTCTTTTCATTTTGTTTCTCGGTGCTCTTCTTGTTCTTCTTTGGCATCTCGACGGAGAAAGTTGGCAAAAGTTTACTCTGAGGACCATCGGGGGAGCCAAACTAAGATGTTGCTAGGCAATGCTGCGTTCAGGGAACTCAGGGACGAAAAGTTCTGTTTCAGGACAAAGTGCTAAAACACTGACGTTTCTGGTCGTACATTGGTAGCTTTTCAAACCATTTTGTAGTATATACTTGTACAAACATGTTTCATGGTTTCATCGAATTTTCAAACAACTGTTTGGTATTTGTGACGATTTCATTTGAACAGATTTTTGAAAAACTGATAGCTATAAATCCGTCACGACTTTGATTGTGCTACAATGACACTTCACGTCAAATTCATGAATGTTTTTTACAGTATTTTTCACAGAATTCCGAAATGAATAAAAAAATACATTTGTGAATGAATAAATGAGGCCATAAAAATAACACTAGATGAAATATATAAAACAAAAAATTGCATGTATACAACACTCAATATTTTGTGGAAAAGCAGTTTATATATTGTTTAGTTGTGTAATTGTGCAGTAGATGTGCTAGAGAGAAATGAAATATATCGAAACCATATTTTTACTCACATGATCCTTTTAATGTAAAAATGAATTTAGTCCATTACAAGTTTTGGAATAGTATTACCTTCACCATATAACCTAGGAAATATATTGAAAGTTGTTTTTTCCTCAGATATTTTCGATTCACTTTGGCAGATGCTTTTCCACTCCTCTGGTTAATTTCAAATTCAGTAGCACCCCTGTGTGGTCTGAGCCAGTATTGCAGTTCACTGAATTGCATGATACTGAACTGTGCATTCAAGATAAGTAACACTTTAAAGTGACAGATCACTGTCATCATGGTTCTCATTGAGCCCATTTAATTTCAGCCTCCATACTGTAAAGCACTCTTTTTTATCTAGCTATCTGGGCTGATGGTATCTATAGCCAATCACTGGATGTCCAGGAGAGCACCCATGCTAAAAGAAAGGTTAAATGTGTTAAATAACAGACTTCATAACTGCATCATAATTTCTCATTATTACTTTTGGGGTGATTGAAATCAGTGTTGCAATGCTGATTTCAGCAGCCAGTGAAGTGTAGCAGTTATTTATCTTACACAACGTTTCAGGGCAGTTTAAATGTCTTCTTTTAATTGTTAACTTTTCATTGCCTCTTGATTTGGCTGCAGGGATTTTAATTGGTAGCTCCATTCCACTCCCTGCCAGTAAATTCACTTGGCTTGACTGACTGACCTGTGGAGGTTAATTCAGTTTCAGCTCAGCCAAGCCTTACAAATTAATAAGAGAGTGTTAGCTCACTACAAATCAGTGGTAATAAAAGAGCAACAGTAAATGTATTTTAGTGCAATATTAAAGAAACAAACACAGGGGGATATTATCATAATATCTCTGGCTGTTGTGCACCATATGGCACAGTTCAAACTGTAGAGGTACAAACATATTTAAGGGAACTTATTACAATTAAGGATAACTCTCCACTTAACACATTAAATCTTTTTTTTCTCCCCTTGGTGATTTTATTGAAAGTTTATAAAGGGATACGCTTCATTTTTTTTCACAGGCAACAGCAACTACACCCCCCACCCCCACCAGCTCATGATGGTACAGTCTGATCTCTCCTCAAAACCCCATTGGATGTCTTCTCTTCCTGTTTGTCTCTTTCAAAGCAGGCAGGTGCGAAACCTCATGTACAAACATTTGGATGAAATGAAATGAAATGTATCTCATAAATACTTAAAATTGGTCTATATCTATAAAATTATGATTTTCATCTGCACCAGGCCTTTAACATCAGGACCAGGTAAGTCCAAGTCACCTTGTACATTTACAATGAGCAGTGTATTTTCAAGGTGTTTTGTTTTCAGTTCTTTGTTTTTCGTCTCGTACTAACTTGGTTGAATATTGTGTTAGAAGCACACTTTTATACAGATCTTCTTGTCTTCTCTGTGTTGGGAATAATTTTTTTGGTATTTAATGATTTTATTTTTCATAATGACTCATAGTTGCTACAAAAAGCTAACTTAGCCTTCCTATTAACAAGGCCCTGCTCCACAAATCAACAAAGAAATAACAATTGATAAAAGTGATACAGTACCCCCTTTTTTCTTTTTCTTTTTTTCTTTAAAGGGATAGTTAAGTAGCCGAAATTTTCACGAGCTCTTTGAATTTTGCTAAAAGTCTACTTAACGGTTACATTGCTGGTTAAGTGTATTTTCCTACCTCTTGGGTAGTTTTGCACACACACCAAAAACAAAACAAAACAAAGACAAAACAATACGTTGCACTGAATAATGAAGCGTCTATCTTAAGGAAATAATATTTACTCATGTTGTATGTATGAATGAACGTTGGAGCTGCTGTGAGGGGCTCGTCCTGTCCCGTCAGCTCTCTCCCCCGCTTCCAGCTTGTATCCTCCCACATCACATCACATCATTGGGGCGGGGAGAAACCGTTACCTCAAAGTACCCAGTTTGGCACCGGTTTAGACTTTAAGAAACCGAACCTATCTTGCCGGGACAAATTTCAACACAGTTTTCAAAGACGAACTGTTTGGCAGGTTTAGCAGTAGACTGTTTTTTCCCCCTTTTATTTCGAGAAGAGATGAGCAAGGGCAAGCACAGTAAGCAGGTGCCGGAGCCCACCGAACCCCTGTCCCCATCAAAAGGCCAGAAACCCACAAGGATGCCCAAGTGCTCCCGCTGTCGGAACCACGGTTTTGTGTCTCCTCTGAAAGGACACAAGCGTTTTTGCAGCTGGAGGGACTGCCAGTGCCCAAAATGCAAACTAATAGCTGAGAGGCAGAGAGTCATGGCGGCCCAGGTAACCCTCATTTTATTGATTTGCATGAGCGCGTGCTGTGACGATAAGCTGAAAGTAACGTGTTCTAACGGTCGAGGCGGTTCGTCGTTGTAACACATTGTTGCATGTTAAAAACAAAATGTAAATATTAAGGAAGCAATAGAAATATTTATTTTAAACACTTTTTAAAAAAAAATAATAATAATAATAATATGGACATGTTTTCTTCTGTGCACCTTAGTTTGATTTATTTTATTTACTAACTCATGGCTGTTGGGAGCTTAACAAGCTTAGCTAACAGCGTAGCATAGCTAGCTTATAGAACTCAATACTGATAAATGGTGTTTTGAATGAACTCTCACACTTGTTGCTAACAGCAGGTGGTTTAAAAACAGTTAAAGAAGCTAATACTCCACGTTTTTGTCTTCAACACTAAATTTGCCTGTGTTATCCATTAAAACAGCTCCAAAAACTTAAAGTCGTGGGTTATTTTACCAAAGGTGTTAGAAAAAATCTTTTTTTTCAAGTTACTTGACAATAGAAATGCTTGTTGGTACAGTATTTGTTGATATTATGTCAGATGAGATGTCATATTTTGATCATTTTGTATTGCAAAGGCGAAGAAAAAAATCAAATTTATTAAGAAAAATGATTTTTGAAGACATACTACACATTGCGTTCATAAGCTATGGTGCGTTTTTCTAATAACAATAATGTATAATTATTATAAAGCAGATATTGAGTCTATTCAAAGTTATAAGATAAGATAGATGTTTCATTTCCTTCCCTCCAGGTTGCTCTGAGAAGGCAGCAGGCTCAGGAGGAGGAACTTGGGATTTGTACCCCTGTGTCTCTGGCAACCTCTGAGGTGATGGTGAAGAATGAAGCAGGACCAGACTGTTTATTCTCAGTGGATGGACATTCCCCAACACCTACCAGCACTTCTGCATCTTCTCTGTCCATCACAGGTTAATATTTATGTCTGCATTCCTCTCACTATCCTAACCACCTGCTTGATAAATAGATTATGACAAGTGATGCTTGGACAATCAGAAAAAGTCTCTATTTTGTCACTCCAAACTAAATTTGTCACTCCAAATTTAAATTTAGATTTTTATTACATTTATTTTTTCTATAAATGTCAGAAAAATGACTTTGGGCACTTTACATAAGATAACGTCCCAGTTGTCTTTGATAAAATGTATGTAAAGCTGCAAATGACTAAAAAAATAAATTTATTTTCCATTCTAATGAAAACTACCTCTTGCAGTCCAACTTCAAAAAAATAAAAAGAAAGAAAATGTTAAGTGAGAGAACACAAAGTTTTCTGCTCCGAAAAGGAACCTTTTTATAAAATCTAAAGATGTGGATGAAATTCATTTCTTTAGGGATTCTTAAATCTAGAGGAAGTAAAGTAAACCATCTTGGTTGTGATGGTGCATTTTTTTTTATGTCGAAATAGATTAGATATGGTGCACAAACTCACAATTAATGAAAAAAAAATCAAATATGAGACATTGAACATCAATGAGAGACGTCCTTATGGGAAATGAGGGGAAATTAAAGCGTAAAAGGGCAGGGTATGGAGTTAAACAAAGATAAGTCCGCCTCTGTCCGCCTGATAGCACATAGGAAGAGTTCACCATGGTCAAGGCTGCCCATGTCTCTGCTGGGATCCTGCTTTGTGCTCCTGTGAGACTGAACTTTGGGCCTCTGGCTTGGCAACAGAGAGGGAAAGACTGAGGTGGAACAAGGAGTCGAGCACTCTGTGACTCACTGATGACAAGAATTAGAACAGGGACAACAAATGTCATTATCTTCTGCTTCACTGGCGAACATTGTCTTCATTGTGAAAGACTGAAAGATCACAGTCTGCCTGAGAGGAATGTGGCCTTGTTGATAAGGAAGGAACAACTGATAATAACCAGCATGATTTGATGGTCATTTTCATCCCACAGTACATCTGTATTGTGTTTTGTGTTGTGTGGGGTCTGCTAAATTGACATCAAACATTTACCGCCTGCAGATGGTGCTGTTGACAGCAGTTTGAGTTTGATGATAAGGAATGATTTCTCTTCATTCATTTCACTTCATTATCCATCAAAAGATCTACTACATGTTTAGATCTGTATAACTCAAGTAGATCTTAACATTTCTGTTATATAGGATAATCTTTGATAAATAAACACTACAAACAGCATTTCAATTAAAGATTAAAAAATAAATAAGTAATAATACAAAAAAGAAAATAAGATTTCATTCTTCTGTCATTTATGTATGTTGGCACTGACATACTTAGTATTTCATCCAGGGAGCCGCTCGGCCTTGTCCCCCAGCCCTTCAGCTGGTTCCCGGGCCCTCACAGAGGGACAGTCAGACCTGCTGCTGGAAACCTCCTACTATAACTTCTACCAACCTGGGCGCTACCCAACGTATTACAGCAACCTCTACAACTACCAACAATACCAGGTGACTACATTACTTCCCTGATTTTATGTGCAACACTCCTGTTGAACTACATCTTTAAGGGCTGACCACCAGTATTTAACTGCAGTGCACAGGTCAGCAGATATTTGTCTCACTTGCATCATAAAAACTGTTGATGATGACCTTCATGTTGCTAACTTGGCTTAGCTCAAAGCATTTAATTTGCTAAGATAACGCACAGCTCCCAGTCATATCTGTATAATTATGTTCAGATTTCAGCTATAAAATGTGTTTCATTCAAATGATGTTAACTTTTTATTTGTCATACTTCGTAGTATTGACTCTTCTTTGCTATGAATGAAAGCAGCATTTAAACAAATTTTGACAGTCATGCAATCTCTTAAATTAAAGATACAGTTCTGCACTTAAAGAACAATTACCTTGAAACTTAAGATTTACAAAGACACTATCTTTTTTCAATTTTTATTTATTAACTTTTATTTTTATTTTTTAGTTCTGTTCAGTAAAGAATTCCTGATTTTTCTTCCTTAAAGTAAAATTTAAATCAGGTATTTAGATGAAATGCAGATTAAGATTAAAAAATTGTTTCATCTAGCAAGTAATGGTAAAAATTGAAATTAATATTTAGTTTTTCAGTGAAAGCACAAGGTTGAACAAGAGTAAAATCTGTTCTGAGTAATAATTACAACATAAACAGCACACAAGGATCGGAGGAAGGTCAGTGGTATCATTTTTTTTTAATGAGCACATTTGTTTTTGGATGTATGGTACAGAAAAAAAACCTGAATTTGTTTCCAACTTTTAACTTTTTTGCTTTTTGGGCTGAGTCAGATGAAGTTTTTTTGTTTGTTTTACAAAGACATGGATAAGAAGGTTTTATTTGTGACAGCACAGACACTTTGCCATTAGACTCAGTAAGGAGACTTTACCAAACACTCCACACATGCACACACACACTCATTCAGCCTTGCTTTCACTGATCTGTATTCTCACGCTGATTTATCCTTAAATGTATCTCTATTGTGTCAAATGAAATGAGCTTGCGCGTGAAGCAAATTGGATCTATAACTCTCCTGTGATCTCAGATGAGCCGGTTTGTTTTTTTTTATGAAGAGCATTTGTTCATCTCCTCTCTCCTCTCCTCACCACCCCCTTTCTTTCTTCCTCCTCCACGTTCCCCCAATAGCAACATCTAGTTTTGGGGTCACTGCCTCCGCTAACCTGCTGGTGCACAGCAGAGCCTGAATTGCAAAGGTTAATGGTATTGTCTGTCGGCAGAAGAACAAACCGCTATGCCTCAGTGCTCAAAGGAGAAAGTGAGCACATTAATGCTAATCAGTTAGCACTCTTTAGCATAATTTAGCCATCCTCCTTAGTGATTTATGATATTTTCAGTGAAGGTGTCAGGTTGAGAGGGCTACGTGCTGTGGTTATTTAAATTCAGGGACTGCTTTTTTAGTTTCTGCTCAAAGAGCTGGTTATTCAGGGATAAACTTCAGTGCCATTGGTACACAGTTGCACATCTTTGACTTAAAATGTATGGTAATAACCACAAAAAGAGACACAATATTTCTTTAGAAACTAGAGATGGAGACCAAACAAGAACTTCTTATGTTTCTCCTTTACCTGTCCTAAACCTCCACTGTGTGACAGGCTACACTTCAAACTGATGTGATTATCCTTGAGTTACTCTATTTCATTTTGTCTCTGCAATATCTGTGGACACAGTTTTGGCTTCAATGTCTTTTCTCATTCACTTTTATTGTGAGTTTCTCAAGGTGGTACCATTTTCTTTTCTTCTTTTTAAAATCAGGTGAAAGTGAATATGAAGTGTGTGTATCTTATCATTATTACAATACATTAATAGTCTATGTGTTGAGCCTTAGGATTGGGTTATTAGATTATTAGCACTTCAATACAAAAACAGCATGCATGACTTTTAACCAATCAGCTGATCTTAACTCAACTCAACTCAAACTTTGTTTATAGAGCACATTTAAAACAACCCACATTGACCAAAGTGCTCTATGGATTAAAAATCAGGGGTGAGAGAAAAAAAATAGAGAAACGAAAAATCAGGATTTTTTGATGACAACATCAAAATTGTGATTTGTCAAAAATAGTTTTTTTTTTTCCCCCAAACTCAAATTCTTTATTTCAGTCTTTATTCATGAACTGGATTGGAAAAAAAGTTACCACTTTTCTCCAGCAGAGGGTGAAATGTTTGTCTTTGACTCACGTGTTGAGCATTTTATGGGAAAATATGGCTCCTAGTCTGTAGACATTATCATCATTTAACGTTTTCACACGGTCTAGTGTTAAAAAACCAAACTAAAAATCGTAAATATTGAAGAATTGCAATTTAAATCGAATCGGCACCCCAAAAATCGTGATAGAATCAAATTGTGAAAAAAGTGTATTGTCCCAGCCCTGTTAAAAATGGCACAAATAATAGGATACAATACTAAGATACATAAAAACCAAGCGGTAACCTCCGGTGTAAGAATATGAGAAAACGCTGAAGTGCTAAAATCTGCTGTTTCTCAAGTGTCCGCATGAGGCTGGCTCTGGAAGTACAGGAAGTCACATGCACACCTATTAACCTATTTACTGCCTGGTCCAAAAAACGCCTCCTGCCTGAATTGCTAATTTCTCTATCAACACACTGTACAGGATGGTGAATTGTTTTCTAACCCTGCAGTTTAGAGGATATTTAGATTGCGAGCTTGCCCAATCAGAGGCACAGCTCAGGTCACATGACTGACAGGCACCCTATAGCTGTACCTGAAGCCCTTGCCCTTACCAGTATGGCCGCGAAGTTGCTTTATTTTTCGTTTCAGAAACAGACAGGTGTCATCTGGAGACTACGTCCATGTTTTATACAGTCTATGATAAAAATAATAAATTGAAATAGAATAAAATGAACTAAAATTGGTTTTACTGACGTAATTTATGTAACTGGATACCAAAACAGTTGTGAACATAAATGCACAAGAAGTCTGAATGGTTTGGTAGCATCCTTAACAAAAACAAGACCTGAAAACAAAATGTGTTTTTTGTTCGAGTTTTTTTTTTCATATGTATATAGTCGTTAAGTTGCAATGGGTCACAAAATTTCCCTAGTTTCCACGGTAATGATTTGCACATAGCCCCACAGACTCTCAGGCACGCTGTCTGCTTCTTCTTGGACTGTTGAAATGCTGGTTAGCTCTGCATTTACACACCACCATCTTAAAAATACCTGTTTATTGTTCTGCAGAGCCTTTACCTCTTTTTCTGTTGACTTTTGTGTCATTGTTTATAAAGCATGTGCCGTTTTTACTTCCACAAAGTTCAGCATTAATAATTCCTCCATCTAACAAATGTAACGCGTTGTCACCGTGTAGTGATCTGGAGCTTTCCCACTTATTAATCAAAACCCACAAGTCAGCACTGTGGTCTTTATCAGCACGAGGCCATCTACCTCAGCCTCTGCTCTCCTGTGCACTCAGTGGTGCTTGGCTGTCATGCAGGTGGAGGATGATAAAATAAGGGTGGTGCAGAGCTTCCAGACAGGTGATGGTGCCAGATAAGACAGGCCCACTCAGGGAGGTGAGGAAGCCCCCCCAGGAGTGAGCAAAGAGACTTTAGAGGAGAAGTGTTCTTACTTATATCAATTGTGTTGTGAAGTTGTTATTAAGGTATTTTTTGTCCACAAACAAAAACTTTAACTCCATCTGCTCATTCTTACTGAAATTTGGAGCAAACATTGTAACCTAGCAGAATCCAGTGTGATGAAAATGTAAGAGCAGGCTATCGTTGGGTCATCTCACCTCTCTGCTAATGCTTTCCTATAAACCCTCATGTTCCTTCAGTGTGAGACAAACTTCGCCACCCACTCAGCTGGTAAGAGGTGTGTTGCAGTACACAGGATTTATGGTTCAGCTAGGTTGCGGGTCACTGCTGTATGACTTCGGTAGAAACATAAGATTGAATTTCCTTTTCCTGCTGCTCTGAGGCCATCCATGGTTAAGCAATTTAACCTTTCAACCATCAAGCAGAGATTTGAGACTGTGCGTATAAACCAACAGGACCGTGGAGCCAATCTTAGAGACTCTTCGCCTTTCACATTATTGTAGCATATTCAAAGTGGTGCACACTCCCAAGGAACTGGTTATCAGTTTGGCCTTTGTCTGCTGGAACATGGAGAGAAGACTGAAGGCATCCCACACTGTTTTAATCTCCTCTAGTAACAAAACTATTCTGAGCCCCTTTTTTTCAACTTTGAGTTCCACGTTTTTTTAATTACTGGAAAAAATGGGATGCCACCTCAAAAAAGGGTCTGGGAAGGTCTTTCATTTTTTTCTTCTTTGAAAGTCAACTACCTTTGGACCTCAACCCAAGGCTAGGTTTTGATGCTTTGTTCATGCTTGACTTTAAAATCTGTTTCTTATCTTTAGATTATTTTCTTGTTTTTTAAGTTTTATCTAGACATGCACCGAGCAATTAGTGCCAATTTTCTTGATTTTGGGGGATTGGTGATTGGTGATCGGCCCATCTTCACAAATGAAACTGATCTTATATACCTCCAGGAAGGTCTGACAGCCAGCTATTGTTGCTTTTTGACCTAAATCTCAGGACACTTTATTGGTTGTTTAAGTTAAAACATAAAGATTTGATTGTTTCACAGGCATTGTTTAATGATTTTCAATAACATAAGATTGGAACATTGAAGGTATATGCTGTCAGTTCTAAAAAATAAAAAATAAAATTTGGTATCGGCCCAAATCGCTATCAGCAGGTCAGGCTTTTTAAAGATCTGTGATCGGCCAGAAAATTGTGATCAGTGCACCTCTAGTTTTACTATTTTTATTATTGATCTTTCTTTTTCTTTGTGACAAAAAGTGTTTTTGATCCCAGATGTTGAACAGTGATCACAACACTGATTTCGCATATTTAATCTAAAATGTTTCATTTCATTAGATTTGCACCTGTTTTTGAGTTTCTCTTTATTTATTTTTTTATTAAAAGCTAATTAATTTTTTATTAACAATACCATCAGACTGGAACAGAAACAAACACTTACAGATACCAACCTACATACAATGGAAACAAAACAGAGCAAAACTAGAAAAGCGCTCAGAGCGGGCAGACCTCCACCAAGCATAAAGTGATTGTCATGCAACACTTTAGTCTTACTTTAATGTTATACTCCCTTTCAGCAGACTGTCTGCTACAATTTGGTGTTAGTTGCAGGTTTGTACGATAATTTGTTTCCTGACAGTGTTGAAAATGATGATGACTCAGTACATATTTCATATTCTGGATCTTAGTATCAAGAATATTGGCAGGATCTGGATCGTACTTTTACATCTGTCAGAAATTATGGTAACCTTGTCTTGTATTGTTTTGCAAAGCAATCCGACCATTTATGGTGGAGTTATATACACATATGGTGAAAACAGCCCTATCTTACAATAATGAAGAATCCTTTAAAAAAGTCCTGGATCCAGACGGTGATCCAGATCACCTCCAAAATTTAATCACTTCTTCCTTATCCCATTTTAAACATTTCCTGAAAATTTCATCAAAATCCATTTGTTACTTTTTGAGTTATGTTGTTTACAGACAAACATACAAACTCTCCCAAAAACATGACCTCCTTGGGGAGGTAACAAATCAAAAATACAAAACAAAACAGAACAAAAGATAGATACTGCTTTTTCCACTAGAAGGCTACGTTACATTTGAGTTTCTGTTTCTTAAATTTTTTGTGGAAGGTGCTGGTGTACAGGCTTGCGACCTAGGTTGCACACTCCATGAGACTAGCTCTTTAGTGGGTGACCCTGGTTCATATCAAATCTATGAAACCTTTCCTGCACGTCACTTCCCACTCTTGCCGTTTCCTGCTCTTTCCACTGTCCTGTCCTTCCGCTATGATTAACCAAATATATCTGGGAGGAGGGGATGCAAACATTACCAATTCACGAAGAGTGACTTATCAAACCTGAACCAGAGCGTTTAAGCAGTTTATGTTAAAAAATGCCTCTTTAATCACTGGATGTGACCCTTTGAGTAAAGAAGGAAACTTTCACAAAGACAGTTTTGTTTGGAGCTGTTTGTGTCCTGCAAACCGTAAGCTTTGTGCACCTTCAGCCCTCGGCTCCAATCTGTGTTGTATTTTTCACAGCCTAATACAGGAGCTGAGTGTAGCTTAAATAACAGTTTATAAAGCTGTCGGAGAATTGATGGTGTGGACAATACGGGTGACATATTACAGGCTGACAGAAATCAAATTCCATAAAAATGAAATTGAAAACCCTCGGTGAGGCGGCCTTGCTGCTGAGTAGACAGCTCGTTTTAAAGTTTTCAGAGGACTGGAGAAAAGCAGCACGGCATGTTGCAGACCGTTTTTAGAGCAGACCACAGACCTGTGAATTCAAACACTACGATTCTCTGTCATGTATTATTTTATTTCCCATATTTCCTCCTAAGGTTGCTGCTTGTGAATAACTGAAGCCTGTTTTGGAGGCTTATGTTGTCAAACATGAGTAGAGACATAAAAGCAGCAATGATGGTGTTGTGTTCGATAGATTGAGCTGAAGAAGTGTATACAGCTTGATTGTTCTACATAAATGATCTTTATCGTAGATGTTTTACTTAATATTTTGTGTTCCATCATATTTTCTTTTTTTGGATGAAGCAGATGCCCCATGGAGACAGCCCCCTGACCAGCCACAACGTCTCCACCCAGTACCGCATGCACTCATATTACCCAGCAGCCACCTACCTGCCCCAGGGCCTGGGCTCCACCTTCTGTGTGCCACCTCGCTTCAGTATGGATGACAACAACAACTGCTCTGACACCACCATGGCAGCCTGTGAGTGACACACACACACTCAGTCACACACACTCACTTACACACACACGTCTCAGGCCCCATAAAGTTTACCCAGATTTTATCAACAGTGTGGTTAAGTACATCCAAGGGAGGAGTGCACCAAGACAAGTGTGTCATAAAATTTATAAGATGAAATAAGTATAGAGCAAAGCTTTTTTTAAATGAACTTTTACTGGACTTACTTTTTTCTTTGTGCTTTCCCTTAAAGGCAGAGCTGTGTGTACTTGAGTTGGGCACACATTTGTGTTCATATCTCCGAACTAACTCTCCCTTTTCTATTAATTGTATTTAAATTAGGGCTGTCACTTTACCACGTTAATTAGATTAATTATAAAAATATGTTATAAAAACTAACAAATGATTGACTCATTGGCTGCCAGCCATTTCCAGAGCATCTTGAATGATCTTTCAAGACCCAAATAATAATGTTTTCTATCACTATGTAAACACCAAAAGTACCTTGGAAAAGTGGACTTTTGTTTTTGATCCAAAAAAACAGACAAAACCAACTTTTTTTTGACCCCGTTCATCTTGGCGCTCAATCCTTTGTTCTTCTCCATGATCGATTGTCTTTTTTCAATATCACGCCGCTCTTTCTCTCTGAACTACCGCGACACATCCTCAGTTTGAGCGTGAGTTGCTTGAACTTTTCGAACTTGCAGCGTCTCACTTTGTCTCTGTCATCTCACATCTTCTCCTCATATCCATGCTGACCTCTCATCCAAAGAGCGAACTGCTCTCACCCACAGTAGTTTACAAGCATGATTTTGATTGACAAGCTCCGCCAGACCCCGCCTCTGTAGACATCAATGACAGCAAACAGGGACATTTTAATATTGGACAGTTGAAAAAAAGTGGATTGATAAATCTTCTCTTCTTCGTGTATTAATTTGATTAGTCATGCACTACAGTTTTGTATTGTCCTAGAATTCCTAGAATTAGAGGAGCTTAAGCAGATATGAGATTAAAATGCCATTAATCAGATTAATTAATTACAAATCCTGCAATTAGTTACATTAATTTTTTAATCGCCTGCCAGCACTGATTCAAATCAAAAATACAAAATGAGACAAATCACAGGGGATTAAAGCACTTAAAAGGTCTTAATACCCCTCAAACACCACCAAATGTGTTTTAATGACAGAGGATTTTTTCCTGCCCAACATGGTAATCCACCTCAGTGTGTCAGTAGGATTACTAAATGGTCACTTTGTGTGGTTTAGTACAAAGACCTCTACCTTTAGTGTGTGAATTAGGGATAAGTCATGATTTTTGAATAATGGATTCATTGTAAAATAATTAAAAAAGTTCCTGTGATGATTATCTCATCTTAAAAATGCGTTTTTTCAGTTTACTCCAGTAGTCCCTGATTGTAATGTCATATAACAGCCAGACACTGGTTTTGGGCCCTTGAAAGGTTTTCCGTTACATAACAAAAAACCTTCCATAATAACACTAAGAAAACACAAATAACTTGAGAATGTGTAAGTGCCACTGTGAGATTCAGAACTGGGGAATAACTGGAAAAAACTCTGATTTACCAAAGATTTCTACAAATAAAAAATTTAGGTTACATGCAAGATTTGCTTGGTAATACTAGAATTTACAACTTTGCATTTAACATCCATAGAAATGTTAGATGGATCTCCATCTCTTTGTGTCTGTATGGGGGCGCCAGGGACTGTTTGATCAATCTGTGAATAGTCTGAAGTGATTATCTTACATTTTATTGGCTTAAAATACCTTTTCATACTGTGAATTGCTGAATGTGACATGAAGTATAAAAGTACTTTGGGTGGTCAGAGACAAGAAAAACTCCACATTACCAAAGTCCATTTATTAATTTCAGGATAGGTTTGTCTGTAACCATGGGCATCATTTTTAATCTTGTTTTATGATATACTTTCCAGAGACTGAATGAGGATCTTGAATTGGAAATCAAATGGGTTTCACCAGTTTTAACCTGGAAGTTCAGAACCATTTATATCATTTTTTGTGGTAGTAGCAGTTTGTAGTTGTAAAGAGATTTTATCTGCGTACATGTGGGTTTTAGTCTCTGAAAGACATTTCTCGTGAACAGTAAAAATTGATCAAAGTTAGTTGAAAAGGATAATGAAATAAGGTTTGTTTAAACATTTGGACAGTCTGTTATAAATTTGTGGCAATTAGTAGCAGTATAAATTGAACTCTAATAGATAATCAGTCATACCTTGGTGGTAAAAGTTATTATCCCAGCATCATTTCTCCATCAACATCCTTTTTTCAGTGAGAAACATGGCTGACACCACCAGCATCACAACCCTTAAGACCCCCACATCTCTCCCGGTGCCTGTGTTTGTTTATGACTTTCACCTGTCTATTTCCTGTGAGGGTCCCATGTCGGCCCTGCTGCTGTGAAAACGCCACGCTCCATTACAAAAGAACAACAATCTCAGCGGGTGGTCCCACATTTGGTGTCAGCTCAGACCCAAACTGCAGTGGGGTGGGTTAAGGGGGATCTGAAGTTTTTATAAACTTTTTACAACTCATGATGCCTTTAAAGTCACAATAATTATTCACACAGTTTTATCACTCAGCATATTTACTTTTTTCTTAATCAGTTAACTTTTAATATAAAGTTTCTTGAGAAAACTTAAGTTAAGATTTGGTATCATATGAATAAAATTGATTAGTTATTCTTAGCATCTAAATGTCTCTGTAGGACTACATCCCTTCTTTATCTTTTCATTTTCAAATTTTATTGAATTTCTTGTTAATAAATACTCAGAGAAATGTAATTTACTCAACAGGGTTTTTGACTGATGCATTAAAACTTGTTTCAATGCAGGATGATGACGGCAATGGCTGCTGCTCTGAAGTTAAATCACACATAATCACATGTAGTAATGAAAACCAGAGAAAATGGACTAGAAACACTGTTTTATGTATGATTCTTCTACATTTGTTCCCTGTCTCTGCTGTAATGCAGAACTGAGGTGAAAGCTTTGTCCAGAGTTGACTCAGCATCGTGTTATCTCAACGTCATTCTGAACACTTGATATTCCCCTCCGTGTGTGGGAGTGTGTGGTATCTGCGCGGGGCTGAAGACGAGCCTTGTTACTGCAGAGGAGGCTCTCGGCTCCAGCCTCAGTGTCTGAGATGCTGTGTGAAACATTCGTACTTTCCCTCGTCTCTTCATACGTCTGCATGTGCGTAAAACTTGGACTGTGTCCTTGATACGGTTCCAAAGCTTGTTCACATCTTATCAGCTGAGTGTAAATCACCCTGCTGGGGTTTAAGTGTGTTCTCGTGATCATCAAATGGTGAGCTTTGCGGCTAAAAGACACAACATATAAACTTAAAGACTTTATTTTACACTTTATTTACACTCAACTTTTGTAACAAGGTCTCATAACACTGCGAAAAACTCCATCTGCCGACACTGTATTAGGGTTAAAACAGGCTGCAACAAACTGATGGGAGACAGTGGCTGTTGATACTTTTTTCCAACTTTATGCTAACTTTAGAGTCTAACTTTAAATTCAACTCTCATAGAGTGAAACACATTTTGATTCAATTGTCACGTCTGAATTGTTCATTTAATGCAGCGTAGCAGGAAAGACGTCTTTTGCTGGGCAAGTACTGATACCAGGTATTGGTATCGGGCTGATACAAGCCGTTTTTCAAGGTATCATTTCTTGTGAAAGCTGCCGATACTAGCACCGGATACTCAAGGTAAGAAAATCTTAAATCGAGCAAGTCCTTCTCGTCAGTAATTGCTGCTACTTGCTGCTGTTTAACGCTACGGGAATGTGCGTCAGGTCCTGTTCAGACAACATGAATGAACCAGAGTATTAGGAGTTAACAGTTTAAGTGTTTTATTTTTAATAGGGATGTCCAGATCACGTTTTTTTTGCCCCCGATCCAATTCCAATTTTTTTTATTTTGAGTATCTGCTAATCCCGATATTTCCCAATCCGATCTTTCAGCAATGCATTAAGAAAAAAGAAAAGAAAAAAACTCCTACAAGTTGTCCTTTGAGTTTTTTTTATTTTATTTAAATGAAGGTGTCATTCTAGCCAACATGGATATAGCTTTTTTTCTCTCCTTAGTGCAGCATTGGATCAACAAAATAAAAATAAAGCTTCTCAGTGGTGCACCACAAGATTACCTTGTATGTGTGTGACAATAAGGTTGCAATTTCTTGTTTGCAATTTTGTTGTACTTGTTATAAGGACAAATAAAGTTCTATTCTAAAATTAATGATGATGTGCTGTTATACACGTTTTAAGTAAAAACAAGAACTAAGGCCCCAGGCTTTTTCCGATTCCCTCTCCCTCGATCCAGATCGTTAAAAAATACCTCAATCAGCCCCGATTCCGATCACGTGATTGGATTTGGACATCCCTAATTTTGAACTTCACTTTTCTTTAAAGAATACAAAAACTCTGACAGTTGTTAGTTTTATTGTGCACTTTTAATATTATTTTTTAATATTTCTTAAAAAAAAAAGTAAACTCAGAGTCGTTTGTGTTTTATTTCGGACTTAATGTCAGAGGGACTGTGCTGTCTTTGATCAAAATGATGTGTCACTGTGAAATTAAATGCCAGGCATGGAAAATCACCTTCTCTTCCACTCCCTCACAGTCATAAAGATGCATTTAGGTACCTAAACATGGTACCTTTTGATTTTTCGTGAAATCGGTGCCCAGTTTGTCAGAATTTGGTCAGTACCTATACAAGTACCAAACCCAGTGCCCATCCCTAACTACTTGTACTGGTTTCTTTCTGAAAAAAAAAAGTGGTATCGAACAGCCCTACTTTTAAGTCAGACTTCCACAGGAGGAGCAAACTGATGTGTTACATAACGTGATGTGTCCTTATGAGTTACATAACTGTCTTCTTTCCTGGTTGATGACTGAATAAGGCCTCTTTCTTCAGCTAAAAATCCCTGAATTGTGTCCCTCGATTGTTGTCTAGCTCCGTATCTTCCATGAAGAGGAGATGACTGTGAGCTCGGAGCCTACCTGCCCTCCCCTCTTACCTGACTGCCAGCCGCTCTGTCAGATTTATCTCCCTCCCAGGATAGGACTAATCAGTTGGCCAAATACAGAGATCCAAATAACCTTCAGGAGTGCCACGCTGTCCTTTCCCCCTCCTCTCCTCACCTCCTCTTCCTCCCCCCTCCCCTCTCTGCCCTCCCCCTCCGCAGGCCCCGCTGTCTCCGCAAAATTGCCTTCTGGAGTTAGTGAGCGGGAACAGTTAAGATTTACAAACAATGATGAAGCTTGTCATGCGTCTTTCTCCATCCGTCACGGCGGGCCGGGCGGAGCTGTGGGTAGAGCCGTCCTGGTGTTCTTCATAAAAGCCAGCTCTCTGTGAAATACGCCCCCGGCCGGCCTGTTTACTGCCCCGCGCTCGTCAGCAGCACCGCCGCCGTAAATCGCAGAGCGGGAGGTGACAGCGCAGTCCATCAAACTCCCACCCCACCTCGCTGCCCTCCCAACATCTCACCTCACACTGCCACCCCCCCTTCCTCCTCCTCCTCCTCCTCCTCCACCATATACACACTCACACTGTTTCTCCACCAAGATCTAGCAGGAGGCTCAGATGAGCTGCCTCCAAAGAGTTATGGCTGTTTCAGTCTTACAGGAGACAGCGTCAAGCCGAGTCTCTCTGAGTTTATGTTCTTTCTTTCTTTTTCGTCCTTGTCTGGACTTTTCAAAATTCAAAAGTTTGCAAGATGTCAGCAAAGAAACTTTCCTTTCACGTTCCTCTTACTTTTTTTGAACACAAGATTTATACTTGAGTCAGACCTCCAAATCGAGCGCCGCTGTGCCGGCTATTCGTTTGTCTGTTTTGTTATATTGGTGTCAGCGCAGAGCGTACAGTAATTTAAATGCAAATCAGATTGTTGAGGTATTGCAGATGTTAATCCTGCTAATCGATAGACCTGCGTGAGCCCATTAAGTTAGAAATCCATTACTATCTTTCTAGATGATATTTTATTGATTTTTCTGGCTTCGATCTATACGGCACTGTACACCAAAGTGAGTTACTGCGTATAAAGTCTGGCGTTTCAGGTTCCCTGCCTCCACTGAAAAAAAAAAGTTAAAAACGACAGAGAGATTGCCTTCAGTAAGTTTCTTTGTTTCGTGTGTAAAAAGGGCTTTACCTGCTTTCAGATCAGATTACTTCAAACACACACACACTGCATCTACTGTTCTTACACACACAAACTTGTGGTCACTCATTCTGTAGATGTCACTGAGGCCTCTCACTCTTTTGGATTTATTAAACCTGAAACAAATCGGTACTTCCTACCCAAGAGGTGACCTTTCCAAAAGAAGTGCTGTTTCATGTCATGTAGCAGCAAGAGTTCATTTCCTTGGTCACCGACGTGTTGAGAGCATCACTCAGCCCCACACAGAAACTCTGCTGTTTCACTGAGGAGAATCCAAACCTGGAAGTGCAACGGGTTCAAGTTACTTTAGCTTGTGGATAACTAGGCTCCACTATCATAACTAGACGTGCACCGATCAGTTGGGTGATCGATCAGTGCCGATTTCCTTAATTTTGGGGGATCGGTGATCGGCCCATCCTTACATATTTAACTGATCTTATATATCTCTGGGAAGGTCTGACAGCCAGCCATTGTTGCTTTTTTCTCTGAGACCTAAAACTCAGGACACTTTAGTGGTTGTTTAAGTTAAAACATACAGATTTTATTGTTTCACAGGTATTGTTAGATGATTTTCGATAAAGCATGATTGGAACATTTAAAGTATATGCTGTCAAAATAAAAACTGGTATCAGCAGGTCAGACTTTTTAAAAGATCGGTGATTGGTGATCAACCAGAAAATTGTGATCAGTTCACCCCTAATCATAACTGTTCTGACAATTTTAGCTTGTAATTAAAAAGGATGGGCAAGTACTGGTATCAGTATTGGGCTGGTACGAGCCTTTTTTCAAGGTATTGATACTCATGAAGGCTTCTGATACTAAGAGCTGGTACTCAAGGAAAAAAATCTTACATCAAGTAAATCGTCCTCGCCAGCAGTTGCTGCGGTTTAACACTGCGGCAAACGTGCGCCTGTTTAGACAACATAAATAAACTAGGGAGAGTTAACAATTAAACTGTATTTTACATTTAAGTTTATTCTAAAATATACTTAAACTTCGACAGTTTTTAGTTTTATTTTGCACTTTTGTTAAGTTATTTAAAAAAAAACCATAAACTCAGAGAGAGAGTTGTTTGTGTTGTATTTTAGACTTAAAGGCAGAGTGACTGTGCTGTGTTTGTTCAAAATGATCCTTCACTGTTAATTGAAATTTTATGTATCAAAAGTACCAGAAGTATGGAACATCCCTAGTAATTAGGATGATGGTTGTATCAAAACTTTAGTGCTTTTATAACAACAGGTAATGCATGTAAAAGTAAAAAAAGAACAATTAAGCCACAACTTGTGATCACTAGGGCCAAATTTTACTAGACTTTTTCATATCAACAGCTAAAGGAGCACTAAGATGATGTCTTACTTTCTGTATGAGTCTCTCAGTGACGACCGAGCTGTCCCATCATGACAGCTTTTACAGGTAGTAAAAGAGGTGATTCAGAGGAGAAACAGGATCACTGTGTGTGAACACACTGCGTTTGTTTACCTGTTGTTTTTCTGAAACACTGAAACATTGTGTTGTGGATGAATAAAAGCACAAAGGTAAAGGGAATGAATGATAAGTTTACTTGAAAAAAGAAGCAAAAAGGTCTGAAAATGAACACATTTTGAAGCTATATTCATTCAGAAATCTAATTTCTTACCTTAGAAGATTGTTGGTCATCCACAGTTAACAACAAATTAATAAGTCACTACACCTCAGAGCCAAAATTCAGATTCAGACGAGGATGAGTCGTCATACAAGCAGAAGTAAAAACTACATAAGGAGATGATGACACTGGGCTCAGTTGAAAGTGAGTCTGACTAAATACAAAGTGCAATAAATATATAAATAAGATAGGAGATAGATTAAAGATATGCAGCATCATGATAAAAAGATTAAGAGGCATTCAGTAATCTGATTGCAGAGGAGATTTTGAATAACGATTGGTTTTACAAGCAGGTAAAACATACCCGCACTATGAAGGCAACAAGCAAAATTTGTTGAATAGTACTGGAGCAGAAAAGGCTAAAATATTCTCAGCCTTTCTGAGTGACTGCTGGTTGCAAAGCGAGTTTAAGTCTCTCTGTTTTACACCAGTTATTTTAAAACAGATTTTAACAATCCTTGTGAGACTGTTTCTGTCTTTAACAGAGAGCTTGTAAAACCAACAGATAAAAGAAAAACTAAGAAGACTCTCAATACAAGACTGGTAACAGCAACAAAGTATTCCAGGACTGACTGAACAAGAGTTAGTTTTCTTAAAAGGTGAATTCTCTGTTGCTCCTGTGTCAGAGTTTACATCAAATTTGAGGTAGTAAGCAGAGAGAAGCACTAGTTAACATTTTACATTACGCACTATTACCTTAGAAACGACACCTGCAGTTTCTCCTCTTTTAGCTGAATCCACAACAAAAACTTGTCTTAGTCCAGAGCATGCTTACGAAATGCATTAGCTTTGTTAGATGGTGTTCAAACGTTCACTCCTTAATGAGATAAATGAGAAGAGACATTCAGACCCTTAAAAACTCTTTATTCCCCTACAGTCGGTCTGAAATGAATGCAGCTCTGGTTGCTGTCATGTCTTCATCAGTCTGTAAATAAGAGCCAGCAGCAGAGAGAAAAGGATCCCACTGGGCCCCGTGAGACCTCCGAGGGCCTCGCTGTGTGTCTCTCCTCACTCTTAGTTACAGTTTAAAAGTCCTGTGTGGCCTGTCAGTTCGTCTTCCTCACCCTGCTGTGCTGCTAAGTGCTCTGAAGGCCTGCAGGGCTGTGGATGGGCTAAATACCGGTGTAATTGTCTGCTCGGGGCACAAGCACCGTTGTAATGTGTTGTACAACACCACCATTAACAGCGGCCTGAGGCTGAGGGGACATTAAATGGCCGGGGCTGTGTAGTTTATGTCCTCTTCCCCACACTCTCTATTTCTCCCTCTCACTTACACTCTCTCTTTCTCACACACAAACACACACACACCATTGCATTTGGTAGGAAGTAAATGAAATGCCTTCTTTTTTATCTTACATGTTTTTTTTTCACACAGCTGTTTACACCAGTGGAGAGAAATGGGACGTATTTCAGTCTGTTTTTACCTGTTGTATCAGCCGGATGGCCTCCTTTCTTTCATGCGTGTTACTTTTTTCACTTTGTTACTGCTAGGAGAAAAATACAACTTTGCTACTCATCACCATTTAATAACAAAGTATTTAGAAATACAGATTTCAACTGAAAATCCATAATGTTCTATACACAAAACACACGACTTTTAATGTCAGTTATCCCCATTAACCATGTTTCATAGATCATGGCTTGATCAGTAGTACATTTTTCTAATCCTGTATCCCCAGATTGTAAAAATATCAGCTGAAACAAGTTAGTATTTTCTTTATTCTAGCATATAAAAGCAGTGAATTATAGCCTCAGCCTCAAAAAAACTTCACACACTGGATATAAACCGTTTACATGTTTTACATAAATAAGTTGCTGTTCTCCTGATATCTGCACAAAACAAACTGTTAGTCACCCCCCTCTAATTATGCTCCTCCAGTCTTTCTCCTCGTGTTGTATTTTGCAGCAGCAGCTCGGCGTCGATTGATAAATGATGTTGCCTTGGCAGCTCTCTGAAACAGCTGAACGACTTGGATAAACACATATGGCAGCTTTAGCACCCGAGAGAGGCGTCCTTCTCTCCATAGCAATATATTTCACTCTTCCTGTGTCCTTTACTTTGGCATTTTTCTTACCCTGTCTGCTCACAATGAATCTCATGTTTAAAATGTAGTGATAGGAAAGTCCCGCGAATATTGATCGGCCCGCCTCAGCTCATTATTGCATATCCATAACTTTTCGACGGACGCCGTCAGAAAGCCTGGCGATAGACTGACAGGCCATTTTGAGAGTTGATGGGGCACAGTAGCCGAAATGGAGATTTAGCATAGGGACGAGGGCCGTGTCACGCCTCTCCGGCAGTCATCTTCACTGGGGACAGATTGGTTAACAATGCAGGAGCAAAGGTTTCTCTCTGCTTAATTAGCCTTTGACCCCAAACACTGATGCCTTCTGTCAGCCTGAGCTCGGCCCTCGACTCGTCAGCTCCATGAGAAACCAATAATGAGCATTTAAGTGTTTCTGACCCCTGTAATGGCTGTTTGAAGGACTGCATGGCTTTGAGCAATTGTCTCAACACATCTTCATTTCTGAGACAAGGATGAGAAATACACTCAAGATTTAATCACACACACAATTCAATAAAAAGAGAGTGTTTGTCTCTTTAATTAAGTCTTTTATTTAAGTGTGTGATGTGGCTTGAAATTAGCAGCCTTGGACTAACGGAGCTGTAGTTGGATGGTAAAAACTGTTCAACAAGTTAAAGCTTTGCAGTGGGACATTTAAACTGAATATACAAATGTAAGCTCTGTATAACCAGTAGGATTTTATGAAAGTAATAAATTAAGATTGGATTTGATACAACTCTATATGACCCATTATTTTCTACTTGGAAGTGCATGGTTTGAAGTGCTGCATCCACAGGGCTAACTCCACAGTTTCAGCATCAAGTAGATGAAAATCTGTTGGGACTAATAATAAACATTAGGGATGTGAGAAAAAAATTGAAAATCGATGCATCCAGATTTTTTGTTTAACAATATCAAAATCAGGATTCTTTGTCAAGAAAACTTTTTTTTTTTTCAAATAAAAATTCGGAATTTCAGTCTTTGTTTTTCAACTGGATTGGAAAAAGTTACCACTTTTCTCCAGCAGAGGGTAAAATGTTTCTCTCTGACCCAGGAGATGTACATTTTATGGGAAAATATGGCTACCGATATAGTCTCTAGACATTTTCATCCTCATTTCACTTTTTCCCATGGTCTGGTGTCAAAAAAGCAAACTAAAAATTGCAAATATAGAAGAATTACAATTAATCGAATTGTGAGAGTAGCCTATCGTCCCAGCTCTGATAAACTTGTAAACAGAACAGAAAACACCAATAAAAACCGCAACATGTTTATCACATTACCATAACAAACCTGTCCCGCACAAAGTTATTTGATTTGATTTGATTTTGACTCTTCTGGTTGCGATTTGATTCGATATCGATTCTGTATTGATTTAAATGTTTCGATTATCAGTTTTTATGCATATGTGGTAATTCACCTCACGTTTTGGAGCAATAAAACAACTCAAAGGTCAGATTTTAAATCCAAAGGATCTGGCTTTATGCTGCTGGTGGTGCTTTGGCTGCCATTTTTTTGTTGTTTGGTCTCTAGTGGCCCTTGCCCATACAATGTAAATAAGACAAACAGCTCCCGACACTTGCCAGGAGATTAATCCATTCAGAGGATTTATTGGATCGATTTTGAATTGGGCGAGGAAATATTTTGATGCTTCAATTCATCAATATTTTTACCCACCCTTACTGACCAGTGTCTTGATATGGGAATCAAATAAATGAATTGAAATGTGCATCCATCTTTAGGCTTTTAAGATGAACAGTGGTTGCACCTGTATGTTAGCTCGTAGGTGGTAGCTCAAAGCCAGTAATATCTTAGTTGTGATTGATGCAAAGTACACATTACATTTGACTTCTCAGCTAGGCCATCTGGGAGTTTTTAATGAATGAAATGTGCTGTTCTAAAGCAGCGTAGTGCTACTTTAAGCATTAAGAAGAAAGGGGAAGAATGCTTGCATTAAAAAGTTATAATTAGGGAGAGGTACCATATTAGGTCCTTTTCTAGGTACCGACTGAATTCTGTCAAAAGTACCGGGTACCGATTCACGTAAAATCAAAAGATACCATGCTTAGGTACCTAAATGCATCTTTGTCACTCTGAGGGAGTAAAAGAGTCGGCAATTATCCATGCTGGACATGAACACAGCATTGCAAGGTTACATACTAAAGAATAAATAAGTTAAATTTAAAAAAAGATTTATTTTATCATTAAACTAAATTATATTTTTTACCACATAAACACAAAAAAGTACCGAAAATTGGTACTGTTGAGAACCGTTACCAATTGCCATGTACCATTCATCTGTACTGTATCTTTTCAAATGTTAAAGGTAACCATCCCTAGTTATAATGCGTCAATAATATGTTAATGCTAACAGCCCTTTAAGGCCTCAAACATTTAAACTTTCTGCAGAAATGTGTCCTCCTTGAAAATGTCAATTAATAAATAGATAGTTACGTAAAATAACTGAGAAGAAACATTACAGTTGCATTACAGTCAGTATTTTAAAAGAAACACATCCAATGTATTGGACATTATCTGTATCTACTTCACTTAAACCACAAGACAAGAGAAAGAAAAAAAGGGTGCATTTATATATTTATAATTTTTTTATCAAAAAGACAAAAAAATAACTTCTAGGAGACTAAACTTGTTCCTAGATGGAAAAAAACAACATGTCAGACACTATTCGATACCTCATCCTCTCAGCATTGCTTCAGACTGTTTCTATGAATCGGTTTCTTCGTACAAACGTTGCAGAATCAGGAGTCGTTCAGAAGGTCAGGTGTGAGCAGTGGTTTGAAACTTAGGGTGAAGGTCTGCAGTGTGAACATCAGCTGAGTGCCCTGAGCCTCCACTGTTCACTGCTCAGTATTTAAAGCCTGCCTGCCTGCCTGTCTGCTCTTTGACTGAGTTTTCTGGGTCATTAATTCCCGCTGCCGGCTGATGAAGAGCCAGACGTCCATGTCGCTTCCACAGAGGGGAGCGTCCATCTCTGCGAGGGGTTGTCCTCAGCTGGACACCTTTGAGACCTTCTCAAACTGTCCAGGGACAATTTTTTTAGACACAGCTCGTATCGTTTTAATGGGAGCTATTTAATCCCAGGCCAACCTTGTCATGTGACAGGCAACTCTTCATTCTTAAGATTGAATTTCTGTTCCCTTGATGATGGCCTCCACTAACTGCTTGTGTCCTCACCGAGCACCCAGGAATCCAGACCGCTGATTGTTTTCTGGTAACTTCTGAACCAGGGGTTTTAAAAGTGTAAGACAGTGAGCCTCCCTTCAGAGAACAGAGAGTCACCGGGACCTCCCCTATTTTAATAAAACAAGAACTGCTAATAATTAATGAATTATCCAGTCTTTGTTTCAACCACAAAACATTCAAGTATTTATTTTTGATGCAGCCCCTTACATTTTAGTAATAAGGGGTAAGAATCAGATTATCACAATGCTATTCGGTGCTTATTTGTGCATTTATTACAATTGACTTCAAACATGAAAATGAAATGAGATGACAGCTCTTGAGCCAGGAAAGAAAATTTGACCACTGTGGCAACAAACAATAAAAGTTCAGTCACATTCCAATAATCAAAACATATTTCAATGAATACAGATAAATCATATACAGAGCTCTTTTTAGCATCTACAAAATTCTTGTTAAGGGAACATTAAGAAAAGATTTTCAAACGCAAATAGTAGATTATAAAGTATCTGGTCCATTAAAAGCCCAACTTTAGATAACCATCGTTATCACTGTGCAAAATATAGGGGGTCTAGGGTCCGAGACCCCTTTATTGACACAAGAGTAGGCCTAGGCCAATTAAAAAAGATTGCTGGAGGATATATTGACAATGTTATTTTGAGACCATATTATTACTAATATAAGATTATTATTCACAATTACTCCCCTTTCAAATGCAATACAATTTTATTTCTCATGAGTATTTTTACTATTATAATTGGAATTGGAATATCAATAACATTCAGACAAAACAAAAACACCCCAACAAAATTAAAATGGGCTCCCAGTCAAAAATTGCACTAAATTAAAAAAAATCTGTATGAAAGGGCAGCATTTCTTTTTGCCATGTAGCAAACTTCACTTTCTTTATCCTCTTTAGATCCAGGCTTGTTCTGTGGCAAGAGACGAGGAAAACAAACACACATACACATGGGAATATATTGAGGCTGGCAGAGTTAATGATTTATTGACTATCGTACCAGGCCTACACAAGAAACCCCCTTAAAGCCTAAACTGTAAAATTTTAGGGTTCTCTTGAAGATTACACTCTGCAAAACGTCTGTTGGCTGGGTTCATATGTTCACATACCTGTATATGTGGTTGTGCACTCCACCTGAAAGGGAAGCACCAATGTCATTTTTGAGTGCAGGGCAGAGTTGTTGCTTGGTGTGCAGTAGGTGACAAAAAAACAACTTTTATCTAATTCAGGGATGTCAAACTCGTGCCATGGAGGGCCAAGAGGCTGCAGGTTTTCTTTCCAACCCAGAACTTCACCAGCTGATTTCACTGATTAGCCCCTGCTCTCTGCTTGAAGGTGAGGTAATCAGTTGAATCAGCTGGTGTGGTGTTTGGTTGGAAGGAAAACCTGCAGCCTCTTGGCCCTCCATGGCACGAGTTTGACATCCCTGATCTAATTCTTTCGAAAGTCTAATCTCTTCTTGGCTCTCCTCTCTGACGTATTTTACTATTCCTGAAAGAACTTTGCAAAAGTAGCAGCTGTCAATCATGGTTAGATGGGACGTAAAACCCTGTTTTTAACGTCTTATAACTAATGAAAAAGAAACGCTTCAGAAAAAAGAGGACTCAAACACAATGTTTTTGAAACAGACTTTTGAAGCATATCAGCTATCATGGCCATACTAGAAGTGACAAGGGCTTCGAGTACAGCTATAAGGCGCATGTCAGTCATGTGAGCTGAGCTGTGCCTCTTATTGGGTGAGCTCACGATCTTAAAATCCTCAAAACTGTGGAGTTAGAAAAAAATTCACCCACCGTACAGTGTGTGCTGATAGAGAAATTAGCGATTCAGACAGGAGACGTTTTTTGATTCAGGTTGTAAATAGGTTAATTTTTGCTTTGGTGTATATGTCAGTTCAGGACTTCTGGAGCCAGCCTCAAGCAAACACTCAACACTGAAACGGCTTTTTAACAACAAAGCATTTCACAATAATCCAAAACCAAGATGGCAGAATAAAAGTATTGAATAGGAAGATAATTTAGATTATGACAAACTATACATTTTGTCATAAGATGCTAAAATAAGTGTAGTAGCCACACATCAGGGTAGATTTCAATGTGGGAACTCAATCATTACAGGATGCTTCTATGGCATCTGTAGTTGTACTGTTGTGCTGCTAAAGTTCCAGAAACTTCTGTAACTCATTCACATCCCTAGTGCTGTTTAATGCAGAGCAGTGTGTGTGTTAGTGCGTGTGTGTTTACTTAAGTGTTATCAGCCCGTATGACCCCTGTGTACGGTGGATGAGTGTAGAGTATGAAACCCACAGAGAAAGCTTATCCTGCTGATCAGACTGAATTACCATCTCCCCTCACATCTGGGCTTTTGTTCTCCTGTTTGGCAGTGGCAGAAATGATTGCACCTTCACTACCTCCCTCCCTCCTCTCCTTCAGCAGGACAAGTGGGAGGTTAAAAAAGCTTCCTTTTGTTAGTCCGCACAAAGACTGTTTAATAGTTTGAAATCTTATATAGAGTGCTGAGTGACTGGGAAAAGGGCAAAAGTTCAGTCAGGAGGATAAACTCTCTTTCAACATTACTAACAGGTAAAGTCTCTCCTGTTACAAACTATTTCTTCTGTACACAGTGTGAACCTCACAGCCTCACAATAGAGCCTCTATTTTCATGGGAGTGCAGTTATAATACACAATGTGCTATCAGATCCTGGCCTGTTAAACACATGGGACATTAAACGAGACCAAAAATCTGTCGTTAATTCAAATAAAATTCATAATATGTAACAGGCAGTGAGAATAATTCGTTAATTGTTTGAATGTAATCACAGTTAGTGTTATAGTGTCATTAACGTGTGCTCTGAGGCTAATTGGGAACATGGCGTCGTGTTGTTTCAGCAACATTAATCTGGATTAAACAGGAGAGCAGAGGACAGACAGAAGCAGCAGAGAACATGTGTACGGCAGCGTGTCGTGATTTAACATCTCCAGTGAAACTACCACGTCCAGTCGCTCTGCGCCTTTAATTACATCATAGATTTCCTGCTGATGAACAGGCAGAGAATTAACAGTGAACAGGGCTAATTCACACACACATTCCCCCCACCCACACAGTGTTATTGCTTTACAAGTGGACCACTGAGGGACAAGAAAGAAAGAGCACCGAGCACTTAGCTACACAAACATTAGTATTAACGATTGAGCCGCCTGTTTGGAATTGGTGACATACTGCAGACGGGCAAAAATTCGAGTCCGAAACCAATCAGGAAGTTAATGAGGAGAAAAATTACTCCTCTTCTCTTCCCTCCCACCACTGCTGAGGAGGAGGGAGACGGTGGAGGGTGAGGGATGAGAGGGGCCAATCAAGATGAGCAAGGATTCTGGGAAAAGCACTGACATCAGCTTTGGTTGACTTTAAAGTTATCCTTTAGAAAAAAAACGAGGAATGTAAGAAAATTACTCTTAAAAAAAGATTGATTAATTCGGAGAGCATGAACCTTAAACAGTGATTTAAACACAGAAGAAGCTGAGTGAGACAGACGTCAATCAATCGAAAGGAAAAAAGCACAGTAGGAGCTGTCGCAGTGAGACGGGACAAAAAAAGAAAGGAAAAGAAAGAGGACCTCAAACATGATTCATTCAGGAGGGTTTGTTTGTCAAAAATGTTGAAAGATAACCTTTGATATTTTTACTTTTCTGTTAAAGAAAATGAGAAGTCCTATTTTAGTTTGCCAGTTAACCAATGAGCTAAAGAACTTTACTAATGGGGTTTTTCTCAACCACAGGGACTTTCCTCTAAGTCAATCAATCAATCAATCAATCTTTATTTATATAGCGCCAAATCATAACAAATGTTATTTCAAGACACTTTACAAAAACATTTACAGGTCTAGACCCGTAAATGTTAATAAAATTTTATTAGCAGAAACCCAACATCAAGACAAGATAAGGAGTCTTATCTTATCTTAATCCACCATGAGTACAGGACTTTGCAGCATTTAGCAAGTTACAATGGCAAGGAAAAACTTCCCTTTAACGGGCAGAAACCTCGGACAGAACCAGACTCATGTTAGACAGACATCTGTCTCGACTGTGTTGGGGTTAGAGAGAGACAGATAGAGGAGAGAGAGTGGGAGGGGGGGGAGAAAAAAGGAGGGGGGGGGGGGGATACACACACACGCACACAGACACAGACACACACACACACACACACACACACACACACACACACACACACACACACACAGAAAGGGAGAGAGAGAGAAACAGATGCAGTCTGAAGTTTGGCGCTGTGGCGACAGTTAAGGTGAAACCAGCAGGCCAAATCCAAAGCTGTCGTAGCTGGTGTCGGACAGGAGCACAGCAGCAGGCCGTCTTCTTCACCGATCCCCAGGAACCTAAGTGCATTTTGACTGGGGAACTAGGGTCTAAATTTACTTCTAGGGTAATCGATTTACATTCCAGATGCCAACGTACTTTGGGGGCCGGGCCTGCAAGCTGAGCATTTCTGATTGGCACAGCACCCACAGTGTTTTTATTTTTCCCTCCATCCACAATAAGATGATGCCCAGCTGTGATTGACTTGGTTTAATAACTCCTAAACAATGGTCTTTTTCCACCAATGACGTCTATTTCAATGGTCTTTGTCATTCTCTTACCACCCTCTACTGGTAAAGCAGTGTTTTGCAATTAACTTTTTTTTTCCTTACATAATCGGAACATAATCATGTCGGTGGACCGTAATGGAAATGCAGAAAAACATTGAAGCACAGACAACATGTTGTTCTCAGGAGTGTTTACCAGTAACTTAAAGTATCTGGGTCGTCTTGACAAAAAAAAACCCCAAAAAAACGAAACTGTTGAAACTTGGGACTACGGATGGGAATCAAAAACCGGTTCCTGTTAAGAATCGATAAGAAATGTTTCAGTCCATCAACAATGTTATTCTTTATGCTAAACGATTACCTTATCAGTTCTGTACATTATGCTGGAGCTGCTAGATTTTACGTCAACTAGTCTGCTGCATCTGTCTTAGCTTAGCAGTTAGATAACAGTTCCCATGAAAACTGAGTCAGGGTTCTCTGCCTAAAGTTTGTTTTTAAAGAACTGAACACACAAAGGAATCTACATTAAGTTCTCACAGGAAATTCATATTCAATACATTCAACATGTTATACATAATTTACCAAAATAATTACACTTGTAAACAATATAAACAACATAGCACTAGCTTGATGCTAAACTATATGGTAAATTGGGGTAGACCGATTATCAGCCGGGCTGATTATTGGGGCCAATATTTGGCAGTTTGAAGCATGTTGGCAAGTTGGCTTTTTAATCCAACGGCCGATAAGAAACAAATTTAAAACTGTGTTGTTGCGGCTCTGATGCAGCAGCTCCGCTGTCTGCCGTCACTTCTCAGCCCCCAGCACTGTCCCACCCACAGTACCATCTGATTGGTCACAAGCAGAGCCATGGCTTGGGGAAGAGCCAATCAGCAGTGCAGTTATTACACTGAAATTTTGGAAAACTTTATTTAATGTAGAAAACTTGAGCTATTTATTTTTTTAAGTTTAATTTATCTTTATAAAACATGTCTCAGAGCCTGGGAGCTGTTTAATAAACTCATGCTTAAAGATATTTGAATGAAGTTAAGTGTTGGGGTTTGTATTGTTCAAAATTTTGACACCAATATTTTCACTTTGACTGCAAATTAATATCGGCATCAAATATCGGTTATCGGCCTCCTTGACTACAAATAATCGTAATTGGCCCGGAAAAATCCATATCAGTCTATCTCTAATTGTAAATTGGGTTAATATGCTATCGCAATTTTAAGTTTCATCACACAAACGTTACTCTTTGTTAATGGTACTGAGAACTCCAAATGTCAAAATACTTTCGGGCAAATGAAAGAAAAGTTTAGTGCAGGCTCATGGCTGACTTTATAACTATGGCAAGGTTCCAAACAACTCAAACAACTGCTATATCCACTTCATGACACTAGATGGCCTACTCCAGTTAGTCACATAGAAGGAAACGGTTAGTCTATGTCATGTGACATGTGATCCAGAGATATCCAGATCCAGCGACTGATTTCATATTAATTTACTTATAAACTCAATTAAATGTTGACACAGAAAACCTGTAAAGCTACTTTTTCTTATCATTACCCATCCCTACGTGGGACAGTATTTTGCTGAACAGCCCTGAAAAACCAGGTGACATAACTCAGAAATGGAGGAGGAGAATGAGACGTCTTTTGTATTTGCTTTGATCTGACCTCTTAATGCTTGTATTATTTATCTCTGCAGTAAATGTTTGTCATATTTTGTAGCATCTTTTCAGAAACATCCATATTTGCAATATCAACCATAAGGGCTTCAACTTTGTACCACACAAGCATGTTTAAGATCTGCAGTGGTTATAATAACAGTAATTTTTGACTGACTGTACACACCGGCCTCAGTTTTATTACTCTTATTACTGTATGTGCAGAGCAGTATCTGCAGACAAGTGTTAAAATGCCTGGGTGCACAAAGCTCTGATGTTAACTGTAAAAGATCTGATGGTTTTTGTTTAGTGCGCGCTGTCTTCCCATTTTTGCTGACTGCTTCAATTTGCTATAAATCCCGAGCTTTGGTAAGAATGGTTTTAGTGTTCAGTTAAATTTATATCCTGGGAATCAGAGAGTGGATTGTTTGCTCTGCAGTGCTGATGATACCACTCTGCTGTTTTCTCTGTCTCACTACAGTATTTCTATTCTCCTTCTTCATCCGCTCCCCTCGCACTACAAAGACATTTTTTATTTTATGAGGGCTGCTCTGTCTACCTACAGCATCCAATAGAAATTTATCATATTAATGTCTCTGTGGAGTATCCAAGGGAAAGATTTGTAGCTCAATATCTGAAAAAGGAGGGAAATATTTGAAGTTAATAGATCTAGTTAATCAAAGTGGGGCAGAAAATCATCATTTATTTCCATAATTCTTAAAAGCAAACATAATCTGAGAAGTAAACTACATTTTTGGAGAGATCAGCTTGAAGATATGTAAGAGATGTTGAGCTGTCATGGAGGAGTGGATGTAACAGCATTTGTGTTGAGATCTAAAGTGTGTGTTTTTTTTTTGTCTCTGCAGCTTTCTCTCCAGGAGGGATCTCCACTCCTCAGGACTCCACCCTGACCTGCAGGTCCATCAGCTGCCTGGTCAACTCTGACATCAGCACTGAGTGCGAGACCAACAGCGAGACCCCGGACTTCACCGTCAACACCATCATGGACGGGGATGCTACCAAATAAGAGAAGCTAAGAGTAGCATTACATGCCAAAGCATCATGAGATCAGCCAGATTTAATGTTGTGCAAAAAATATGAAAGTTAGAGTTGCTTTAGCTCCTGTTTCTGTCCTGAAGTCACAACATGTGTCCTGATTCTTTTACAAGTACAGCCAGTTAGCATTTTTTCCTTTCATTTGTTCACCTTGAGCCTCACTGCCCTTAAATCTTCTGTTAAAGCAGTTCATGAGCACGGGAGGAGCTTTCTGACGAAAAGATGTGCAAGTTCACAAGCAACTACATGCAAATCTTTCATAGTTTTAATCTGTTTTTATTTTTGACTAACTCTTTAAAAAAGACACTGT